>NC_048598.1:24820650-25124418 GCF_003668045.3 Cricetulus griseus
TCAATGTATATATTTAAAAGCACAAACAGGTGCTGGAACAGAACCCTATGGGTGAATCCCATGATGTACCGGTCACAGCAGCCAAAAGCTGGAATGATTCAAGTTTCCATCAACAAATGAACGAACTGACAAAATGCACTACACCCATGAACAAAAGTATGCAGCCATAAAAAGGAAGGGTGTTGATACGTGCTACAGGGTGGGGGAAAACTTGAAATATAATGCTAAATGAACCAGATGCTTGAGGTCACATCACAGATGATTCCATTTACATAGACTTTCCTCAACAGATATCACAGAGAAACCAGATACAGATTGGTGGTTTCCAGGAACTGACATGAGGGTGAAAGTGAGGTGTGACAGCTTAAGAGGCATAGGGTTTCCTTTGGAAGTGATTAAAGTGATTTTGGAACTTGAGCAAGATACCAGTGCATAGCAGTGAGAATAGACTGCCCACCGCTGCACCCCGGGGCACTGTATGACCTCAAATGCTTACTGCCCTCTAACCTGCATGTCTCCTCACTGAAACAAATTCACTTCGTCATTCTCAGTAGCCACACTGAGAGCCCAGTACCCAGTGAGCACCATTTTGGGCGACACAGAACCAGAGTGTTCGCATCATTGTATGAAGTCTGCTGGGCAGCACCATTTACCAGAACGGGATAGAAATGGCAAGAGACGGATCTTGGTCCACATATGCCTGGTGCTTCACAAAGGCTCTGCGTTCAAGTTGGTAAATCCTGATCTTCCCAAGAGAGCAAGCATACTCGGCTCGACATATGCGTTAGATGCCCACCAGAGGGCAATCTACACACCCGAATACAGAAAACTGATCCCAGAGAGAGACTAGGAGCTTCCAAGATTATTTTTAGCATCCAGGGCTGAGTTAGTGCCAAAAGCAATGTGTAGAAAGCGACAATGATAGGATAGACTCGATGTGAATCTAGCACCCTCCTCAGTGGAATCGCTTCTAGTCTGGGAGATTGTCTTTCTTGGCTATGTAAGTTGCTAACCCAACTGTTGAGTATGTAGGAAATTTAAACTGAAGTAGTTCAGTCTGTTCTAAGACACCAAGAAAAAGAGACACATGCTGCTTTCACAGAGAAAAGAATGTGAGCAATGCACACACACACACACACACACACACACACACACACACACCCACACACACAGGCACATGCTCATGAGAGCACACACACAGAGGTAGTATGCATGTGGGCAGATACCTGGAAATGAACCAAGTGAAAGTCAAAGTGCTGTGGCCTGGGGGCTCCCATCTCAGCCCTCCAGCTCTATTGGCACCTTTTCCTCAAAGCTGCTTCTGATGGCTTCATAACTGATGTCCTGTGTCACCACCGAATAGTCAGGGTAAATTCCAACTGTACTTCCAAGAGGTTGCCCTCTAACGAAGGCAGAGCAGCTCACCAAGCAAACTACTTATGGGCCAGGAGCTAATTCCAAAACACAATAAAAACATTCAGAAATCATCATCTTTTTCTGGGACTTGGGCCAGCCTAAGCGTGTACACTGGTGGAATTTTCAGAATCACTTCAAAAGGTTATTACAACCAGACAGAGGAGCGGGGATTCGGCCTGGCTCTGACTGCGCCGCTGTTTCTGCTAATGCAAGTGAGAAAACCCAGTCTGCCAGTTTTGCATCTGCAGAATCCCATCCTACAGGACTCAGTGGCTGCCTCTACTTTTCGGTGTATGGGGGACTACAACGCATTTCCTTTTCTTCTGCATTTGGAAATGCTGTGGGTTAAAATATAAACTCAGTAATCCCAGCTACTCGGGAAATGAGACAAGAGAAGGATCACAAGTTCAAGGCCTGCTTGGGCTACAGGGTCAGTTAAGATTAGCCTGGGCAATTTAGTGAGATCCTACACACAATCAAACAAACAAACTAGGGCTACATCCTAAAAGTAAATGTAACTAATCAGTTGCCTTAGCTCTTAAAGAACTATTCCTGAAGGTCCTCAGGATGACCACCTGGCCGGTCCCAGGGATGTGGATAATAGGTCCCCCACTTTCTTTTCAACATCTCCCTTCTTACTCTCATTCCCAACCCTGAGACTTACCCAATTCTTACCCAATTTACAGGATTGTTACCCAATTTTCAGTTCTTTGGAAAAATCAGCCAAAACACAGCCCTGACCTTAGGTCAATAGCTGCTGACAATTGGGGGGAGGGGAGAATTTATTTATTCTGCTGAATTTTGGAAGTGAGTGCTTTAAATCTGATTCTTTTGCTACCTTATAATTTTTACAATTTTTTTAGACATGTACATTCTGTGTGACTAATTCATCTGGGATACATTTTAGATCTCTGAAACACAAGAGCAAATGACACTAAATTCTCAAAGGATGAGGCCCTCTCATTTGATCCAAATGACATGTAATGCATCCCTTTCCCAGAAGCCATAACTGTTTGGCAGAGCTTTAGTCTAGCATGAGTGAGAGGCCGGGTTACACACACACACACACACACACACACACACACACACACACACACACACACACACGTTTGAGAAACCATGAAGGAAAACAAATGTGTAAAGTGGCCTAATAGTTTTCCAAACCCTGAGCATTTGATTCGGGACCCATTGCATGTGTACATAGTAAATACTTGGAGGAACAGGAGTTGCTGGTGAATACCCAGGTTCCTGGAGACCCCACAGTTCTTCCTATCTGCCTCAAGCCTCCATGCCGCTGCCGAGTGATAAAGAAAGCCCAAGAGACTGAAGAGCTCGCATCTCCTGGAAGAATGGCTGGAGTTTGTAAACAAGCCCCTTGCCTAAAGGTGAGACAGAGTCTGTGAAGTGCTTTAAGGCCCAGAGTTCCCTGCCACCGGCAGGCACTATGTCTTCACCTGAAACTGCCCTGTCTTGGTTTCTCCCTTCCCAGCCCTTGTTCTTCTTCTCTTCCGGCTTCTGTGGGAGCTTTTCTTTCATAGATTTATAAAGTCTTCACCAAGGATCTGTTTCTGGTGAATTCAATACAAAGAACCCCACTTTGCTTTGTGTAACTCAAGGGTCCATTCATCTATATACTCAATTTTATTCATTTATCTACTCCACAGATTTGCACTGCATTCCTGTGATGTCTCTGTACATCCTAAAACCATTTAACATTAGATGGCTTGTATTTGTCCAATCAGAAGAAATAGATGTTTTCTTTCCCATGTACCTCCAGTTAGTTCTCTGGGATATTGAACACAAGGAACTGCCTTCTGGAAATGTGGCATGTAGAATTAGATTCAGCACACATAGCCTCACTCTCAAGTCTGCATACACTCCTCAAGGTAGAGCACTTAGGTGCATCTCTTTGAACTAGTCATATGACTGCTGAGCTCCACACTGCATCCTGAGCAACAGCTCAAGGAGTGGTAATAGAAAATGCCTCGGATGTGGGATCAGGGCCATGGATTCTCCTTGATCCCCGTGAAGTGAGGAGAAACTGGAGGGGACACCTAGTGATTAAAATACATCCTTGGTAAACACAGGTAAGGCTAAGGTCAGTTTGATGGAGCAAATACAATGCTGACCACCTGGCAATTGTGGGGAAGGTTTGCAGAATAGTATTGGGAAATAGCTTTTCCAACTAACGCATAGTTCATTGCCAGATGTGGCATAATCCATCTCCAAACATCCCTATAAAGCAGAGAGCATTTTGGAAGTTCACGGTGTGTTTTTAAAAGGTATGTCTACCAAATATTGAAATATTTAATCAGTTTCTGTAACTAATCAGTCAGTTCTGGTGTTTTTCATCACATGATCCAGGGGTTTTGAGGCTGGACTGACTGGTGGCAAAAAATCTGGAGGTGTAAGTTAGTAGTTGAATGTTTTTCTCTGTCTCGCCTAGCCCCACTGGACCAGTTTTCTTTCCCACCTTCTGAGTCCCCACCAATGGCTCAGACATATTACTGACTAGCTCTCTCGTATAAAAGTTAACCCATTTCTATTAATCTGTGTATCGCCACGAGGCTGTGGCTTACTGGTAATGCTCCAGCATGTTACTCCTTCCTCAATTACATGGCATTTCCCTCACTCTGCCTTGTTTTTCTCTGTATTTCTGTTTGGATTTTCTACCAAGCTATATTTTGTCCTGTCATAGGTCAAAACAGCTTTATTTATCAACTAATAAAAGCAACACATATTCACAGCATATAGGACATCCCATATCAGAAGTTGAGGCAGGAGACATGCCTTCAGGCTGCCTCTTGCCTGCCTATCTTCTTCAGATGAATGTAGTTCATAGAGCATCCTTCTGAGATGTCTAATGTGATGGGATCACAACTGAGCCAGGTTAGTCAAGAGAGACAGAGGGCCTGATGGCTATTATTCAGGAGGACAAAGTACACCCGGTACTGCTTTCTTCTGATGAAAGCCAAGCATTTGAAACTCTTCTTCACCAAGTCAGATGGTTAAACAAATAACAAAACCCTTATTCCTAATAGTCCAGATAGAAAGGATTAAGAACAGGGAGTGACTGAAATTTTAGATGAATTGGAATGTACAAGCATGTCTACATTCTGGTCATATCCCTGAAGGTTAGGAAGGCCTGCTGAGAGTCTAAAGTTTATTCAAGAGCAGCTGTCTGGTGCTGGTGGCCAATGGAAAGTAGATTCAGTGAGGCAGAAGCCTTTTTCCTGGGAAAAGGTGTGTGTGGTAGGTGTGTGTAAACCCTGAACAACTACAGCTAGTGCCAAATGTGATTCTAATCAAATAGCAGCAAATAGCCAGAGGGTTGGCAAGAATTCAAAACAAGAAAAACACTGTACAAAGGGTAAGGCCACCAAAGTCTATGAAGAAAAATCAAGGCTTGCAATGCCTGGAGGGAAACTGAAGAACTCTAGATTCAGCCCACGGAGTTCACAGTTTTCTCCTCAGAAGAGGGCCTCTGAAGGGCTAGTCCTGGCTTGTTAGAGGGGAGTGGCCTGAACAGTTGTGTGAACACCCTCAGCATCTGCATCTCAGGACAGCCTCCATTGTGCATTGTTGACCTCCCAATCCTCTGCCTCAATGCCTGTCTATCCCATAAAACCTTTTTATTTTTTAAACATGATCCTTCCTTGATGGTCCCTTCATCACTGGTTTAGCCAGGCTGAGGTGTTAAAGTGCCACAGATATTTATTTCTCACTATCTGGAAGATATAAAGTTCAAGGTCTAGGTGTCTATGGGTGGGATACCTTGTAATGTCTCATTCCTGACACCATGAGTGTCAGTTTGTCACTATATCCTTATGAGGTGAAAATGTGCAAGGCTGCTCTCTGGAACTTCTTTTCAAAGAGCATTAATTCCTTTTATGACAGTAGAGTTTTCATGAACTAGTCACCCCTCCCCCAAGACCCTGCCTCCTAATGCTGTCAATTTGGGATTATGATTTCAAGATAGGAATGGAAGTAAAACTAGGATCCATGCAAGGACCCAAATCTGTGTGCATACTAATGTCTGGGCTTGGACACAACCTTCCACAAGACAGTCATTAAACAGCACATTGGCAACACTTCTCTGGAAGAGTAGGCTGCAGGAGGGAATATGAATACCTTAAGACTGTCTCGGGGACTGGGGGATAATTACAGGATAGCCACAGCATCACCACAATCTAGTGTCAAGGGTATGACCTGAGTGCCATGTGGGTAGTCTGAGTCCAAGTCCTGACTTTGCCATGGTTGAGTTCTATGGCTTTGAGAAAAGTAGTAAGTTAGTAAGTCTAGTCTTAGGTTTTCTACAAAATGAGATCAATGAAATACCTTCCTGTCTCACTTCAAAAGATTATCATGACATCTTATGAAAGTGCTCAAACATGTTACACATTCTAAACTAGTAAATGGAAATTCTAATGTTGATCAGTAATTCTCACCAAAACTCATGTCACAAGGTAAGGCAAGAATCACCATCATCATAATAATTCCATTTTCTTCTCTGTTACTGTGTAATTCTTAAAGTTAAAATTAATTTGGACCAAAGATTGTAAGAAAGTACATAGGTCCTTCGTTTACATACACCAATTGGTAACAATATGCTTCCACTCACTCACAGTACCCCCTCTCTTGTACTCTCATGGTCTTTAATCTCTGATATATATATATATATATATATATATATATATATATATATATATCAGAAATATTCTCTTACATCACCAGAACTTTGATCAAAACCAGTAAACTTAATATTGCATTCAATTATAGAATTTATTATAACATAACCCACAATCAAAATGCAGACTTTATCAGTTGTTTCATAGTATCTTGTATAGCTATTTTTCCCATTCTAGGATACAATCCAGGATGCTTAATTGCATTTATTATTGTGACTTTTTGTGTTCTTGAGCCTGAAACAGGCATTCAGGCTTCCTTTGCTAGTCATGACTTTGGCATTTCTGAGGCATTCCGGCCAGTTGTTCTGTAGCATGTTTCGGCGTCTGATGCACTTTCACAATTAGATTGCTTTTGTGAAACCTTGAAGAAAATATTGCAGAAGTAAGTGCCATGTCATTCCCAGTGCTCCATGCCAGCTCATGCCAGCTCTACACTCTGATTGCTTGCATAACTTAAAGCTCTCTAGGTTTTCACCAAAGAAGATTGAAGTTTGATTTTTCACCTTTTGCCATTCACAAAACATTTGAAGGGACATGTTTCCAAATTATATAAATATCTAGTTTCTCATAAAACCACTAACTTTAATATGGATTAGTAATTCTTCACTGAATAAATTACGGTTCAAATGATCACTTAGGATAATTACTTAGTTCTATCTTCTATTGTTTTTAGTTGAACGCCTAGTCTAAATAGTGCAGTTCCTTGTTCCTCTTCTGTCTTAGGCTTTCTATTGCTGTGAAGAGACACCATGACTACAGCACCTCTTATAAAGAAAAACATTTACTGGATGGTTTACAGTTTCAGAGGTTTAGTCCATTATCATCATTGGGGGACATAGTGGTGTGCAGGCAGACATGGTGCTAGAGCTGAGAATCCTACGTCTTGGTTAGCAAGCAACAGGAAGTGAACTGTCTCACTGGGTGTAGCTTGAGCATATATGAGACCTCAAATCCCAGTGACACACTTCCTCCATCAAGACCACACCTACTCCAACAAGGCCACACCTCCTGCTAATGCCACTGCCTTTGGTGGACATTTGCTTTCAAATCACACCATATATCTGTCTGTCTGTCTAACACCCATCCATCTCTCCTATTTTGGTGCTCATGTTCAACAACCTATGACTCATACTGGTTACTTTGATCCCAGACATCCCAGCTGACCAGGGTATCACTTCTGATGCTTGTCTTTCAGGCATGTTGTCCATCACCTGTGCTTGGAGTTTCTGTTTTTAGCACTTCCTTCCTTTCTGGCAGAATGTGTCAGTCCAAGTTGATAATATACCTTTTCTGCCCCTTGAATCTCCATTTCTTTAAACCACTTGGTCAGACTTCTGAGTACAGAATATGGAGGTCAAGATTCGGGCTCTAGTTGTACTTACTGATGCTGGGTGTCACTACTGCAGGGCTCACTCAGTGAACTGACTTCACTTTTAAGAACTTTCCACCTAAAAAAAGAGTAGAGTGTGGATGTCACCAATGGACATGCTAACAAGGAAGAGGGAAGTCTCAGGGGACCTCAACCCCAGACAACAAACTACAGGAGATGAAGGAATTCTGAGAGTGGGACGGATAGTTAGTCTTCTCCAGGGAAGAATGGTTATCCAATCTCATATGACCAGTCATGAAAACATGCATTCAAGTAACATTGCACCAACTAAGCAGGTTGTATTTATATACAGTTAAAATATATATATATATATATATATATATATATATATATATCACAAATTTGACAGATGTTGGAGGAAAGAAAGGGAAGGGGTAAAATGATATAATTCTATTTTAACTTCAAAAATTAAAAATAATTATTTAGCTGGGCAGTAGTGGTACATGCCGTTAATCCCAGCACTCAGGAGGTAGAGGCAGGCAAATCTCTGTGAGTTTGAGGCCAGCCTGGTCTCCAGAATGAGTTCCAGGACTTTCGGGGCTATTACACGGAGAAACCCTGTCTTGAAAAACAAAAAATAAAAAAAATTATTTAATGAACTTTCCAATAATGAAACTCACTGCCCTGTGAAAATTCATATATATTTACACACAAAATACATGTGATGTATGTGTGTTTGTTAAGTGATATATGTATAAGGAAAGAATGGTTTCAAAGTAGCAATTATATTTAAGCTAATACCACCCATTTATTCTGGCCCTTCCATTTTCCATATCTGTGTTCCCTTCTCCAGTAAGGAGACACCTGCTACCCACCTCCCCCTGCCCCACACAATGCACCTCCTAATTTTCCCAACCCCAGAACACTCACACAGTAATTTCTAAACTGCTCACCATGCCAGTATGAAAAACAAATGATCTAATGAATTTAATATTTGTTTATGCTCTTTTTGAACTGAAATTATATAATGAAAACATTGTGTACCAAAATTTCTTGGACTAATTTTACTTCCTTCTTCAATGTCATTGTATTTCTCATATGAAATGTAAATAGACCTCATCATTGTTTCTGTTTGTATTTCATTTCCTGCCCCCCCACCCGCATCTTATTGATTTGACTTTTTTGAATTGTAAAGCATTAATGGGATTCAAAAAGTTAAGATTGCACCAAAAATTGTATTTGAAGCCTTAGCTCTCTCCCCTCTCCTTGTACTCCATCTCCAAAACACCTTATAAATAATCAGATGCAGTTTTGAGGTTTATTTTTCCTGTTTCCTTTGATAAAAATAAGCGACTTCATCGATTTTCTTCTCAGTAGTTAATACTGGGCTTTTGACTAGCTCACAGAGAAGGCTCACAGCACACAGTCAATGGGCTCAGATTCCCTTTCCCACTGACTCCAAGGAGCCTGTAGGGGTCAGCAGGGGATGCTGGGCCAGCTCTCTTGAGCAGAGAGGATATTACAAGTTCACTGCAGCCTGAACCCACATCCATCAACTGGCTGCTAATCCTTCTTGACAGACATCCCAGAAGAAACCTGATGTGTTAACTAGTTCCAGAGTTTAACTGGTGTGAAAGCCAAGGTTTGCACTTGGGAGGCTGGGAAGAAAGTGATCTACTTCCACCTCTCACTGACTGTGAGAAGTCACCGAGAGAGGGGCTAGCCTCAGTTGCACCATCCAACTGTAGGAAACACTTATATTTGTTGTTGCACTGCTCTCTTCACTGATTCCTTCCTTCCCCTGTAAGTCTGCACTTAAGGGAACCCAAAGCCTCAAGCCCCAATCCCTTCTTAAGAAGCATTTGATATGGCACCTCATGCAGGATGACAATAGCGGGTCTGTCTGCCCCACCTGTCACTGGGGCCTTTCAGGTCCCCACAGGTGAAGAAAAAGAATGGAGGCTCCACCTGAGCGCACCTGCACTCACCTGTACAGAGTCAAGAATGTGAGCAATTCAAGCAGTCTCTAGCCAGTCTGCTGAGAAGCTCAGGTGCCACAGCCTAAAGAAGCTGCGTGCACTTGCCTCTGGGGTATTTCTCCTTTGTCCTTCATTGCTTTCTTGGCAGAAGAGCTCAATAAGCATGGGATGGCAGATATAGAGTCTCAGATGGCTGCCGTGGCTCAGGCGAGCAAGACCCCAGCAAAGGAGGCAACTTCAGCTGGTCCGCGCAGCCTGGAGTAGTCTGAGTCCACGTTGACACAAAGGAGCCTTCCCAGCTTTCCCAGATGCACAGGAGAGAAGAGCCTTCTCTCCATCTCCAACACTCAGTGTTTTCCCCTGAAGTCTCTCCTTCCCCCTGCACTACACCCAGTTGGGAAGTGTAAAGAGATACCCACCCTTAGGCAAAGAAGTGATCAATTATCCATCCTCTCCATCCCAGTTGAAATCCTCATTGGGTTGACAGGTGTCCCATTCACCTCATGAGGCAAAGAACTGGGGGGGGGGGAAAGAAATGTTGATGGATGGTAACATATATGTGAATACAATAATATCCCATTGCCCTGGCTCTGTTAGAAAATCTTGGGTTTGGAAGGGTTGTTGAGGTCACCAGAGTGGCCAGTCCTCCACAACCCCAGCAGTCCCTCGGCAACAGCTTTGACAGGTGGCCATTCAGTTTCTGTCTGAACACTTCCAGTGATAAGGAGCTCCATGCTGCTAAATGGCAGACTCCTACTCATCCTTCATGACCATGATCGAATATCATCTGCCCTGGAAAGCTTCTCCCAATTCACCTAGGCAGATCAGTTACCTCATGCTTTGCAATCACTCAGCACTTTGCTCTCACCCCATCATAGCATGTTGCCCTGGGATCTGTCTTTCTGTGTCCACATTTGTCTCTCCTACTGGCCTCAGAACATTTCAAGGAAGAGAGCTGTATATTATTCATCTTTGCATCTACAACTCCTAGTACAACATCTGACACCTAGATGTTCCAGTATGAAGACAAGTGCGTGCTCCAAAGGCAGATCATCCTGTTTTTAAATAAATACACTCTGAAAACCCATCCTTGAGCCTGTCTTCTTTCCTCTAATTTCCACACGCTGGTCCTTATTCTGTTCTCAAGCAAGGGAGCAAAAAGACACTGGGATTTACAAAATTCCCAGAATTCAGAACACTACCTGCTTAGCCATTTTATGTTGAGTCCACGTATTGTCTCATTAGCCAATCTTCCAGAAGTTGTTGGTCTAGTGACTTCTCATGGTCTTCTCCCTTGCAGGGACTCCTACCATGATTACCCACCACATGTGACACCACACCTTAACTCTCCTGTTCTGGGCAGGTGGGTCTGTCTTAGGGAAACAAAGGAATCCCAGGCCCCATGTTCTGTTCCACCCTTTGCCCCGGCATCTACCCAGTCTTAGATGAGCAAACACACAAACACTGTGGGCACTTTCCCTCAGGGCCAGTCACTGCACTTCAGTAGGATCAACTTCAAGGGACAGTATCCTCAGAGTCTGTATTAGTCAGTACTCTCCAAAGGAACAAAATAAGCAGGATGAATGTATGTGGGGCTTATTACTATACAGGACTTCAAAGGTAGTCCAAGTGTCTCAACAATGACTATCCTAGTTCCAAGATTGGATGTCTCAAAAGTTCCAATCTGGTACTGGAATCCTGAAGGACTCCTAAAGAGCTGCTAGTCTTCACTCTACATTGTAAGACCAAAGATTTTGTTTCTAATGTCAGTCAGTGAAGGAAAGTCACAGCAAAAGGACAGATGCTATTGCTGTCAAGTGGGAGAACATGAACAAAGAAAAAGTTTTCTTCCATGTTCTTTTATGTGGGAAGGTGTAGTCCAAATTAAGAATGAGTCTTCCTGCTTCAAAGAATCTGATTGAAAAATCCCTCATGGGAGTGTCCAGCAGGTTGAGTTTTAGTTGACTCAAGACATAATCAAGTTGACAATCAAGATTAGTGATCCCATCATCCCAGCTGAGGAAACATGAGACCAGAGAGCCAAAGATATAGACTTGCCCTCAGAAGCCTGTTGACAGTAGTGATGGGTTATTAGGTCCTTATTTATTGGTCAGTTGACACTATTTTTCTCTACCCGTGTTTGTATCTGTGGTCTAGGGAATAAAACACTGTTTTAAAGGAGAAAACCAATGTGTAAAATACAATCAATATATGAATATATCCATGTCTTCAAGTCACACATTGTCAAATGGTGACAAAGGTTTAGGCTTTTTTCCCACCATGCTTTGCAGACACATAAATCTGTTATTTTGGACCATAATAACAAAATAATGAATAGAGTATGGCAATTAAGAAAGTCTATTTATGAGTAAGACACAATTAAATACATTAATAGCAGGGCATGGTTGTTCATGCCTGTAATCTTAGCACTCAATAGGCTGAGGCATGAAGATTACTGCAAGTTAAGGGCTAACCCAGCCTACATAATGAGTTCGAGGCAACTCAGGGCTACAGAGTAAGACTCAGTTTCAAAACAGCAATAAAAATTTTAAAAGGGAGAAAAAGAAAAAAATGCACTGAGTAGATAAACACTACTGTTTATGATAAATGAGTGTGCTATAGTAACATCCAAGCACAACATCCTGGTAGGTTTGTGTACTTCTCACTCAGTGGACTAGGTAGAGACCTCAGTTCCTGTGTAGTCACTTGGGAGGCCAAGCGGATAGTTTCATACTAGCATGTATGAGAGATAATGAATAGAAATGCCTAGACCCAAAGACACCCAATGTAAAGTCTGAGAGAGGCAGTGTAGAAGTCAACACTAGAAGGGTACTCAATAAATGTGTACTGGATGAACAAAATGAGCAGCATGCCAGACATGCTGGGAATCCACTATCACTGTAATTTTGCTGGCAAAGTTAGGTATATTCTGTTTAAATTGCTGAATGTGTGTTGTTGTGTAGGAGAAATAGATTATAGACCATATGTTTGGGATGCTTATGATCTCATTTAGGCAAAATTATGGATGTACACATAAACACGCCTGATAATTATATACTACACAAAGAAAATCCAGCATCTAGAAGAGTGTTCCATCAAAAGTAATTGGTGAATTATTCCATTCCTTTAGAACTTTAGCAATTTTTTTCAATTTTGCTTTTCCATATTGTTTGATACATTTTCAGTGAATGCAATAATCAAAACAAATAGCTAACTCTGGTTTCAAGGGGAAATAGAGGTCCTAATTATAAAATAATAAGGTAGAAATAATAATGAAAGCTTGCATGGTGGGGGATGCGGAAGAAATGGCTTAGTGAATGAAGTGCCTACTGTGCAAGAATAAGGACCTGGGTTTTGTCTCCAGCACCCATGTAAAAGTCAGGCCCATCGGTACAGGTCTACAGTCATCCAATGTTGAAGAGGAAGAGACAGGAGGATCCCTGTGGCTCATTGGCCAGCCAGTCTAGCCGGGTTCAGTAGGAGATTTTGTATATAATAATAAGGTGGAAAGTGTTAAAGTAAGCCACACAACAAATTTTACCCTCTATACATACCCACAATGAATACATACACACAAAAATTCGTGGAAGAAAATTGTGAATATTCTGAAAGAAACAGGTTTACAAAAAGGCATAATATCCAAAGCTGCCAATGGAGTACTTGCTGGGATAGCCTGAAATGTACATTAGAACATAAACAAATGCTCCAACATAAGAAGGGTTACCGATCTGCCTTCAGGTAGGCACAGATTTATTTTGATCCTTATTTTATAGATGCCGATGAGAGTTGACTTGAAGAAAGGTAAGTGATGGCTTGGAATCACAAAATTTTAACAGGTGAAGAAATAAAGCTTGAGTCTGGTGATTTTTCAGTTCAGAGCCCTGCTTCTAACTATTAAATGGTGCCCTTAATTTCTTTTCAATTGTGTGTCTAATTGAAAAAGTTAAAGGGATGGTGAGAAATTGGTTTGGAGGTGTTCTTCAGACTGAATAGTGGTCCAGGTAAACTCAGTACTGACAGCAATAGTCAAATCTCTCTCTCCCTCTCCCTCTTCCTCCTTCTCACTTGTGTGTGTGTGTGTGTGTGTGTGTGTGTGTGTGTGTGTGTGTGTGTGTATGTGTGTGTGTCAGAAGTCACCCTTAGGTGGTGTTACTCAGATGCTGATCACCTTGTTTTTGTTTTATTGTCTGTTTTTTAAATAGAGTCTTTCACTACCCTGGAACTCACAGATTATGCAAGGCTGAATGACCTTAGCCCCAGGGATGCACTGATCTCTGCTTCCCCAGAACTGGGACTACAAGAACATGCTATCATACCTGGGTTTCTGGAGATTGACTCGAATTCTCGCACTTGCAAGGCAAGAATTCTATTGATTGACCTATCCCAGCTAACCCCGGCAAACATCTTGAGTAGGAGTATATTGGAATGATGATAACAACAGTGAGCTGTGCATATTCATGAGGACAGAAAAGACATGTGAAGAGAGGCAGAGAGAGAGAGAGAGAGAGAGAGAGAGAGAGAGAGAGAGAGAGAGAGAATGTTAGTGTGTGTTGGAAGGCACTGAAAAAAAAAAGTGGTCAAATGTTTTCATAGTAAGCTAGAGGTTCTAGTGACCTCTGTGTCCACAAGGGCCACCTGACCCCAGTAACTTCATTCTTTGAGCTTTTTAGAATTAGGATTTCATTATTTTCTCCCATTCCTCTTATGTCAGGCCCTTATGCCCACCAATCCCAACCAGGTAAGATGATCCACCTATCATGCTTGCCCTTCTTACTTCATCTCAGCTGCCCATGAACAGATAGATGTGTTTTCTTTCTTTTCCTAATTTGACAATTGTTCTTTATAGGAAACCACTTAGTTGGACTTCTGATCAAGGCACATCTGTGGGAATGATTAAAGGCTTGAACAGGTACCCAGCTTTACAAGAAACCTGAAAGGATGGAAAGATGGGGCTTTCTGTTCCAGGACAGGGAAGCTGAGAGGAAGTGTTCTACAAGCCTGCCCAGCACACAGGCATGTGCGTGAAGAGGCTGGGACTGGGTGCGGTGATGTAGTAACAATGATGGCTATCAAGTCTAGTTCCAGCCATGTGGTAGTAGAGAACTCTATAAACTTCCCAGCACTTCCTTCTTCCTTCTTCCTTCCTTCCTTCCTTCCTTTCTTCCTTCCTTCCTTCTTTCCTCCCTCTTTCCCTCCCTCCCTTATTTTCTTCCTTCCTTCTTTCTTCCTCTCCTTTCCTTCCTTCCTTCCTTCTTTCTTCCCTCCCTCCCTCCCTTCCTTCCTTTATTGAAGTCTTTAAACACCCACTGATTTGTCTCACTGTAACTCTAGCCATCTTGATTTCTCTTAAAAAATGAAAATAGGAAATAAATGTTCTGACTTTGTCCAGTCTTTAGTGTCCACTGACACAACCTACTCGGTGTTCATGTAGAAGCAGGCAGAAGTGAGCTGAACCTCTCAAAGCAGGTGCTCAGGACAGTGCTGCAGTTACCCCTGATCAGGGACAAGAAATGTAGCACCCCATACCTTTGCCTTTCTCATCTGAAAAAGTGAGCACAATGTTGTCTTCCTAGAAAGTTCCTTGGGAAGATAAAGTAAGATAGTAATAACAGTATTCACTGGACTAGTTTTAATACCAGAAAGAATGCTTTGTGTGAGCCTCTCATTGAAGCTTGTAAATTACAGAGTCTGTAGATGAAGGAACAACTTATGGTCAGAATAACTGGGTAGAATCCGGGCTATGTGCCCAGCCCCTCAATTCGTAACCACAATGTTTCAATGTCCCACTGACCTCTTCCTATAGGTATTTGTAGTAAGTAGGCATCACATTTCTTTGTTAATCTTTGTAGGCTCCTGGATAACATTCTATTTTATAATTTTTCTATCAAAGAACAGGAAAGGCATTCCTTTTATGACTAAAAAAATACTTTATGCACAATATTGGCCTTTAAAATTTTTGAAGGTGCAAAGAAGAAAGCAGAAATCACCTAGGAGCCTGTACCCAGAGGGATCAATTCAAAAATTTTGCTATGTGTTCTATAATACTCCATATGTTCTGTTATATATACACTATGTTCATTTTAAATCCACAATTTGTTTTTATTGATTTCTCCCCATAAGAATAGAGATAGTTAGTTCTGGATATTGACTTCACAGGATTAAGGGATGCCCAATGAATACAGACCATTCCTGAAGACTGTCTTGAAGATGTTCCTGGAGAAGACTGATCTGATGGGGGCAGCACCATCTAGTCTGCTGGGGACAGAGAAGGACCAGGACAGCAGAAGGAGTAAGCTTCCTCTTGGCCTTTCCTTCCACAGTGGATGTCTCTCCTTTGCTGCTTTAGGCATCAGAATTTTGAACCCTTGAACTTACACAAACGGCCCTCTGGGGCTGCTTCACTAGCTTTCCTGGTCCTAACTCTTGGCTTCTGTAACCTATGAGCCAGTTTCCAAGTCCATAGCCACATGCATATTCAGAGAGATACATACATAAACACATACCATGGGCTCTGCTTCTCAAAAAAGCCCAGACTTATAAAGTACTAGATCATGGGTAAATTTTAATACTTTTTGTCATACCAGTTTTATTTGAATGCTTATTAAGTATCATTTACAATATGTGATGGGACTGAGATTATATCTCTCTTTAGGACCCACAATGTAGTGCCAGACAATGAAAGACAAGGAATTGATACGGCCTGTAAGGAGACACATGTCATCCACAAGGAGTAGAGCAAGATGAGTACTGGGTTTCATCTTACCAATGTGTTCCACCTGTACCTTCTCGAGAAGGCAGCATCCGAGGGCCCGTGATGGAGGGGAGGGATGTAGGCCTGTCGTCATCCAAGTGTTCCAGGCAAAGGAAACAGTAGGAGGAGCCTGAGGGAAGGACCAAAATCAATGGTTGATTTCTGTGTATATTTGAAGACAAAGCTAACAATCTTCTGCCAAACTGGATGGAGAGCTATGAGACAAACAGAAGTCATGGGAGGCTGTAGTATTGCCTGGGAAGATGAAGAAAGGCATCATGTGGCATGAGAAAGGATTTAGTAGGGCTCTGGAAACACTGAATGGTCAGTTCTAGACTAGTTGGCTCTGAGATATGGACGGAATGGTCAACTGAAGGTGTTAAATAGCGACCTCCTTCTTGAAGTCACCACACTGCCTCAACCTCCTTTCTCAAGAGCCATGTACTCTAGAAGGGCTGCCTGAATCACATTCATTAACACTGAGATCTGATCCTGTGGCAAGGGAACAGTGACATACGAGTGTGTGTGCGTGCATGCATGACCTACTCTCGTGTGTTCTTCTAGCTCTAGCTTATTTTATTTTATTTTATCTATTATCTTATTACTCTCACTAAATGTAGAGCTTGTTGTTCTGGCTAGACTGTCTGACCAGTGAGCCCCAGAGACCATCTGTCTCTGCACATCCCCTCCAGCTTGGGCTATGGATTACATGTCTGGCTTTTAAATGAGTTCTGGAGATCTGAACCCTGGTCCTTGGGACTAAACAGCTGTTTTCTCCACTGGGTTACCACCTTGGCCCTTCCACTCTCTTTTGATGAATATGCAGATCAGGTAAAAGCCTTGGGTTGTAGACGTAAACTTAAGGTTTAGCATCATATCAATTCATTTAAGTCTATGAGCCCACAAAAATTCAACCAAGGAGAGCCTGTGGCTAGTAAACAATGACTAAGGAGTGAGTGGTGAGCCCCGGGATCCAATGGTGAGTATAGGGAAAGGAAGAAGAAACAGTGAAGACTGAGAGAATGAGCTAGTGGGATGGAAGGGATTCCAGGATGGTGTTGTACTCCTAAAGATGAGGAGTGAATATCCAGAGGATGGAGGGAACTCTGCTAAATCAAGGAGCTCTCAGAGTGGGAACACCAGTGAACATAAGTCTAGTGAGTGCTGAAAGTGAAAAACCTCCAGTGTTTTCTCTGATTCTCACTCATACTCAATGGGCTTCCACCCTTGACTCATTTATTAGATTAAAAAAAAAAACAAAAACAAAAACAAAAAAAACCTTTAAAAAAAAAAAAAAAGCTCCATTAGGTGCCAGGGATGTGGGAGAGTGTTTGTGAGCAATGCATGCAAAGCCTGTCTTAGAGGCACTCAGTGAGTCCTAGGAGGAAATCCTGAGTCTGGAAAGGGCAGGAAGAATAAAAGAGGATGCTGTAGTCAACGGGTGTTCAGAGAAGGCCACTCTTCAGCAAGGTCACTCGTGAGCTGAGCCATGTGGAAGCTTGGAGGAGAAGCAAGGAATGAGACCAATCCATCCCCTGAGCTGACGGCATCCACTCCATGCACAGTTTTAGCCATGGAGTGTCCCCAAAGTCAGTCCCTGTGTTCCTATGGAGTCCCGGAAGTGGGAGGGTCTGAGAGTTCTGTCAGGAAAGGACAAAGCATTGACAATTAGAGGAAAAATTTCTCCTTCTTTCTCTCCCTTTCCAGGAATAGCTTCAATGCAGCCATCTGTCACTGGACAGGGGTGTTCCCAGATCCCATCTTCCGATGAGCCTGTGTCCTTGTGATTTTCTTGTGCAGAGAACCCCATAAACAGCTGTGCCATTTATCCTTTTTTGCTCCATTGAGGATAGGAGCACTTCTTCCAAGGCAGTTTAGAAAGCACCCCACAGGTTGCTCCCTTACTGCCTGGATGCATGACCCTTGTCTCCTTAATGTGATGGGGAAGAAACAAGCAATATAAAAGTAAAATATCTTGTCCTTAAATGCCTCATAGGCTTACAAAAAATGCACAACATTTCCAGTGTGTGGCATTGTTTTACATTAAAACAGGGACTTAGATTTTCTTAAATGCAGATATGGGGCTGGGGAGATAGTTCAGCTAGTAAAATATTTGCTTTATGGATATCTGAGTTATATCCCAGAATCCATATAAATAAAGCTGGGCATGATGGGCTGCATTTGAAATCCTGGTGCTGAGGGGTCAAAGATGGGCACATTGTTGAGGCTTGCTGGCCAACCAGCCTACCAAATTGGTGAAAGCCAAGTCATAGTAAGAGAACATGTCTCAAAAAACAATGGGAATGGTTCCTGAACAATGACAACTGAGATTGCCTTCTGGTCTCCATGCACTCAAATTCATATGCATACATACAGACATGGACATACACACACAGCACAAAATATGTTTCCATGTTGATGTTACATTAAAACGTTTGGACATCTATAGTAGGTGAGATCATAGCTTTCTATGAGATATTGATATTCCAATCTCTAAACTTGTGAATGTTGTCAATACCCTTCCAAGTAAGAAATCAACACACACACACGCACACACACACACACACACACACACACACACACACACACACAGAGAGAGAGAGAGAGAGAGAGAGAGAGAGAGAGAGAGGTATGTGTATGGATAGAAACAGACTGCTGCTGCTTTCTGGATCCTTACATCTCTGAGCCTGAGCACCTTCATGCTTTATAGAGAATAGGAAGATGTATCAAAGAATTCTGGAAAGGGGAGTGTGTGAGGGACCCTATAGGCCACACTAGAACATGTGTACAACAGGAGTGTGTGCAGCTGGGAGGGACAGGCATTTCCACATGGATGTGTGTGGAAGACAGTGACAGATGGTCCTACAGTCCATACCCTAGCCTTCTGTTCTCTTTTTTAAAGATTTTTTTAAAGACTTGCTTATTTTTTATTACGTATATGAGTATTTTACTTTCATGTGTGTATGTGCACTATGTGTGTGCCAGGTACCCACAATGGTCAGAAGAGGGAATTGGATTTGATGCCCTGGAACTGAAGTGAAAGATGATTCTGAACTGCCATTTTGGGTGCTAGGAACTGAACCTGGTTCCTCTGCAAGAGCAATGAGTGCTCTTTACTGCTGAGCCATCTCTCCAGCCCCAGTGGCCTGACCCTCTGTTTTAACAGTTTCACACCACGAAGCTGCTAGCTCAGGGCCCCACGAACAGACTCCCTTAGCAAGAACTCTAGCTTTGTCCAAAGGAGTGGCAGATCTGGCTGAGTCTCTAGGATCATCTCTGGGCTGAGCAGAAAGATTGATTAGACGATCTCACCGGCTGAATTTCTCTGAAGTGCAAGCTTGAAGACCTGTGTGACTGTACTCTGAGGCGTGTTCACAGCTGTTGGCTGCAGATGAAGAAGTCACGAGCAACCCAACCCTGGCTTGGAAGACAGTTGGCCTGTGATTTGTCACACAGAGAAAGCCCCAGGGACAAGAAAGAAGTGTCTGAACTGGCAGGCTGGCACACATCCAGCTAGGGAGCAGGAACACACACAATCTAAGCAATTGAAAAGTCCTGCCTGGATCCCCTTTCTTTGCCCAGTGGGAAGGCAAGCGATCAAGCAGCCTCTTTGGGAAGCACCTTGAGGATACAGGGAAGAAGAAAGCTTCCTTTGGGGTTTCCAAAACACTCCCCTTTCATGCTTGTTTTTACTTAGTCACTGCCTCCCTCCTGGCCTCGGGCACAGAAGCCCGAGTCCTGCCTGCCCCAGGTAACTGGAACCCTGAATGTACACAAAGCCCCACTATGCCTCAGTGATATTATCAGGCAGCCTGGCCTGCTCCACAAGGTAAGACAGCGGCTGAGCCAGGGTGGCCAGACCCAGCACTGAAACAGGACCCCCGGGCTGCTGACTGGGGACAGAGTGGCCTTTGTGAGGGACACATCATATTTAGGCTAGCTCCTTATTAACATTGCAGTCATCAGAGCATTTGCTTTCCCGACTTCCAGCTCCAGAGCCCTGTGCAGGCTTCTGTAAGATGTGTCTCGGGACTGGAGTTGACACTGGATGCAGGGGCCAATGGGGCCTATCCCAGCTTCAGTCTTAGGACCCATCAGAACATTGGATGGGCTATGATCCACAAAGAGCAGCAAACATCATGGCCAAACCGTAAAACTTGATTGGAAGGTTGTTTTCTGTGTCCTAAAGGGAACTGGTGTACCTTTTTACAGGAGACATTGCAAATTCCAGGAACATATAACATTAGCTATTTGTTTGAACTCTACCACAAACCAGTTGTGTGTTTGGGGCAAGTCTCTTGACCTTCCTGAGACTCAGGGCCCAAACGTGTACAAATGACAGAAGCTACCTAGGAGAGTTGCTATGATGGTTACAGATGATAAACACAAATAAGTACATGATAGATGCTCAAATTGCAGCAGCTTGGAGATGGAGAAATGGCTGAGCAGCTAAAAACACAAGCTGGTCTCCAGAGGACCTCAGTTTGATCCCCAGTATCCACACGGTGGCTCACACCAGTCCATAATTCTAGGGGATCTGGCACCCTTTTCTGCCCTATGCAACATGTAGTGCATAGACATGCATGAAGGCAAAACACCCATACACATATTTTTTAAAGTAGCTTTCGTGTTAAAGCAGATTCCATTAACCCCCAAAACTTTCAAAGATGTCTGATTAACCCTAACACATAGAAGAAGACATTTTTAAAGTTTTAACACTATATATTGTTGACCATTTCACAAGTCAAGGGAAATAAGCAAATTAATCAACAATAGTATTAAAAGTCACGTGTGTGTGTGTGCGTGTGTATGTGTGTGTGTGTGTGAGAGAGAGAGAGAGAGAGAGGGGGGGGGGAGTCTCATGTAGCAGAGGCTGACTTCAAACTTGAAGCTCAGGAGCAATGCCACCCTGTAAGAATTGGGTGTGTGTGGTTTCCAGTCTCATATTGGAAGCCTCCCTTGGCTACACAGATCTTAGGAAAAACATAGTGGGGCCCCTCCTGAAGAAGCAGCTATGAGAAGGACTACCTTGCTTGGAAGAAAAACTGGACAAGACAGCCAGGCAATACAAAGCTCAACTTAGACACAGAGGCAGCCCTGTGTCATTCCTACCATCTCTAATTTGAGTATAAACCTCTGAGTAAAATAATAAATAATAAACTTCTGCAAAATACTAATGGCAAGAATACCTATCACGTGGTTAGTTGAGTAGGAGAAGGACCCAGTCCATAGATTCAGTGAATATTAGTTGAGTTATTGACTTCTAGATCAACATGTTAGACCAGTAGAGAGATAATTGAGTGCAAGGGATATTTTGTGACATCTGACCATGTTGAGAAGGCAGGAGATGAAGTGTTCTTGCTAACCAAACTTCAGAACATTTGGCTGCTTAAAGCTCAAGTGAGTAGAAAAAGTGTCAGGATTCTTGATCAGAGGAAGCACTAGCATCACACTGCTGAATTCAGGTCAGCTCCAGAGGCTTCCCCAGGCCATGCCATTTAATTCTCACTGCAGCCCTATCAGCTCTCAAATCCCCATTGGAAATAGGAACACTGAGCTGCAGGGGTTCTAACTTATCCATCAACACACATCGTGTGTTCTATTATGTGCTCAAAAACCTGTGTCCCTTTAAAGAGCCTAGAAGCCCAACAAACTGGTTATGTTTGACCCCCATTTTAGAAACACAGTATAGGGTAATAGATAGTGACGGGTAGATAGATAGATAGATAGATAGATAGATAGATAGATAGATAGATAGATAACAGACAGGTAGATTCCCAGGATTTCCCTGCTGATGGAAAAGGCCAAGACTGAAAGCCAGACTCCTGGATCCCCACCCCATCAGCTGCCTCCTATCTCGCACTATGGCGCTCACTAACATTTGCATTCTCAATGTCTGGTTAGCATGGATGAGGATGGAGAGCTCTCAGCTACTTCTCCAGCACTGTGACTGCCACAATGTTCTCCTCCATGATGAAGGTGGACTAAACCTCTGAAATTATAAGCCAGCCCCAATGAAATGCTTTTATTTTTAAGCATTACCACAGTCATAGTGTTTCTTCACAGCACTAGAACACTGACTAAAACACGAGTGCAACCCTGGTCTGGCACAGGACTCCTGGACAGGGCAGACTCAGGTTGTCTGAGGTCATCTTATTAAATTTAGGAAAGGTGAAGAACTAAAAGGAAAAAATTGTGATGAATTTTAGTTTAAAAACTTTTGAAAATGGATACTATATATATATATCATTTCCACTACCCCCCTTACCTACTGCAACTTCTCTCATGCCACTCCTGCCTCTCAAATTCATGATCTCTTCTTTAATTATTGTTACATATATTGTTACATACAGATACATAGATGTAGTTATAAATAAAATTAGAAATTATTTGGAGTGAAAAATATAAAAAAAATATTGCTAGTGTAGTGAATAGCACAAAATCCAGAAAAATATTTTCATGAACTAACTGTTAATGGGCTCATATATTTTTCCTAGATATTTAGCTATATACTGTTTTACATATGCAATTACTGAAGCAATATTTTCTAAGAGAAGAATAGAACAGAAAGATAACTTAAGCCTTCCCATAGCTGAGTCACTTTAAATTTGCTTGCTACTCTTGATATGAAAGATGCACAAACAGGTAAACACAGAATTGCTTCAGTCTCAAACTGTCAATACAATTTTGTACCTGAGACTACAGGAATCAGAAACTGATAAATTCTCTCTCATGTAGTTCCCACTCCACCCAGGGCTCCCTCCACGTCCTACTCTGCATGACTCTTCTATGGGTATCTAGTCACAATTCCCTTATTAAATATGTTTCTAATCTTTAAAAAAAAGCTGTACTTTGATTAGTCACAGACAAGAGTCATGTCTTCTTCCACTTATAATTTGATATTCACAACACTCTTCAAAGAACATCTTGGCTTCATATATTCCATATCATTTTATATCTGGCTTCTGGCTAGAAGGTTTGAATCCGGCACTCCTTACCTTGCTTATCTGCCTTCTGTGGGACACAGCTCACCTGGCACTTCCTCTACAAGGTTCTCTCTCCCATCCTCATCTATGTATGGGCCTGGCACACAGTCAGGTGTCTCCACAGGACCCTGCCTTTCCTCTGCACTCCACCCTCAGGGTTATAATTGTTGTCTGTCTTCTCCAAGCCCTAAGCACTTTTGAAAACCACAGCACTGAGCACAGTGACCAGCAAACACTAGAACTTGGGAGAAAGCGCCAACATCCCCAGCCCTTGCAGAATGCAGAAGAGGTTGCCGAAGCACTTAAGTCTCCTGGGGCTGGTCTCTTTGCTGTGGTCTGGATCAAGAGCAAGGCACACTTTCTCCTATCTGATGAGATACAGTTAACCGCTTACTCCCTGAGGGCATTCTTCAAAGAACATGGATACCATTTGTTGAGGGCATTGACCCCAGAACTCAAAGGGCTTGCAAAGGTTGTAGCACTGAGTGAATGAAACCTGTGTGGGTCAGCATGCTTCCCTGATAACACAGGTCTCCTACTTGCTGGGTGACAAGCCATATAAAAATCTGCAGGTGTCTGTAAGAGGTGTAGTGTTCACTCTGCAGCCAGCCCTGCGGCTACTCTGGACAGGAAGAACTGTGCCCACGGTGGGAGCACAGGAATTGGAAGGAGTTGAGGGAAGAAATGGGTCATTAGTCAAAAGACAATGGCTGGAGGTCAGTCTGCTTTAACCTCACAATAACGTCTCTAAAATACAGGATGTAGCCAGCGGATCAGCCTGGCCCTTAAGAGTGTCTACCTGTTGGGTGATGTCCCACCAGGCTCTGCAGAGCAGGACTCGTCTTACATCTCAGGATTGCATTCTTCCCATGGGGGAAGTCACTTTACCCATTCCTAATTGTTCATTGTGGTCGAAGTTCCTCAACTGCGCATGCATCTCTTGGTTCAGGATGCTCGTCCCTTTGAATATGAACATTCCAACAGCCTGAGTTTTGAGGGATCATTCGCCCTCTGTCAGTTAATGAGGTGGTTTGCTAACTTCAGGATTTGCACCTGAGCCAGAGCCATGGGATAACTCTGTCGATGGTTTCAGGTTCCTAAAGCAATGTCCTCATCTTCTCAATCCTGCTAAGTGTCACCACCTCTCCTAGGGTGTGTTGGTATGTGTGGATGGTAAATGTTAGCAGTCCTGCTATCCTCTTTTGTAAGTTTTATTTTTATTTTTTATCTATGTGTATGTGTGCCCATGTCTGTGTGTACCAAGTGTGTGGGTGCCGGTGGAGACCAGAAGAGAGTTTTGGATCCCTTGGAGCTGGTGGTATAGGCAGTTATGAGCCACCTAATATAGGTGCTGGGAATGGAATTAGGGTCCTCTAAAAGAGCAGCAAGTGCTCAGCTCTCTCTAGCCCCAGGTGGACACTTCTCTATCCCCCTTCAGTGCCTTTTCTACCTGCATCTTGATTATTTCTCTTTTTTCATTTTATTTCTTCTGCTTCTCTTTCTATTCCATCAACCCCAAGCCCACTGGGGTGTCCACATATAGATTCGTGGCATTGCTTAATGTAATACCATTTTGGAATATGACAAACAAGACTAAGACTTTGAAGCCCCGCTTTCAAATCTCTCTCCTGTTGTTGAGTAGCTGTGTGAGCTCCAATGAGTCTCTCTGCTCTTCTTCTATTCTTGTGGAAAATGGGAAAAAAGGCATACCAGCCCAGCAGGGAGCTGTGAAAACTAAACATTGTTCCATTTATTGCTTGGGGCTCACCAAACCTTTCTTCTTTCTCTTTTCCCTCAATCTCCCTCCAGAAGCTTGTGTGGCAAGAACACCCGGTGAGAGTTACCAGCTCTGCAGACTACAGAGTATACAATTTTCTCAGGGGCCAGTCTTTCCTCATTGCCCCGGTTTTAATCTGATACCAACAATGGTGTTTTCAATGAAGTTGCAATACGTCTATAACTTGGCCTGATCTTAAAACAAAAGATGCTTCTGTTGAACCATTGCCAACGTTAAATGGAAATCTGTGGCTTTAGAGTAGGACTTGGCGTTTGCTCAGATCCATCAGAATCTCCAGTTTTATACAGAAGTGAAGGCTCTAGGCCTTGCCCCAGGATGCGGAGTGTGGATTTCTTGGAACTTTCTGCCTTATTCTGTTGTGCTCTGCAGTCTGAGTTCTGTTGTCATGGGGTGTCTAAAGAGACCTAACCTTACTATTGCAATGCAGGGTTGAAAACAAACAAACAAACAAACAAAACCCAGTTATCCACTCCACTGACCATCAGTGACAGGAAGGTAGCATTTTCCCATCGGCTATTAGGACCCAATGACTTACCTAAATACCCCTACGAAGCCAATGGTAGAGGCAGAGAGAAACCTGACACAGATGCTTCCAGCTCTAACTCCCTCTCTAGATGCCTTCCACCCTCCCCTTCAAAGAATTTTCTCCACCTGACAAATGATCCATAAGTAAGATAAAGTGTGTGTGAGAGAAGGGGGGGTGGGTGAAGCAGACACATTCTTCCTTCCTGTCTTCCTGGATTCAATGCTCGCTCTTATTTTCAGATCCATCCTTGAGGTCAGATGCCTGATATGTTCTCTTTAAATTCCTGAATATGCAACTTCAGGTGAGTGTAATCATAATTAAATTCCATTACAGGGATGGAATGTGGATGGCTAACAGCATTATTTTGTTAATGCTGAGATTTGATCTATACGTCCTCCGAGGTATCTTGCGTGCCTCCTCACGGTTGGGAGCTGCTCTGGTGAGTTTCGTGTTTCCACCCGACAAAAGATTCTTGGACCGAGGCAATCCTTTAAAACATTAGCCATTATCCGACAGAAATGAAGTTAATAATGCCTCAAGAAGAGAATAGTTGAAAGAGCGGTGGTCTGAATGTCAACAGATTTGAGGTTCCAGCCCAAAGAATGAGCCCTGGAGCCTCGGTAGTCTGCTTGTCTTCCATGGGCCTCCAATTCCCCATTGGAGAAAGGCTTTTTTAGACTACCAAGTGGCACCCTGAGGTATGCTAGTGCTTACTCTTAGAGGAAGCTGAGGAACCCCATAGCTCCGTGGAGTATCTTATTCATAATTCATCTCTTAAAGGCTCAGGAAGGTTCTGGAGAAGAAAATATAACTTAGCTTCTCTCAACAGTTTCTGTCAAGTCCAGTTCATTTTTTCCATGTGCTACTTGAGAACCTTCATTATACCAGGCAACATTTCAGAAACTGGGGATTCTCTGGGAAGAAGGCAGTCGCTGCATGATAGATCATGGGAGAGTGTTGGGTTCCAAGTGAGCCACTCACTACCATACTCTCTAGGATTATCTTTAGACCTGATTCCAAAACTCCAACACTAAAGTGTTCCCAAAGGCCATTCTGTCTCTAAAATCACTTGGTTCCCTATGAATGATCTGTACCAGACAACTTTCTGGTAATGGAGGGAAGCAGAATTTGTCTTTGGCACTTTAGCTGCTTATATAGTCAGATTATGCCTGTGCTATTAGAATCTAGCATGACTTAGTCTGACCACCTTTCATTTTCCCAATTTTACACAAGGTACAATAAAGCAGAAACCACCCCCTTTCCTGAGCAACCAAGAGTCATGGACAATAACCTGACCAGGAAAATAATTGCAGTCAGTGAGTGCAATGCAGTGAGTGCAGGGAAGACAGCAGACTGTGAGTGGGACCTGTCACCTGGCTGCTGTACTACCTTTAACTTGTGCTGCTTCTTCCTAACTGGACCCTGACTTCATTACACTTAAAATGCAGACATTGGACTAGATAACCATCCACAGTTGATTCTATTTGAAGGTTGGGTTATAAATTGTATGAGAGATTTATTCATTCGTCTAACAAATATCTTAAGTTCCCAGTGGTACCTGGTTCTGGAGCTAAGATAAATAATCCAAGAACCCTTCTCCGCAATACTTGGGCTAACATTTACTGAGCATTTATTATGCACCAAACGCAATAGTGAATACATTTCATATATGTTACACAGCCCTTGGAGAGAGATGCTATTATTAGCCATATAGTTGGGGGCAGAATTCTAAACTAAACTCACACGACTCTCACCTGTACATAATTCCCTTTTGCAGGAAGCTGGTGGAACCTTTGAATTTGGAAAATTGTCACTTCTGTGATTATGTCCCGTCATATGGCAAAGACAATTTTGCAGATGTAATCAAGTTTCCTAATTGGTTGATCTTAAGAAAACAAGGAGGGCTCCAGAAATGTCTCATTGGATAAAAGTGCTAAATGTACAAGCACGAAGACCTGAATTTGAAACACCAGCACTCACATAAGAAGGTAGGCATGGCCACACATCTGTCTGGAACCATATCAGAGTGGGGTAATCATGGACAGGAAGGCCACTAAGGCTTGCTGGCCAGCCAGCCTGGAAAAGAGTGATAGAGCAGGATATCTGGTATTCTCCTCTATCTGCACCTACACACACATATGCAATCTAACACACACACACACACACACACACACACACACACACACACACACACACACCTCACACCCCTCAGACACTTTAGCTAAAGGGTCAAACTCCAGGTTCAATGAGAGACTTTGTCTCAAAAAATAAAAGCAATGGAAAGCAATAAAGGAAGACACCCAAGGCTGACAATAGGCCGTTTCCTACACAAACACAAATGAGCATATATGAACACACACATACAACACCCATAACACACACATCATACAATGCACACACATACATTCATACAATACACACACATTCATACAAAACATGCATACACACATACATTCATTTAAAACACCCCCCCCCACACACACACACAGAGGGGGAAATTGTCCTGGACAAAGCTGACATAATCAGATGATACCTTGCCAGGTTTGGACTCTTCCTAGGGGAGGAGAGATTTGCACTGCTGGCTTAGACAACAGCAGGGGTTCACACACTGAGGGATGTGAAGCAGCATCTAGGAGCTGAGAGCAACTCTTGGGCAGCCCACAAGAAGTTGGACTCTGTTGCCACTATGAGTGAGGCTGGGGGTGGAGTCTTCCCTAGTTAAGCTCCTGAAGGGCACACAGACAGGCTGAAACACAAGTTTTGGCCTCATGAGCCCAGAGAAGAGAATCTATTCATAGTGTGTTGACCTCTGACCTGCAAATGTGAGTCAATAAATGGGTGCTGCAAGCAGCTGAGTTTGGGGCGATTGCTACATGGTGTCTTAGTCTGTTGCCTGTTGCTATAACAGAATACCCAATCTATAAAGGAAAGAAATATATTTAGCTCCTGGCTCTAGAGTCTAAAAAGTCTGAAGATGGGTAGTCGTATTATATCATGACATGATGCAAAGTGGAGGGACGGGTGCAGGAATGCAGAATAAATAAACAAAGTGGCCTTGCCCTAGACAACTCAGTCTCAAGGTGGTCTGGGTAACACAGTCTCCTGGGAAAAACAATCCCTCTTGAGAGTCTAATCATTTCTTAAAAGCTTCATATCATGCCCTGCCACAGTGACCGTCATGAAGTTTCTAGGAGGCAAGCCACACTCTAACCAAACAAAAGGCAATTGAAAAACTAACAAACTCTCTTTATAGACTAAAACAAGCACAGAGAAAAATAAATAAAAAGAAAAACACAAACACAAGCATGTGAGTGATGAGCCAGGCGAGGCAGCCAGGGCTAGGACTGATGGCATCCTGCTCCTGAGGCTGGACTCTCAGATCATGCCCTTGTCTACCGAGAGGAAGCAGGCCAGTAACCGAACACCCACAGGTCAGTTTGTTGAGTAAAGAACTAGACTCTATAGTTAAAAAATATAATAGCAAATGACCATGAAAAGGCAGAAATCAGTGGTGTCCCAGGCAGAGAATTTTGAAGTCTGGCTAGCAGCTTGAATTTTGCCACAGTGGGAATAATTATCTCCTGGGAATTAGCAGATGTTGAATAGGGATCAGGCATTTGTATTTTAGATTAGAAAGCAAGTTGGTCAACATACCATTGGGATTAAGGATTCTTCAGATAGGACCTAGGAAGAAAATTTGGAGAGTACTGTGCCTGCATGAAGTATGAAGAACCGAGTTTAGATTCCCAGCATCATAAAAAGCGGGGCATGGTGGTGCCTGTTTCTAACCCTAGGACAGAAAAGAACAGAAACAGGCTAGCTCACAGGCCAGTATCCCCAGCCAATTGAGCTCCACATTTACTAAGTAACTCCATCTCAAAAAAAAAAAGAAAGAAGAAAGAAAAGAAAAAAAACTAGGTAGAGAGCAATAGAGAAAGACATCCAACCTTAACCTCTGGCATACACACATAAGCATGCACACTGTTGCACACACTAAAGTGCGCATCTCTCTCTCTCTCTCTCTCTCTTTCTCTCTCTCCTCTCTCTCTCTCTCTCTCTCTCTCTCTCTCTCTCTCTCTCTCTCTCTCTCTCACACACACACACACACACCTCAGATACAGAATAAATGGGGACAGTAGAGAACAAGTGGTGCAGAAATCTGAGGAAAGGAAGAGTGGTTATGTGATGGACTAGTGTGGAACAGAATTGGGTGGTTGTGTGCTTGGCTAATATAGAACAGAACCCTGAACCTACAAAGCCTACAGCTGATTCATGAGATACAAGAGCACACATGGAAGGCCCTGTTTGTGTAGCGGCCCAGGGCTGGGGAGGAATGTCACACATGTGAGCACCTGAGCAAGAGGGTCATGCTGGGATCATCATTCTTCATCAGGAGATACTGGCACTGCACTGTGGCAAGAGAGCAGAGTGTGCTCTGTGTGGGAGGAGTTTGGATAGATCCCAGCAACATACCAGATGGGGTAGGAGGCTGGGGCGCTCACAACTGTCCGTCAAGTGAGACCCAGAGGCCCAGAGCACAGTATACTGGAATGGGGAAGTGGGGACTGGGGTCCCATCAAAAGCGCAGAGTGCTAATACGAACTCAGCTGGAAACCAAGCTGGTACAGGAATGAGTGTAGCTTCTTCACGTAGCAGATTGTGAACTGCACAATTGAGGCAAGAGCTGTCTTAAAGAGTTTGATTTAGCATCAGTTCTACGGCCATTAGTGAAAAAATATTATCAGCATTTCCTTTCCCAGAGCCAGCCCTAGGCTCCCCAGCCTCTGAGTTTCCAATCCCCCAGCCCAAATGTGCTGGATGATGCCGGATATCAGAGAAGACACCATCACTTGCAGAAGTCAACTTTCAAAGCTTTATGCTTTAGTTTAGGCTGGATTTACCTGATGTATCAGAGGCATCAGAAATCTGTTTGGGTGTATGGAAAATTACGTGCATAAAGCTGAGGCACCAATGCCCTGAAATTGTATATGTACAAACAATGCATAATGAGCAGGTTGTATTTATGTATTCTGACATTTATATAAATATGTAACAATAGCAATGAAAGAAAACGAGACTGATTTTGAGAGGGTAGGTGAGTAGAGTATATAGGAGGTACTGAAGAGAGGAAAGGGGAGAAGGAATGTTGTAATTATATTTTAATTCAAGACATTAAAATGTGATTTAAAAACCCTTAATATCTAATTTCCTTGAAGTGTGTTTTCGTGTTCCCTACCTTATTCTGATATGTTATATGCACTATTGATTTTGATATTCAAAATGCTGAGATGAATCTAGTTCTATTGTTTTTAGCTGCTTCGTGTGTGTGTGTGTGTGTGTGTGTGTGTGTGTGTGTGTGTGTGTGTGTGTGTGTATCTCCAAGGCATAAAGCAAACTTCCTGAAAGCAGCATGGCTCAGTGACATTTTAGAGTTTTAGAGAGTTAAGATTTAGATCAGGAAGTGAGTCCCCATGCACAGTTTGCAACTCACTCTGGTACATGTGCACAAGCAAACAGGTATGGCTCATCATGGCAGTGTTGCTTCTAAATAGCTTCACATTAGAAAGAAATCAAATGTCCATCAGTGGAATGGACAAAGACGTCATGCACGAGTTTCACAGTGTAATGATTTTCAACCACAGAAATGAATAAGGTACAGCTGTAGCTGGCTGGGAATGAGTTTATGGAAAAATGTATTCGTGGAAAGCCTTAGGATAAAGTACGGGTGCAAACTGGAAGCATAGCACCACACTGCCTATGCAGAATTACTGCAGGTGGATTGCAGATGTTAGAACACAGCCCTGATTAATAGCTGCCTGTTGATTTTGACTAATTTGGGTCATGGGGGTGCAAAAATGGAGAAAATCTTGTGAGCCCATTTACAGATTCCTAAGGCATTAAAATTCCCACAAAGAAACTCTCTACTAGTGCTCTCCACCACTGGAGGCTTCTGTGTGGCAAACTCCGTGAGCAGAAAGCCCGGTTCCTCCCCTATGTGGGAACATCCATAATAGTGGCTCTTTATATACAGATGATCTTAAGTTGAAGATGAGGTCATGTCCTGAGGAATCCATCCTATTGGGGAACTCGACCTAACTACTGAACCTCATAGCTTAGCAACAGAGTATGCTGTAGGGTGGGCTGTTGTGATCCTGCAGCTGAGTGGGAGATGCTTTACACACCTGTGCAGCATCACAGGTGAGATAAAGCAGGGATACCAGAGAAAAACTCAAAACTCAATGTAGGGTCTCTCTTGAATGTGAATTATTTTTGTATCACTTAAAATAAACAAACCAAACAATTTAAATTTGGGGTCCTTTTATTTAAATAAAGACAGGGAAGACTAAAGGAATGAAAGAAGGGGAGAATGGAATGACTGAATTAGAAAGGGAGTGGGAGGATACAAACACAAGGGTTAGGCTTTGTATGTTTGGAGCCCTTCCAACCCCACTCTATATGGGGCAGGTGGCTCTGAGACTGAACCAAGCTTTAAAACTTCTAGGAAGTAACTGTGCCCAGAATCTTTCTTCTGCTTTAAACAGTGAACAGACTCTGTGATGTCACGACGGAGATCAAGTACAGCCATGCTGGGGCTGGGTACCTCTGACGCTTTATGTAAACGCCCATTGTTGCTCTAATGTTGGAACCTGAGGTCTGAGACCTCCCTGTAAACAAGTTTCAGGATCACTGGTCTCTAGAGGGCCCTGGGTAGGTAACCCCTTCCTTCGGCAGCCTCAGCCCAAACCCCCTTGAATGGCAAAGTCTTTCTTCTGCACTCAGAGATAAGGATACAGAAAGAGTGTTGACAATAAGCTTCACCTGCCTTATGAGCTCAGCTTAGGTCCCAAGCTGCTGAATGAGTGTGAATGAAGACTATGAAGGGGTGAAGATTACCTGCTCTCTTTTGGGGGCACAGCCGGGTCAGGACCAGCTAGGGTCGAGAAACTGAGAGGGCTCTGGGGGTGAGGGGGTCACCTGGAATTCAAACTCATTCTTCACCTCTGGAGAAAGGCCTCACCTGTGTCACTCACTAAGCTAGATCATGCAGGGTGAGAGAGAAGTGGGCAAATGGAGAGCAAGATTCAGTAAAAGGTAGCTAGTCACCTTTGAGGTTACACCCAGTCTGGCTTCCGCACATGCTCAAAAGCACCCAGATCAGTGGACACAGAGAAGCCAATTCTCTCCAAATCTAGCCCTAATCTTGGGATATAAGCAATCTACAAAGCAAGCAACTAACCAGTGAGTACAAAACTATGGAAAGTCACCTTAGGTAATAAAATGTAGAAAATATTTAACAAGGGCTGACAGATACACGCAGATTCAACTATTATTTGTATCCATCTTGAAAAATGATGCAGCCATTTGGCCAAGTTTCTGTTTTCTCCTTCCTTCAGCACTCCCTGTTGGCAGGCATTGGTGTGGAAAGAGACAGGACAAAGAGATAGAATGCAAGGCAAGTTCAGGAACTTGATTTCTAGCTTGCTTAGTCAGCACAGGTATGTAAGTGCTAGTGTATCTTAGCTACATCTGAGCATCCTGATCACACATTTCAAACTAAAGCTAAAGCTTCCTTTTTGCTATTGGTCTAATGTTTGAAAAAATGTTTTGGACCAGATTATCTAAATGTGTGCTGTCCATCACACTAGCCACTGCCCAAATGGGACTATTGAGGACTTCAAATGTGTCTAATGAAATGTTGAGAAGTAATGTTGGAATATGTGGGGTTTAGTAAAATGTATTATTAAAATTATGACAGTTGCATTCAACCCTTTTAAGACATGATTACTGGAAAATTATAAATGACTTGTGATTACTGGGAAATTATAAATGACCATAACCTAGTAGTTTACCGTGTAACTATCTGGTTAGCAGAGGGCCTGGTTCAAGTTATTATACCACCATATCCTGACTGTTCATTTAGCTAAAAACAATCCACAGACCAGAAGCCACACATTTCTGTCTGTCTTTGCAAAGTGTAGTATTGAAATAAGGTCATCCCAACTCAACATCCCCCCTCTTCTGATAAGATCACATGGAACACCCCATCTGGAAGCAGGTGCAAGAAAAATCTCAGGCTGGCCATCTGGCAAGAGATGAGGACAAAAGGAGGTTGTTGATGAGCTATTTCCATACTTACAGGAAGGTCAATACAGATCCAGCCCTTCCCTCTCCCCTCCTCTCCCTTCTGAACCAGAGTGAACCAATGTTCTCCCTGCAAAGCCATCTTCTCAGAGCCCACCAGCTTCCAGAGCAGATCTCATCAGCAGCCTGACACTCCACATGCCTGGTACAAACACCCCACTCCATGTGTGAGTTTGTACTGGTCAGCAGTGATATTCCCAGGCAAGAAAAGAACAGGAAATGCCAAGAGGTATTTAGTGGTTCCTAGGGTACCACTGTTTTCCATTTTAAATTCCTTTAACCCTCTCTCATTCTTCCCCTTGATATTGCTAACCACCAGATGACCCCTAAACATAGAACTCATTTCTCTTCACCCCCATTGCCCTGTACCAGGCATTGCTTTGCACAGAGAACGATGGTCAACACTACCACATTCCAGAAAGCTATCCATTTTGTACTTCTGCTTCTTAGACCAACAACATATAGTAGGAAGCATCCTTATGGACCTGGGTGGATAAGGAAGCAGAGAGGGTCGGGGTGGGAAAGTGTGGTTAAGAAGCAAGCTTGCTGCTCCAGAATGTCCCAATTCAAAGCTTGTGTTCCTGCTTCTTGGTTTTTCTAGCTCGGTGAAACAAAAGGGGAAAGAGCTAGAGCCATGTCTGCCTCTTTCAGTTTATCCACTGGTCACTGCATGAATAAAATGTAAAAATTCTGGTCCATAATGCTGTTTCCTCTCTGGCAGTTGGGGCTCCTGTAGCAGTTGGCAGATGGGTGAGTCATGACCCACCAGGTTTTGTTCTCACTAGGTTTCTACTAAACTTGGGGCTGTTTTGTTTTATGTTTATTAGGCTTATCCAGATAGATAATCTTATATATTTGGTTTCATGAATATTTAGCAACAGGCCTTCCTAGCCTTTGAGTGTTTTTTAAATATGTGTGTATATGTCCACACGTATACATACAAGGCCGTGTGTGTGGTACATGTGAGGCTAGATGTGGTACATGGAGGCTAGAGGTCAAAATTAGATGTCTTCCTCGATTACTCGCCACATTATTTTTTCCCTCCAGTCTTTGTTCCCAGGCAGCATTGTTTCCTTTTTTCAATTGAAAATTTTTTTCTCTTGTATTTTGGTCATGTGTTTCCCTTCCCCAATTCCTCCCAGAACACCCCACCTCCCTAGCCACCCAACTTTGTTTTTTTTTTTCTCTCTTTCAATAAATTGGTGACTTATAACATCACATATGAACTTGATGACCATAGTTCAATCCACGGAATAGAATCCACGTAGACACGGAAGGAGAGAAGTGGAAGAAATATCCCACTCCTCAAAACTGTCCTCTGCTGTCCCCACATTCACCATGGCGTATATGCACACTCAATAACATATAGGCATCATGCACACACAATACAAAATAAAGTTGATAGTTTGAGCATAGAGCATAACTTACAAGAAATTCAACTCTACCCACTCTCCAAACACCTTAGTTCCCTTTAACTATTATACAGGCCCTCAGCTAAGGCTTTTCTAAGGTGGACTAGGATAAATGAGATGCTTTTAGTCTCTCTAAATTTTCTGACTCTCTCTCCCTTCTTCCCTCCCTCTATCCTAAACTCTCACATTGCACATTAACTGAATGCACACGTGTTTTCAAGTAGAATATAAGCATCCTGTATGTAAGAAAGGTATCTTGACTTTGTATGTAGGCCCACATGTTGGCCTAAGAACTCTGAGTGCCCATTCATTCCCTTTGAATGTCAGGGTTGGAGGCATAAATAAACTATCCAAAGTCAGAAGAAACAAACCAGGAACTCAGTTCTGACCACAATTAGCTTTGAACTCTTGGTCAAGGCAACTAACTTCAGAGCTTTGAGTTTCTTATCTAGAAAAAGAGGAAATGCCTGCCTAACCTAGTCTAGAGCTGTAACACACACACACACACACACACACACTCACACATGCACAGGCATATATAATGTAGGTGTGTGGCTTGTGTCAGGGATTTTTTAAGCAGATGTAAAATAAATGAACAGCTCTAGTTAACCTGAGCATGAAAAGGTCTGTGGGAATAGCAGGCAGATTTCTCTCAGAGTCTGTCTGTTCCCCAGTCACAGAAGCAGGTGGAAGCAGGGCAGCTCCAGGTGTCTGGGTAGCAGGGACTCTCTGACCATCCTGCACTGGGTATCTCCAGAAAGGAACCAGCTTCCACTGGGTGCCCAACTTATTGCTGCTCCACAAAGGTCTGGACAGGGTGGTGGGCTGAACACTGGTTATGTGACACCTGCCCCTTGATGACTGCATACCAGGTCACCTTGACTTGCAGTCCTCCAAGACTAAACACAACTGAAGAAGGTCAAGTTCCCAAAGGATATCAGAGTGATGTTATCAGAAGTGGGTTGCACAGGATGAATGCAGCAAATGTCTGTGTCCAAACTTAATAAGCATGTGTTGATTGACAGTAGCCCCTTTCCTTTGACTCCAAGGACATTTTACACATAATACAAGCTACTTCTTTGGACCTAACCAGAGAGTCTCTGAGATTCTTCCTACTTCCAGCAATTAACCATGCAAGAGGCAAATCTTTTTGCCCTCTTCATACTGTACAAGCTCAATTGACTATGCTTTAACCAACAGCTATTTCCTTCATGAGTTGCCATTTCTAATCAGCTAGGAACTTTGCCTCTCTCTGCTCACTTCTTTGTTTTGTTTTGTTTTGTTTTGTTTTGTTTTGTTTGCTTGCTTGCTTCCATCCCAGAAGACAGCACATTCCCTGTCCTTACAAACACATATTGATTAAATGAAAGGAATGAATAAAGGAGTTGCTAGGAAAAGGTGTTCAAGGGTTTAGATAAAGTGGCAATCTATATAATTGTCTAGGGAGGTCCTTCCCACCATAAATGAGGGGCAGAAGCCACCCTTCTCTTCCTAAGCACTTGAGTGGCACCTAGAGACCCCACTAGGGCTGTGTCACCCACAATCTTTCAGGATCCTGCCCTGGAGGGAAAAGAGGTCCATCAGGCAGCTGGCTGTAGTGACTGCCGCTGCTGGCAGGGACAGAGGTCATTTTTACCCTGACCTAGTGTATCTGTTCTTCCCTGGGACAGCCACTACTTAGTGAAAAATGGAGAGCAAAAAAGCAAAACCTTTAACAGAGCATAGAGGAAAAGAGCTATGCATACAGCCAGGAGGCTTCTCACATGTGCCCTGTGAGACCAAATACTGGAGCTCTCCAATGTGCACAGCATGACAGAGTCAACAGGCCTCATACTTATTTGTTGCTTTTGTTTTTCCCAAACAGACAAGTGTCAATGGCCACATTTTACTGATGAAGAGAAAAAGGTTGAGAGCTTGGAGTCAGGTTCAGGGTGTTTCCCATGCAGCACAAATTTCTCCACATGTTCAGAAAGACTGTAATTTTTAAGTATAAAAAATCTCAAGGCCCCATCTCGAGCCCTAATGATGATCCCACCCTTCCTATCATTGAAGTAAAGTTGTACTATTGTAAGCAAGAATCAGGAAAACCATGTGTTCATTTGGTTTTGATTCAACTGTGACTATTTTATTAAAGGTAAACCATATTATTTTTTCATCTTACTTTGTACTGAGAGAGGGGGAAGATTATATATATACATACACACACACATACATACATACATACATACATATATATATATATATATATATATATATATAGAGAGAGAGAGAGAGAGAGAGAGAGAGAGATTTTATATACAGTTCATCAGTTGGGCTTTATTTTGTATTTGAGTTTGGAGCTGACAGGCTAATTCCACTCCTTTCCATTTTGATGGGCATTTAGTCAACTCATTTCTCCTGGGCAGGCTGTTGGTTCTCCACTTTGACCCCAGCCTCACATCTCCCACCACCCCACCCTCATGGAGGTCCCTGGAGGTAGCAGGAGAAATCTTCTAAGTTCTGATAACTTCTATGTGGTCTTTGTGGGGGGGAGGTTATTAGCATGATTTCAACATTAGAACTTTTTCTACATGTATTACAACGTGAGCCACTCCCTACACAGATGGTAACTCCATGGAGATTTAGCAAAGCAGCATATGGGGAGACTCAAAGAAGTTCCTCTTCAGCCCAGGCAAGTCAGTGACTTCCCCCATTTTCTTCAAACTTGGCTAGAGATTTCCACAAACCATTCAACATTGATCAAGTCCTGAGACTGGTCAACCCACGCCCTACCATGTTCCCAATGTCAGGCAAAGCTGTATATGCCATACTCAGCACCCTCTACATTCTGAGGATAGTGACAAGTATCATCTCTGTCACTCTATCAGCTCAGCAGAGTGAAGTACCTTGCTCAAGGACCACACAGCTCCTTGTTCAAGAGCCACCCAGCTCAGAGTTGGAAGGGGAGAAGAATAAAAGTTAGAGATAGCCAGGTCCCCAGGGAAAGTTCTGGAGCCATGAGCAAAGTCTTCTCAGTTCACTAGAGAGAGGTATCTTTCAACCCAAACTCTTTTCCATGTTAGTAAAAATTTAAATGTAAAATTGCTAAGAACTTTAAGAGAATATATCAAGGAACCACACTGGCTGTTGCTCTGTTTTCCCACTCTTTTAGGCATTTGTCTCCAGCTGCTGTGGATATCTGTGAATATGTATTGCTCTCTTTTTTAATTTTTGACATTAAAGAATTATGCTATGTTTATTTATTTTTTGTGTGCAGCACATGTGAAGTAAGAGGACAAATTCCAGGAGCTGTTTCTCTCTTTCTTCCATCGTGTGTGTTCCAGGAATCAAACTCAGGTGGTTAAACGTGGATACATAGGCCTTTACTGGCTAAATCATCTCTCAGGTCCCAGTATAGCATTTTGATGACATAAATGTGGCATTGTTATAGTACAATTGAACAGTGTATGTCATAACTCAAAATTGTGAGGACACAAAGCAGCATTGTGAGTTCACAAAGCAACACAGTGATATCATAATGGATGTACATATTGTGATGTAATGAACATTACATTAAACGGGACAATGTGTTGGCATGTTGCATCATTGTGATGTCACTATTCAGGATTCTAATAGCACAATGGAGCACTGTTCTGGGGCTTCAAAGCATTTCTGTAGTATCTGTTCAGCGTTCTGACACACAGTGCTGTACTGTGCCCGGTAGGGAGACACCGTAACCACACCTCCTAAGGGCTGGCTACAGGTGTGCCTGACCACGTCTGTCAGAGCGTGGTCAAGGGGAGTTCAGGATGATGCAGGTTAGGTTCTTAAGGGGCTGCAGCCACGTGGGAGCCCCTTCTCTCTGGCCTCCCTGCCTTGCTGCCTCTGGGCACGCTCTGGCTTGCGCTTGGCTGGTATTTATCTGATAAAGGTATTTTGAATCTACAAGCCTTCTCCATTGCCTTCAGTGCCCTCACAATGATGAACTGTATCACAGAGCTTCATTTTGATGTCCCAATGCTCATTTTTTCCATCACAATGCTGCAACATGACATCAAAATGCTTGATTGTGACAGCCCAGTATCCCATTGTTTCATTGCAACTCTGACTTGTGTCGTCACAATGATGGATTGTAACATCCCATTACTCATTTGTGCCATTGTTCCATGACAAGGTTGCACTATTACATCATGACGTTCAACTGTACCATAACAATGCTGCACCGTGATAGCACAGTGTCATTTAATGACTTCACCATGCTGCACAGGGATAGCACAATGCTCTACTATGACATCGCAAGTTTCACATTGTGACATCACAATGCTGAACTATGACATACACTGCTCAATCATAATATCACAGTGCTGAATTGTGACATCATCCTGTCAAATCAATGCAACATTGTGACAACACAATAGTGTATGGATTCCCTCACAATGCTCTATGCCATCACAGTGTTTAATTGTGACATCACAATGCTCCATTTTGCCATCAAAATTATATACAGAGATATCACAATGGTGAATTTTGTCATCACAATATTCCATTTAACACCCCAATGCTCCATTGCGATATCATCACGCTACCACATAGAATATGTATTATTCTCATTGGTTAATAAAGAGATGATTGGCTGATAGCCAGGCAGGATTTTCGGGGCAGAGAGGATGCTGGGAAGAAGAAGGGAAGAGCCTGAGGTGTCTCAAGGAGACACCATGAAACGGAGAGCAAGCAGGATGGGAAGTATGTGGATGAGGTAAAGAACCCTCGGGATAGCACAGAGATGAATAAGAATGGGTTAAGTTATAAGAGCTAGTCAAAAACAAGTCTAAGCTATTGGCTGAGCATTTGCAATTAATATTAAGTCTCTGTGTGGTTATTTGGGAAACGGCTGGTGAGACAGAAAAGTCCACCTACATCCAGCTCTGCACGAGAAATGCTGCTTTCTCAGCATGACCCCATGCTAATCCCACGCTAATGTCACACAGCACATGCTACAATCTCTACCACAGTGGAACTGTAGGATGATAATGGAACATTTCTAGAACCTCCTTCTGGGGGGGGAGGGGGTTGGTAAAACTTAAGGACCTTGTTCATCTTAGCAAGAGGAGGCAGAACCCTTCCCTTTAGGCTTGACTGTAGTCACCCTTCTCATTTATTCAAAGTTTCACCACAGCACATCCCCATGGCTTTGCGGAAGAAACCCCCATGTCTCCCTGGTTCCCTGCCCACCCTTCTCCCCAAAATAAACAACAGTTCATTTGTAAGAGGTTTTTAATTTCATCTTGGTATGTCATTAATGAGTAGAATTAAGGATCTCTGTTGGTTTTCATTCACATAATATCTGCTACATTCTCCAACCAATCAGCAACACAGACACCGTTGGTGCCACCTGCACCTGCCTCATTCTCACTCAACAGACTGGTTTGGGGTTCCTGATGGTTTGTATAAATTATAAAGAAGAGCACAAAAAAATCACACAACACAGACTCTACCACTAAGGGACATGCTTCCTCTGGCCTTGCAGAGAGTGAAGTGGGTATGTGGGTGTGTTCAAGGCTCTGATGATACCCCAGGCATGACGTCATGCCTGTCACAGCCCCTCTCAGTGGAGTCCTTCTGTCTCCCCCCCCCCGACTCACTCTGTTTCCCCAGGAGGATCCTAACACAGAAGATCCTATCCTAGCACCATAACTGGAGATCAGGGTATGGAACTGTCCCTGTGTACAATTGTTGCTGGGTCTTCCTGTGCTCAAGGTCAGCAAAGTGAGTTGAAAGGAAGAGCCATGGGTACCTGGGCTCCCTAGTCCTCTCTGCTTCTGTGAGCTCCACGAGGCTATTCATAAACAGACTCTAGACTATGAGCCCTCAAGAAAGAGATAAACAGAGATTACAAGGGATTCAGGCTTTGGGGATGCATACAGTCACTTTTTAAATGACCTTTTTAAAAGGAAAAACAAAAAACAACAAAAAAGCAGATGTGCAAGTCTACACTTGCTCTAGAAGTCCATCCACTATGCCTCTTCCACCTTCTCAGATGGAGCTCTGTCTCCATCCATTGGAGCTGTTTCTGCCATGTGGGCTATGCAGAGGACAGGGCTTGGGGTATAAGGGCTTCCTGCTCTGTGGTCCCAGGTGTCCTCTATCATCAGGTGCTTGTTCTGGCTACATTTAAAGCCATATCATGTATTGTGTCAATTGTGATCATGTCCTGGGTGGAGCCTCAGTGTCCCCAGGGAGGTAGGTGTGGCATCAACCTCATCCCACTCAGAGAGAGGGAGGTATGTGTGAATAGCAACCTCATCCACACTCATTGAGGCTGAGTCTGGGGGTAGAAACAACCTTGTTGATGCTGCCCAACAACCAGGTGCCAACAAACCTAAAATCATGTTCAGGGATTGCTCTGTTCCACCCAGGCCCAGTGACTCAACACCAGAATGGGCAAGAGTCTACTATAGAATGCTGACAACCATATGGAGTTGTTTTCTTGACTCAATGATACCCTGAAAACAGAACAAACTCAAGCACTCAAAGCTATGGGGCCAGGTGGAGCAGCCCTCTCTACCCTGCCGATGAGTCTCTCCAAACTAAAAATAAAGTTTATAAAAGTAAATTATCTCATTTTATAACTTAAGTGCATCAAGCATTTTCCTTAAATACAGTTCACACTGAAAATAAAGTTACTTTTGCTGTACAGTTGGTGTCTGTTATAATTAGGGATAAACTTTGATGATAAAGTATGAAAGGTTACACACACTCACACACACACACACACACACACACACACACACACACACACACACACACACACACGTCTATCTGTCTGTCTATTGGTGTATAGATGAATAGACATACGGCACCTCTTGACAAGCACTTCTCCACAATGGTGGGAAGCTGTTAGGAGTCCCTAGGTATCTAGCTTGCTTGAGAACGTCTATATTAAAAGTCCCTGTCCTTAATGATAAACACATCTTCATATCTAACACTAAGATTCTTAGAAACATTAAACTATGCAATTCATAATGTATCCAGTCTTTGGAAATGCTGAGCTACACCATATCATTATACAACAGCATCCCCAACGAACATCCCTCCCCAACCCACCTCCTCTCTGGCCTCCCCAATCCTAAAGTCAGCAACCCCTCACACAGTATGGTTATTCCATATGGGAGCCCAGCCACAAAATTCTAGAAGACTCAAGAGGTGAAGTAGGAATTCTGCATGGAGTACAGATGGTCAATGGGGTTCCCCACTCTGGACTGCAGGGGTCCTGCTTCTGATGTTGCTAGGAAGCAGTCGCCCAGGTTACTGAGAGAAGTGTCATCACTATCCAGGTCATGGAAAAGAGGTTCAGCGCCTGAAATGAAAATGGAACACGGGCATGAGTGTCTGGAAGAATTGACACCCTTACATGTTAGAAAATTCAGCTGAGCTCAACCAGTGTTTCCTAAACACATTCTACGGATGGGAACTTACTAAGTGTTGAGGTATGGGGTGATTCAGCAAGTATGTAGGAACTGTGTGGATGTGTTTAAGGAAAATGAGAAACCCACACAAGGGAACTGAGGAACTGCGAGGGACCTATGGGGCCTGAGTCCTTCTTACCATAGGGGTGCATGTGATCTCCAGGCATCTGGGGTGGAGTGAGACCCTGTCGGAAGGGGTCAGCGTTGTAGACACTCTGTTCGATGGCCAGCAGCTGCTGTGGGGTGGGCATAGCTGTGTAGGGGTTCATGATCCCTTCCATTCCAGCAGTCCCACCACCATTTGTCTGAGCTGTGGGACAAAAAAGGAAGACAGCATTTTCAACTTGTATCCCAGCACCCCACAAAAGACTGCACTACCAGATGTCCAGTGTTCATGGTTCTCATGGCATGGCAGCCTGCTTCCCCCACAGCAAGTGACCCAAGAGAACCCAAGTCAGAAAGCAGCATGTTATTCTAGTTATTTAATCTGTCATTTGACAATTTTATTCATGTATACAATGTATTCTTAGAGGGTGGAGGTTGAGAAGAACCTGTCTTCCTTTATTTATTTATTCTTTGACAATTTTGTTCATGTATACAATGTAGAAGAACCTGTCTTCTTTTTATTTAATTATTTGATTATTCTTTGACAATTTCATTCATGTATATAATCTATTCTGAGAGGGTGGACTGAGAGGACCCAATGCATCCTTTATGACCCAGCTTTGGAAGTCACACTCTCACTCACTCCTATTCTGTGCTGGAGGTGACTACCAAAGAGCATAGACGGCAGTTTGTAAGAATCATGGAAGACCAGCTTAGAGGCTTGTGACCGAGCACACTGTGTGATTGTGGCTATATGATTTTCCTTTCCTGGGTCCTGGTTTCCTTTTTACCAGCTTGAAAGGGATGAGGTGGCATCAGGTTTCTCCTCCTGTGCCTGGCAGAGGCCAAGGCAGTGGAGGAGAGAGATGGGGCCTGGGAAGCTGAACTTTAGGACACTACATAGGTTTGGCAGCCGCTTGAGAGGTTGGGTCAAAACCTCTTCTCTGATATAACCCATTACAAGTTCATCAGTCAACTGGGACTCATGATACTGGACCATTTGACTTCACGGATTGATACAAAAAGCACATGAAAAGTGGGCATGCTGGGTGATCTCAGCCTGCTACACTTGCGTACAGACGTTTATAAAACAAAGCAATCCTTCTCGCCTCCTTGTCCTCAGAATGAACATGGTTCTATGCACTCCCACCACATATCCCTGAAATCTACCCTAGCAGCTGCTCTGGAAAGTCTTTCAGCAGAGGCCTAGGTGCTGTCTGTGTGTTCTCATGATGCACTCGTGCAGTGTTCTCCCCAGTTTGTTGGTCTACACGGAATCAATTGGCATGCCTCTTGCCAAGCCACCTTTATGCCTGTTACCTTCTTTGAAGGCTTCAGGGAACCTATGTGACAAAGATAGCAAGCATGATTACTCTTCTGTGTGGATGCGTAAAGCACAATTCCATGGAAAGTGACTTGGTGCCAGATCAAATTACTTTGTAGTGGGGTAGAGCTGAGAACAGAATTCAAGACTCTTACTCAACTTGATGCTCACCCATCCCCAGCAACTCTTCTATCAGCTTTTCCGTGTAGTACTATTTATCTTGTACAAATACTGCTAAAAGGAATGGTGAAATTTGCAGGTAAGTGGATGGAAACAGGAAATACTATACTGATTGAGGTAACCCAGGCCCCGAAAGACAAATAGCACATGTTCTATCTCATCTGTGATGCAAACTTTGGACATTTAGATCTGTGGGCTTAACTCACTCAAGAAACTAGAATGGTACCAACAGCAGTGGCGGGGGTGGGGGTGGGGTGGGGAGAGGCTTACTTAAAGGAAGAGGAGAAGCTGAAAGACAGGTGACAGGAAAGCAGATAGAGAGGACACTGTGATGAAGATGTTTAAGTGGGGATGGGGGTCAGGGAAAGGGAAGATGGAAGGGAGCAAAGGGTTAATCAAAATAAAGTATTTGTGAGAAAACCATGTGGAAACCCACTGAGATATCCTGCACACTATGGATTTGTTGCTCCTAGAAGCCATTGTTTAGCAAACAAGAATCACACTGCCAGGCCTGAGCTGCTGGTCAGGGAGGCCCCAGAGGCTCCCCAAACAGTATAGGTTCTTGCTCTTCCTTTTGGTTGTTCTAGGAGTAGATGATAGGATCCTATTGCAGAAGACATCATATACCCAATATATAAAGAAATCAAGCTGGAAATAAGCCAGAAGCTTCCTCCCTGGTGTCTGGTTTTCACAGTGCTGGGAGGTGCTGTGCAGTCTTCTGGGGAGGAAAATTTATCACCAGTCTTATCCAATCGTAAATCCTGCAAACTATGATGCCAACCTGCCAAGCAAAATGTACCCACTGGTGTAACAATGGCATGGCTATTATGGGATAACCAACTGCTCTCAGACTGGACTGGAGGCCCACACCACTGGAGGAAATGCATACATTATACTATAAACCTATTAAAAAATAAACAAGCTGAGGAGGTCCCTACTTTGAAACTTACTACTGTTCTTTAGCTAAATTGATATGACATCAAAATGCATGCTAAGTATCCGGGGGCAAATGATACTCTCAGTCATAGTCAGAGAAGCTTTTCTCTGTGGCAGTGAATGAAAGAGACTTGTGGCTGCTCAAGATATTGAGAATAAGTGATTGTTTTAGTGCTGGACCCTAAAAAGAACATGGATGCCACCACTGAGACCCTTGGGAACCGTGAGCCCAAATAAACATTTATCCCCTTTATGTGGATTATCTCAAGAAATTTCTCACAGTGATGGAAAGCTAACGGAAGGGCTAAGTCAGCGGTATCTCTTAGTAATGAATTTGCTTCGAATGAGGAAGACTGGGTGAGAAGAGAAACCGGACATGCCTTTGACTTTGCACATGGCCCAGGCAAGGGGCTTTGCCACTGTCAATCAACTGTTCTGGAAGTGCAGTTCAACATTCTCACACATTACCTACAACCCAGTCTTCACTTAAATCCATCATTTCTCACACAGTTGTGTAGAGGCATGTCACTGATTGGGGATATGTCTGTCACTCAGAGAGCTTCAATGGAAGGCCTCAGGTAGGAGAGACCTGGACTGCAGTGAAGAGAGGCTTGGAAGAGCCACCAGCTTACCAGAACTCAGCCTCTGGGTGTTCTGCTGATCCTGTTGCTGTTGCTGCTGCCGCCGGGCCAGCTTCTTCATCTGATGAGGAAAGGGGCACAGGATTAGAAGTCAGAGGCCTGGGTGGGTCCGCATGGCAAGGGGGGACAGAAAGGGTGTGGCTTTTGCCCTTTGGTGGGAGGACTGTTCCTAAAGTAGAAGGAGTGACTGCCCCCCAGGTTTCACTCTGTCCAGGAAGCAGACATCGGGCACAGCACCCTGACTCAGATGTATGGTGTCAAGGGTTCTCCTACTTTGCAGCAGCAGGAATACAACTGGCAGAGAAGCCGAGTGCAACTGGTCTCAGAGCCAGGGACTTCTTCCCAGGAAGGGCCACATGCTGCTTTCTCTGAAACTGCTTCATGTGAGGCAGTGAATATGTGGATGTGTGTTTCACAGTCTCAAACTGTTGTGGAGCATGGGTTGCCCAATGGGTGGGACTTGGGATGAACCCAGACACTCTTTTGCCTCCTTCCCATCCACTGGCTCTGTGTGTGAGGGAGATCCGTACTGTAGGGCAGAAGTTAGCCCACCAAAGCCAGTTCCACCCAATTGTTTTCACCCAGTGTTTCTCAACTTGTGCTCTGGGAACCACTAGCATTTGGTGAGATCTTAATATGTACAACTGAGGGGTGTGTGTGTGTGTGTGTATGTGTGTGTGTGTGTGCGTGTGTGCGCGTGCATGTGCATGTGCACGCAATGATAGATTATAAAATGAATTCCTTTGCCATAAAATTCTCCAGAGCATTCAGTGGGTTCCTACTTTGTGAATCCACAGCCCATCAGTCCTCACACAGTCACTGCACCAAGAAGTCTTCTATTGGTGGAATCACAACACAGCACTAGCCCTGTGACTAACTAAGGAGAGTGATTTCCCTCCTTCTAAAGGCTGGGAAGATATTTCAGTCTGCAAAGTGCTACTGTGTAAGCACAAGGACCTGGGTTCAATTTTCAAGACCTCAAGCAAAAAGGGAGAGGTATTGGTGTGCACTTTGTAACCCAGTGCTGAGGAATAAGACACAGAGGGTGTCTGTGGCTATCTGGCCCCAAGATTAGACTAATGGAGCAACTCAAGGTCCCAGTGAGAGACTCTGTTCAAAAGAACAAAACCAAGGTGAACTACTGTCCTGGGAACCTCTGGCCTCCACGCATACATACACACCCACATGGGTGTACGTACAAGCACATACACATGTACACAAGAAAGAAAGAAAGAAAGAAAGAAAGAAAGAAGGAAGGAAGGAAGGAAGGAAGGAAGGAAGGAAGGAAGGAAGGAAGGAGAGGGAGGGAGGGAGGAGGGAGGGAGGGAGGGAGGGAGGGAGGAGGGAGGAGGGAGGGAGGGAGGGAGGGAGGGAGGGAAAAACCAAAGATTATGACAACTGGGCCAGGACATGTGTATTGTTAGTCAGGAATAAAATAAGTAACCCAGGACTTGATTATTACCTAGGACAGTAAGGTAGTTTGGCTGGAGTTAGCAAGATGGAAGTGAAGACATTATTTCACCTGCCACGACAAAAGCCACTTCCCTAACACCAATGCTTCCTTTCTCCCTTCTGCAGGGCTGCTATGGCAGAAATAATTGCTGGTGGCAGAAGTTTTAAGTCCAGAGAGCTACTATGCCAAGTAAGTCAGCTTAGAGAGACTGACAGCAGGTCCAGGGTCCACCTGCTTTGGGAAGAAATCAGCAAGACAAAGACAGGAGAAGCGGGGGGAGTGGATTACCTTGGCTCTCTGGTTCTGGAACCACACCTGAACCACACGGACGCTCAGTCCAGTCTCTGCAGCCAGAGTCTCCCTCACCTGCAAGAAATTGAACACGTGAGTATAAAACATGACTGTAAAGGGACCTCCCAGAGTAGGAGGAAGAACACTTCCTGGGTGGTGCGGAATGAGGCATACATAGGTCACATTCTCAAATAAGAGACCAGTTCATGATTAATGTTCAAATGCACCCTAACACAAGCTATGCTTCCTTTCTGGTAGAGAAGGACATCATTCACAAGGTAAAAAAAGAAAGAAATGCTCATGTACTTAGATGCACATTCCCAGGAGGCATTTTGGGATTCTCACTCTCTGAAGTTAGGGCTTTATGTGGTCTATTAGAGTTGACTGCTCTTTAGCTGTAGGCCTTCGTAAGCTTTAAACTACTCAAGGAGAACTAAAGTGAAAATCTCTTTGCAGAAGTAAATGGTTCTTTCTTGTTCTCTTGTCATTGACTTACAGTTTTAACTTGGTCTTTCTATTTCCAAGTAACTTTGTGTGTCTTGTGGATATTCATGTTCTCTATTTTCCTTAGTAAGCCCTTCCCAAAGGGAATATAAAACATAAGAGGGCCATCAGGAGTCTATCAGAGCCAGGCGGACAACTCTGGTGCTGGAATCCAGAAAACAGAGATGTGTTTGGTTATCCAGGCACATGGTGAGGGGCTAGTGTGATGGTAAGAGAGGCCCAGAGACACTGCCCCTTCTTGACACAGTCCAGAGAAGATGGGTTGAAAGAGTGTGAATAGGTATATGAAGGAAACAAAGGGAGGCTGTGGGAAACACCGCTTAGATGGTGCAATCGGGCTGAAGCTTGGAACTGAGATAAGTAGTGTAGGTTGCTGAGGTAACCTACTAAGTCACTATACGGAGTGGACACAACGGTCCTTGCACATCCTGAAAGCCTAGCCATGCCTCAGAGCCAAATCAGAAGCGACTAGATCCATGAAACCTGCCAGATGCCCAGATGCAAATGGCTTTTCCCTTTCCCATAACTCCTGGCAGCCTCTCTGTTTTGTTGTTGCAGCTTTGTCCCTAGTGTGACATTTGGTATGCCCATGTCCCCCTCACTGTAATGGTCACTGGGTAAGCCTTTTTGGGGGTATTTTACCTCCTCAGAGTGTAAGGAGTTGCAAAGATGGAAAGGAAAAAGTCTATGCATAAATCTTTTCCAAATTCAAAGTTGAGACAGAATACACTACTGCTCAGCAAATACCTAATTCTGCTTCTCTGTGCATAGACTAAGCATGCCTCATGGCTGCTCCCAATCTCCTACTCTGCAGGCAGACTAGGCTCACCTCACCTCTGCTCCCATGCTAAGCTAAGCTTGAGTCTACAGAATTCAAGTGGATATAATACAATGATCTAGAGAGAAGGCTTCCATAGCATCCTGTTCCTTTATAGCCTCTTGCTCACTCCCATCCTCACCAGAACAAGAACATTGGTACTTCAGGATATGGACCCACAAATGGCAGGCAGGCAGAGCAGGCCTAAACCCAAGTCCAGCAAGACCACAGCCAATGCCCATCTCAGGAATGGGTAATGAATGTTAGTGAGTGGATCACTGAGCCTTTGCCTTGTTTCTTCACAATAAAGGCTCACTAATACAGGGAGTTGTGCCTAAAACAGTAATACTAAATAGAATTTGCCAATTGCTTAAAAATGTTTCATTATTATGTAAAAATATAGTACCAGGTATAATACATGGCCATGGTTAATAAGCACTGAGTGCTTCATAAATGGGCACAGATATTTGTGGCAGGGACAACTAGCTGGCTCCAATATCCACCTTTTCCTCTCTCCCATAAGCAGTTGAGTTAAAGGTGAGCAAGGCATGGGTCATTTGGCAGGCTCATTCCTCAATTTCCCGTAGAGGAAGTGAGGCTATGAGACTAAATTCTGACCAGCACATATAACTATACACAATGGGCACAAACCCTGGGTATGTCATCAAAATGGAGGGTGCTTGCCCTCTACTTCTACTGTCTCCACCATGGTAGCTGGGAAAATGCAGACAGCTGGAGCAACTATTGGGACCCAAGCGATGGATACCAGAACTGTCCTCCCAGTCTTATCTTGCTCTCCTCTGCATATGACATAAAGGGAAAATATGATTTCATTAAATCAATGAGCAATTTTATATAAATGTTCACAGAAATCCCATTTGTAACAGCCCCAGACAAAGTACAGCCCAGATCTTCATCAATAGGTGACTGAAAAGCCAGAGCACATTGACTCAGCTGAAGATATCATTGGAAGGAATAACTCTTACCCAGGGAATCCCCAGCTCACCACACCAAGGAGACTCAGTCCAGACTCACCCATAAAAAGCATATCTTGCAAGACACTGTATTTTTCTATTCTTTGTTAAGGCATCTTGTTTATATCACAACTAGTACATATTATCACAATAAGTTAACTGCTATTTATTGTTCCTTGTGGCTCTTCATGAAATAAGAGGGGGTGGTAGGGTCCTTTGGAGTTGGCATGCACACAGGAAGTTGGGGGAAATTCTATTACTTCCCAGGCCATTGTTTAATTATCCTTGGAGCCTCCTGCAGGGTTCATGATGTCCATCACAGACTCTGAGTCACATTCCCCACCACTCAGATCCCCCACCACCCTCTAATATTACAGGGGAGTCCTGCTGCTCACAGATGAAGGGGTCTTGCTCCCTTCTCCCCCTCATACCTTTCTGCAGGGCTTGGAGGATACTTCAAATGAGGCCTTGAATGCTCTCCTCTGCTGGGTTGTCAAGATGGTTCTGGGACGTTTGGGCCGCTTGTGGTCCTTGCCGTCCTCTGATGCTCCTTTCCCTGCTCCATGGGCTGACTTGCAAAGACTCTCTTCATCATCACTTTTGCCTAAAAAGAAGCAGAGAACAGTATCTCCAGTCCCCAGGTGTACCTCACGGAGCTGTATGTTGTTCCATAATAAGCTCTGAGATGTCAGGATCCCAGGATGGCTTTAGGTATGAATGCAATAACCTGTGTAGTGCTGATCTAAAAGCTTCTGGGAAGAGGCTAAGAAAACACTTCTAAAGCTCAGAGGCAAGAGTAGAAAGTCCACAGTCATAATGCTTTATCATAGCATGATGTTCTGGCCCTACATTCATCAGCTGTGTGGTCTGACATGAGCTAATCAAAAGAGTTCACTTTTCATGTAAACGAATCATGACACAAGAGAGCTTGCTTCCATGGAATTGATGTAATGATGACATGGGCTTGTATTAGTAAGGCCTTTGAACGGCCATTTGGAATATAACCAATACCCAGTAACGGTTGGTTACTAGTATGATTTCCTTGATGTCAGTTTTAAAAACCAGACCTGAAAGACTCAGGCAAAACTTCCCAGAACTGTCAAAAATTTTAGCTACTGCCAGGGGGTAGAAACTATTACTGTTTAAAGGGACATCAAAAGCCAACATCAGATGACTGGAAATGACCAGGTAACACTAAGAATTCATCCAAACTTCTGGTCTATAAAATAAGCAGCTCCCTAAGAAAGGTATGTGAATTAATTCAATTATCGGAGTGAGAAATATAGGGGTAAGTATTTTCTCTTTATTTTTATTCTTTGAGATTCACACATGTATACAGTAAAATATAATCATATCCACCTCCATTTCCCCTCCAACTGCCCCCAGATATTCTCATACATGCCTACCTCCCAACTTCATGTTTTCTTATATTTTAACACACTAAGTCCATTTAGTGATTTCCATGCATGCGTGGTCATCTACTGGAGCATGGGCAACCTATCAGTGGCCACACCTCCAAAGAAGGGTGCACCCTCCGCCAATAGCCATCAACTACCAAAAGGTCCTCATTTAGGGGTGGGGCTTTTTAAGTTCCCTCCCCATATATTCTAGAATCTTGGCTGGCTTGAACTTGTGCATGTCCTGTATAGGTGTTATGGATTCATGAGTGCAATAGCTATGTCATGTCCAGAAGACAACATTTCAGAGGGCTTTCCTATCCTTTGGCGCTTGTATCTTTCTGCCTCCTCTTCCATGTGTTCCCCGACCCTTGGTTGGCCAGTAGGAGAGTAGTTGATTAAGATGACCTGCTTAGAACTGAGTGCTTACAGAATATACTATTGACAATGACTCATAATGCTCAAAGTAGAAAGAAGTCTCTCCTCCAGGCATTTCTCAGAGGTTCAGAGGTGTTTCTTAAGTCTAAGAAATGCCAGGATGAGTGACATCTTTTCACTTTTTGCATTAGGAGCCACTGGGAATTGTAGATCCTAAGGAGACCCTCCACTATCTCTGTGTCTTTGGGAGCTGCCCACCCTCCTTGTAATGAAACCCTACCTCATGGGCTTGCCCTGCTTCAGTCCCTCTGGCTACTTTTTTAAAAGCCCACAAAGCAGACCCAGCAGTTGCATGCCTTACACAGTTTCATTATTCCAACATCTTCCATAAAGGATGCACATTTGTACATGATTGTTTAAGTTAGAATATGCGCTGAGTTCTAAATTAGGACTCTACCAGAGCCAAAGATTTCTTTTATATGAGAAAGTAATGTTTTTCTCTTTCTGTGGACATCCAAAACATGGAACTTGAATGTGAAGGGGCAGTGAGCTGTGGATCCCCTGAACTGAAAGGCGGCTGAGGTAGGCAGGCACTCCTGCCCCTTATTAGCCCTCTGCTAGTCATATCATGTCCCCAGTCCCCCAGTTGGTTTCCTCCTCTACATACTGATGACAGTAACATCCACCCTGTGGGTGTCCCAGAAGCACTGGTGCTATGTACAAAGAAGCTCACATGACCTCAGCACACAGGTGATGCTTAGCACATGCTGTAGAAAGGTTACATTCTCTCTATGCCTCGCTCCCCACCAAAAGTACAAATAAAAGACCCTGGGAGATTAAGGAGCATTAGCACCAGAGTCCTCATGAGGAGAAGGATACCCCTGTCTCTCCTTCAGCTGTGAAGCTTCTCTTTCCCAGGAGTGATGTTGCATTTGATCTTAGTCATAGCTGTGCAGAGGGTTTTCAAGGTGATCCTAGGAGGTTTGCAGAATAGCAAGAAGAAAATAAACATTGAAAGCAAATGTCTCAGTAAAATAAGATGATCCCCCAAGAGGCTAAAGGTAGAAAAAGAAAGTCATATCCATATATATTCACCCTCGAAAGGCCTTAATGCAGGTCGGAGACTTCCTCAACCCCTGATGAGGGTAGAGGGGACTTTCTGGTATAACTAATCTTTCAATGACACTTCTAAGGAAATGGGAATGACTGGCATCCCAGGCCAAGTGACATGCAGTTCCTCCAGAAGGCAGGCAGCTAGGAACCAGTCTGTAGGCTGGCACTGCCAATGAGAACCAAGGCAGCCTCAGTATAGGGTGTGCTTTAAAATGAAATCAGACGGTCTTCGGAAGCCTATCTTCTGTCAGTGGTGTCAATAAAATGGTGTTCACAATTGTCTGATTCTTTCATACTCATTTCTTTATAGAGTTTAATGCAAATGGATATTGGATGGAACTTTGGATCATATATAGCTAATGAAATTATGAAATCTAAAATAATAATGGCCCATATATACCTGGACCTCTCCAGGAAACCAGTGTGGCATGTTTTCTACATGGTCCCATTCTCCCTCCACGGGAGTCTCCAAACTTCAGTCTTTGCCAGCTCTCTGATCCTGGTTCACACTCCACTCTCTATCCCCAGCCCTCCAGCACCACACCACAGCTCAAGGACAGTCATAGGCCACAGGATGGGCATAAACAGTTCTTGCCCCAGTCAGGACCCAGAAGAATGGGGCACACACACCACATGCATATGTTCAAATGAAGAGACAGGAGGCTGGGTGAGATCTAGAGCAAAGGTCAGTAAACTGAACCACACAGACTGTATTTGGCCTGGTGTCTGTTGTGGAATTATAGGCCCACAAAGGCCAAGCTATACAACTATCACCCAGATGCAGAGGGCCCAGGTCGGACCATACTGACTCCCTAGCTGTAGGTCCAGAGTCTGTGAACTCCCACAAGCTCATGTCAGCTGTCTCTGTGGATTTCCCTGTTATCATATTGACCCCCCTTGCTCATGTCATCCCTCCTTCCTCCCTTCCCAGCTTGGCCGGGTGCTTGGCTGTGGATGTCTAAATATGCATACTTTTTAACTGGGATGTTGCTACCCAAACAGTCACCAGTGTACACTTCCAGTTCTCCTGGTGGGTCTAGATGAGTGAGATGCTGAAGAGGGAGAGTGGCAGGTAATCTGGAATCTTAGGAGCTGCCCATCCCCTTCCTTCAACCACTTCCTGTTACAGTGTGTGAATCCCAGGAGCCCAAGTTGTTCTGTGGCTTTCTTGGAGCTGCTCTGAACTGCTCTGGGACATCGCAGATGCTCCTCTCTCCTCTCTTTCTGCAGGGCAGTCTTGCCAGACCCCCACAGACTTCTCCATGAGAATGTGTGGTGTGGAATATGTCTCCCAGAGCCAGCTGGAGTACCGGGAAGCAGAAGATGGTAGAAAATCTTCAAACTACGAAGCGAAGCAGGCGTCTTCCATTGCCAGAGCCTCCCACACCCTGATGTAGGCTGGAGCTATCCCTCATAATTTAAGGTGACATCCCTCAGCAGAGATGAAAGGAACAGCACTCTCAGCTCTCCAACAACAAATGTCAGCATCCCTGGAGGCCATTTAGACACAAGCACCACATAAATCTGACTCTAGTGGGGGAAGCCCAGAGATTAAGTCTCTCTGTACAGCCTACCAGAGAAAAATGAATTGGCTTGGCACAAAGTTTGAACATGTTTCTCAGGGCCTTTCTCTCCCCGCACCCCCCCACCTTCTTTTAAAGCCTGGGCTGGTTCAGGAGGGCTGTTTCCCCATCATCTTTCTGCCCACTCATTTATGACATAAGCCATTGCAGATGAAAGAGCCAGCCATGCTTTATGGCCAGGAGACCAAGCATCACTACCTGTGGGGCCTTGCAGATTCATTTCAGGTTGTTGGAAAAATCCCAACAGCCCGTAAACAGGGTATAAGATAACTGACCTTGGTCCAGGAGGTGAGAGTGAGGGAGTGGGACGAAAGATCTTTGAGCTAGAAGAGAGGGGGACAAGAAAAGCCCCCCACCCCGCTGTGCTTCCCCAGTGATGAGCCTCATAACTGTCTCCCAGGCTGGAGGAGTAGAGGAAGGCTCTGGGATTTGTTGTAGGTAGAAGGAGTCGGGGAAGTCGTCAAGGAGGGATTTATGATGACGGGATATATAGGGAGCTGTTTCAGCCACTGCCTTGCACTGTATGGGATTGGAATTTCATCCTTCCTGAGAACAGCAGTGGTCGTCTCGGGATGTACGAACTCAGAACAGTGTGTAAAGTCCAAGAGGTGAGAGTTGCAGGTCTTCAGACACAGAGAGTCCATGTGGTTACTGTTCTCAAATTGCCTGGTGCAGTTCTTAGTGGAGAGCTCAGCTCACACCAGGAAAAAGGTCTAACAAAAGATCTGACTGGAAATTGGAGTGGTGGCTCATTGCTGGAAAACTGCTCATCTTGTAAGTATTAGGACCTGAGTTCAAGCCCTCAGATCCTACGTCTAAGGCATTGTGACTCACACTAGTAATCCCAGTGCTGAGGAGGCAGAGGCACAATGGCCGGCCAGCCTACCCTTCTTGGTAAGTTCAAGGCCAGTGAGAGAACCTGACCTGATAACAGCACGGGAGGCAGGTGAGAAACATATTCAAAGTCGTTCTCTAGCCTCCACATGTACCAGTGCACACATGCATGTGAGCACACACACACATACACACACGTGACATGACAGGAAGGAGAGAGAGAGAGAGGGAGAGAGAGAGAGAGAGAGAGAGAGAGAGAGAGAGAGAGAGAGAGAGAGAGACTGACTTGACTGGAACTTATTCATCAAAGGATGTTCTCAAGTCAGTTCATCAGTCGTGTGTGTGACACAAGGTCAAACTAAGACAGAGAGACGAGGTGAGGAGGATTCAGCTTGTACTCAGAGGCAAGAAAGACTCAGCACCCAGAGAGGCTCAGGGAGCAAAGTGTCTCTAGAAGGCTGCACGGGTGCAGAGAATGAAAAGGACAAAAGGTCAGCAGAGATTTCCAGGTGGAAGAGGAGGAAGGAAGTTGAGGGAACAAACAGTTTGTAGTAGGAAGCCAGCCATTAACCAGGAAGAGCGGCTCCTCACAGCAACTCTCCTTGTACAGCTCCGCACCTCCGGCACCGTCAAGTACACTAGCAGAACACACAGAGAGAGCCAGAATGGTCCCCTGACCTTAAGGAATGGGACAGTGAGTTATGATTGTTAACAAATAGGAGGGACACGAATACAAAAGAGTAAGTGGCTAAGGTCCTTATTCATGGCCAACACTGGAAATAAAAGAAAAAATGCATTTAGGAAAAAGGAGAAGAATGGATGAAGAAACTCTGTGGGGAAGGAGGGAGGAGGGTCTGGAATGCAGAAGAGAGGAAGCAGGTGTTCCCAAATAGCTCAGCATGCTCGGAACTAGAACCAGAGCAGCAATGTGTGGGGGGCCTCTCAGCCTCAGACAGAGGCTGCACATCTCACCCCAGGGAGGGGGACAGAGAGTGCAGAGGTTGTCTGGGGTTTACTGGCAGGGAGGTGGTGTGATCAGCACTGATGAGGAATGGGTGTTACAGGTGGGGGTTCCACGACCACTGCAAGTGGGAAATGTCAGGTTACTGTGGACCATTGCTGCACCCGTGTATGAATGGCAGAATCAAGCCACACATCTGTTTTGTAAAAAGAACATGTCCACCATTCAAGCACCAGTTTTATGCCCAGGCTTCTGTCCAGAATATATGCGTCACTGACACTCAAACAGCATGAAAATCCTTCCCAACTGCTAAAGAGAGGTTCAGGAATGCACCACCTCAGAGACGTTCAGGAACCTGCTACCATACACACAGGGCCTCAGTGGCAGGCCCATGCCCAGGTACACACTGGGAAAGAGGGAAGAAATGAGGTTTTTTTAACCTGCAAATCAAGCACAAGGAATGACAGTCACCTATGCATGCTCAGGCCCAAGTTCAACCAAAGTCCCAATGCTTTGCCTCCACAGACCTGCAGCTCCATTATTCAGTTCTCTGCACCACAGAAGGTGGTGCAGAGAAACTCAGACCACAGAGGAGATGCAGGTTCCACTAATAACTTTACTACTCAGCAAAACTCTGATCCTGAGACCACATTTCTTCACCCACAAGGTGTTTTAAAGTACCTAGTACCCAAAACACATCCTTTTACAACTTAGCTGTTTCACTGTTTCTGCTACAGCCCTATGAGGCACGAAGTGTGTCAGTGCCCTTTCTCCAGGTTACTAAACTGAAGCTGGGGAAGGGTGGGTGATCTCTTGCTTGAGGCACACAGCACAGCTGGACTCTCTTTCTTCTGTCTACCCCACCCACCCTGGGCTACTGTGACGGCCCAAGAATGCTTCCTGCTTGCTGGACAACTTCGGGCTACATGTGGCTGTTATTACTGAGTGAGGAAAGAAAAGACCTGAAGGGGAGGCTTCCCCTGAGAGTGGGTGTCTACCCATGCTCCTCCAGAAAAGGGACAGAGCTCACTTAAATCCCCATCATACTCCCAACCTCCCCTTCCTCTCCACACCACCTTTTAGCCAAGCCCAAGGAAGCCTTCCAGTCAGCTCCAGGAGCCTGAGGAACAGAGTAGACAAAAGCCAAGCTGGGCTCCTGAGTGAAGCTGTAGGTAGGGTATTCCAAGAAAGACACCTTTGTTCGGAGATGTCCACTGCAGATGGAGGATCTGTGCCAGGCTAGGGGGAGGGGCCAAAGGGGTCAGAGCCAGGGCATCCTGCTCAGACTTCCAGGCAGGCCCCTCAGGGGAGCTGTGTCTGTGTTCCTAAGTTCTGGCTGCTAGCCACAGCTGGATGCCTCTCCTGTCCTCCTCAGCAGACTGGTGCTCATGAAGAACCACCTTGTGCTTGAGAGGCACAAAGAGAAACAGGATGCTATTGCCCTGAATGGCGAAAGTACTGTTGAATTGCACATTTGAATGGCTGTTAGGCTAGTACCTATCCCGTTTCTTTCCTACACCCACACCCACACCCACCCACACACACCCACACCCCCCCCCCCCACACACACACACATGCTCACACAGGCACACCTTTCACTCTGGATTTTTCTGTCTTTCTTCTCATCTATGCCAAAGCACAGCCACATGAACCATGTGCAATCTGAACTGCTGCTGAATGGGAGTACAAATGCTAATTGTAACAGTGCCTGTGTCACACAGTGTCCGAAGTTTCCAGAGCCTCAACAGCAAAGCACCCAGATCAAACACGGATACATGGACTAAACAAAGCCTGTAACTTGTTCTGTTTTCATCTGGCCAGCCTCCAAGGGGGAGGCTGTGAAGCTCATAACAAGTTAATTCAGTTGTTTGAGGCTTTCGGCTCAGTCTAGATAAAAGCTCATTAGTCCAGCTGCCCAGTGGTCACCATGCACAGGGTGTGATATGCATGACATCCTATTAGCTTATATTAATAAGATGAGTGTGCTTGCCCTGATTTAGAAAGTGACTTCAGTGGACCAAATACCATCTCTCTTTGGAGCAGTCCAATTTTATTGTGCTAATTAGTAGTCTTCAAGAGGATAAGCTGCCTGAGTAAAATTAAATTGTTTGCAGGCAAGGCAGGGAAGCAAAGGGTTAATGATCCCCTCAAGTTAATAAAGAGAGAAAGAAAAAGAAAAAAAAAGAACTACACTCTTCTACGTGGTTAGGGAGTTGGAGGTTGGCTAATAGGCTAATTTAGAAACTCAGGAGTATCTAACATTTTGGCATAGTAATACTGCATTCTCATCTATGGAGTTCATTTTCAATAACTCTGCAATAGAAAATTACAAAGAAAATCTCAATCTCTCTCTCTCTCCCTCTCTCTCTCCCTCTCTCCCTCTCTCTCCCTCTCTCTCTCTCTCTCTCTCTCTCTCACACACACACACACACACCTCATCATGCTCATAATGAAAGTAAGGTTCATATTTTGTGCTGGGTCACATTCATAGCTATCCTGGGGCCCAGGGACCCACTGAGAAGCATGTTAGACATACAGAAGACAGAAATGCTACTTCCATCACCAAGGCTCAGCCAGGATGACACCTACGCCACAAACTTTCCTTCACATTGATATTTAGGCCAACAATGCTCTACCATTGTATCAATGCCCACCTAGCTCTGTTGCCACAAAGAATATAGAAGAAAGTTATGGAAAAATAGAGAATTATTTTAGAAGGGATAGAGAGAAGAAGGAAGGACACAAAGAAAAGCGAATGGACATAAATAGAGAGGGTTGGCAACCCCGGAGAACAGGTGTGATGAGGCCTTTTCTGCTCCAGCTAGTGTAACATAGATCACATTCTCCAGGGTCAGCTTAAGGTAGTAGAGGATCCCTTGGTCCTGGCTGGAGGAGCTATCCTTAGCAACTGAGGGCTTTTAACAGACAATGCTATTTATGGATGAAAAGGCCAGATGGGGTGAAAGTAACATAGACATTTTTTTTGCAGGACAGCTTTTCCTACATTAAGAACATACAAAATAATTGTACGCAAGAAACTCTGTTGCCACCCTCTAGAGAGGATCTATGACTGTACCCTTGAGTAAAATTGGGTATATTAAGATGGTCTTGATTTGAGGGTAACTGTTGCTAACATCACTATCACAACACGTTATGTCATTAATTACCCCTGAATTTCTACTGTTAACATATTTCTTTTTAGTCTTACTATTATCTATATAGCACAGAGTTTACTGTTGAAACCTGGGCTAGAGAAAAAGTACTGTTTCATAAACCCCAAGATCCCCCACAATAACAGTCTAAGGCCTAGAAGAGTAACAAAGTGTAACATGCTTCAGAAGCAACCAGAGGGCTGGGCAAAACAGACTGCCAGGCTGGTCCCTGAGTTTTGATTCAGTGGGTCTTGGACTAGCCTGTGGCTTTCTAGTTCTAACTGAACTGGGGTGCCACCATGCTAGGTCAGAAACCACACTTAGAGAATCACCTAGAGTACAGCTTTGTAACCGTTTGTCACAAACGGAGGGGTCATGAGAAGCTTGAAAGCAATAAGGGGTTTCTAAATGCACAATAGCCAAAAAATTAGCTAAAGGTCAAACTGATAATGAATGAGCCAGGTGTATTTCTGACAGTGTGTCCCTGTGTTTCTTCCCACAAGAGCTTTGGTGCTGAGCACACAGCACGAATACTTTGCACTGCACATGCCAATCAGTGCTGCCTGGGACACATCGCCCAAACTCAAAACGGTCAAACTCTGTGACCTGCAGCATCTTTCCTGTAAATAAAATATTTTCTGCTCTTTTCAAAGCAATGGTTTGATTGTGGAAAACAAGGACCTGTAATATTTTCCATCATTTCTCAGCGTGAATCACGTTAGGATATCTTTGGATTGTATTCTTAGAATGTTTGCTTTTTAAAATGCTGCTTGGTTGCTGATGTGAATTTCAAGAGGAAATCATTAATGGAATTTTGACTTGGGGTTAGAACAGAATTTCTAAAAATTTCTGATATAGCCCTAAAATCATCCTGACATTTTGTAGTATGTATTTATGCAATACAGCATTCTCCATATTGACAATTAGAAGATCAAGATATATACCAACTCTGAAAAGCACTAAAGAGGCTGTACAGATGTCCTGAAGTATATAACATCCAGCTATGCTTTAATTATTTACATACATATATACATATAAATAACTGTATCCATCTCATTACTATGAAAAAATGCTTTTGTCTTTAATAAATGCTAAGATTGTATCTATGCCAAAGGTTGCTTAAAATAAACTTCTTTATGATTTATTAGTAGTAAGTGTTTAATTTGAATATCTGTTCTGTTAATTTATCTACTTGGCGGTCATGTAAAATTTCTTACATCATGAAGGTAAAAAGTTTAAAAATCCTGGATCTAGCATGTTCTCTAGTTCCCTTCTCCTGATGCACTGTTGTGTGCACACAGAGTTTCTGAAGAGGCACCAGCAACCATAAAGCCTTCTCACTCTCATGCAGCTGAGACCTGTGTCCAGTTTTACCTGTTTCAGCCAAATCTTCAGCGATGCTTGTCAGTTTTGATAACTGGGGGAAATGAAACAATGTTTTAAAAATCGGCCTTTTTTCCCCTTTAAATCACAATGGTAGGACTAGAGGAAAGGCCGAGAATAACAAGAGATTGCAAAACAAGGTTTTCATAAACAGGACCCGCCTTGGCGTCCATTGCCTTGAATGATAGTACCAGAGAGGGTGAATCACCCTCCTCTTCATCAGCCGGGTGGCTACGAGACATCAGAGCCATTAATGTACCCAAGCTAGTAAGAGACAGTGAGGTCCTCAAACACCTCTGCATCACAGTCATCTCTCCTTGACCCTCAAGCTCCAGTAACTCACTCCCACCTTTCTTCATTATCACCTTCTTCCAGGACTTAGGCAGAGTGCTGATCAGCCCTTCTGTTTGCAGAGCCCAGATGACTCCAGAGTATGCATCTCTCACATACACGGATTGTCGCCAAATGTGTCCTAGGCCACATCCTGAAATGAGTCTTCCCTTGGGGTCAGCTGTTTTATCTCTCCTGATGCTGGTGAGAGCTGGCAAATGAGAAATAGCTTGGCATTGTGGGTACAGCTGAGCTTCAGGGAAACATACATAGCTGTGAGTGCAGTAGCAGCTGCTTTAGTCTAGTCTAGCTCTGCTACTGGAGTCCAAGTTAATACCAATTCTCTGCCTTGTACCTGAGAAGTGCATAGACCACACTTCTCTCTATCTCAATTTAATTTTTTTCCACTGAATGGGTTCCTAGTTTTATATAAACAGTATCTTCATGGATAAATATGTTTCAATGTTCAAAGACTCCTCATATTAAACCATCATTGCCCTAAAATATCTATTTTTCAGAGTGATTAATATACACAAATAAACAAGACAAAATCCCTTCCTCCAAGGACTTACTGGGTAGTGGAGGAGATGAAAGAGAAACCATTTCTGAAACTGGACACAAAGAGTTTGAACAAAATGTAAGATTCTAGAGAATACTATAGAGGGGAGTCCATTGTGGTCATAGCAATCAGGGCAGTATTCTGCAAGACTGCCTATAGACACAAAATAAAGGAGAAGAGAACAAGATTCTGTTATCACAAACGAGTGATGAGCAATGGGAGAGGGTGAACAAGGGTGGTTGGGAAGGTACATGTGTTTCTGTGTTCTAGAATTCAGAACCACCAGAAGGAGCTGCTAAGAGCAGGTAAAAAGGGCTTGGAGTCAGAGACCTGAGTATGATGCTGTTTTGTGGGCGGGGGGTGGGGGGAGTGGGATCTGGGTGAAACTTAATTAATTTCTCCAAATTGTAGCTCCCTGAATAGTAGGCAACCAAGAAATTCAAACCATTAATAATATTCTCAACCACAACTGCATATTCACGAAGTGATACCATTCATATATATTGTATACAAGGAGATCTTACTAGAAAAATAAACAAAGTTGGGCATGGTAGTAAATTCTGCAGTCCCAGCACTCAGGAGGCTGAAGCAGGGGGCTTCTGAGTTTCAGGACAGTCTGAAGTGAAGCCCTGTCTCAAAAATGAATGTGTGCGCACATGTGCAGAAGAGAGAGAGATTTTAAAATAAGAAAGAAATGGAAAAATACTGTAGTCCCATTCAGGAAGATGGTCATACAAGCAAATAGTCAAAATACCCTTTGAAGGGATCCTTTGACCCATAACTACACTGAACACTGACCACAAATTTAATGTTACAGCCAGTATTGCAGGTTCTGGAAATACAGTTGTGAATAAAACAGATGAACCTCCTTACTTAAGTAGAACCTATCCTCCTTTGATAAGGCATAACCAATAAATAAATAACAAACTCAATCATTTTAGAATCTAAGTCAAATTTAAACCATAATAAATAGATATTGAAAACAGGATGGCTGTGATGCAGACATCAGTGGTGATGGGTGGTCAGAATGCAGAATGTTGCTGGCTCAAAGTGATCAGCTACCATAGCTGAATCTCTGTACACAAAGAGGAAAAGAAGATAAAGATAAAAAAGAGGAAGAGCCCGGGGCAGTGGTGCCTGCCTTTAATCCCAGAGCTTGGGAGGCAGAGGCAGGTGGGTCTCTATGAGCTTGGAGCCAGGCTGGTCTACAAAATGAGTTCCAGAACATCCAGGACTGCACAGAGAAGCCCTGTCTCAAAAAATGAGAGAGGGAGGGGTAGGGAGGAAAAGGAGAGAGGGAGGGCATGAGAGCGAGAGAGCGAGAGAGCGAGAGAGAGAGAGAGAGAGAGAGAGAGAGAGAGAGAGAGAGAGCACGCATCTGGTAGATCATTTGGGTTGAACACAAGATGTGGCAGAGAGCTTAGATTGAATCTAAGTAGGAAAAGAAGCTCTATCTAGAAACTGTGTGATGGTTATTCTTGGTCATCACCTTGACTACACAAGGAATAAACTAAACCCAAGTGTCTAGGCACACTTGTGAGGGATTTTCTCTTAAATAATAATTTGAAGCAGGAAGACCCCCTTGTGATCTGGATCTTTTGAGGTGAGAAGATCCACCTTTTATCTGGGCCACACCTTCTGCTGGAAGCGTATATAAACGCATGGAAGAAGGAAGCTTCCAGGCTTTGCCAGCTTGCTCTCAATGGCAAGGCCATTCCTTCAATGGAATTACAGCCCACCTCCTTGGGATTCTGGCATCCCAAAGCTGAGACATCAAGCCTTATGGACTGAAAAATTACTATATTCTTGGATCTCCTGTTGGTATACAGCCATTATTGGACTGACTGGACCACACCCTATAAGCAATTTTAATAAATCCCATATATATATATATATGATAGATATTGATATCTATATCTATAGAGAGAAATAGATACAGATATAGATAGACATAGCTAGAAAGATGATTGATATTAGATGACTGATAGATGGATAAAGATAGATGATAGACAGATGGATAGATGTAAATACAGACATATAGACAAATAGATTTATTTTATTTATTTTGTATGTCCTGTTCCTCAAGAGAATCCCAAAATACACACTGGAAGAGACAAAGTAGATGGCACCACTTTTTCCTAATCACCCCAAATTCACAGCTTTCCTCTATACTTTGCTGTATCTCTTCACCATAGAAACCCAGAACCTGCTCTCTATTGAAAGCAAAAGAAGGTTCCAACTTTATAGAACTAATATGCTGGCTTCAGTTTTTTCTTTCACCATCCTAGATGCCTCTATTTTTTCCTTGTCTGTTTTACAGGCCCACTGTTTGCTCTGTCACCTGAAGGACAACTTTGGCAGGCTGCTGCATGTGTCAATGGGAAACATTTACAAGGCAGTCAGAAGGCAGGGAGAAACCAAGGTCTCTCCTTGACCTCTCTGTTCCTTGGGTGACGTCTCTGGCAGATGTTGGTATTTCCCCACAGTGCCAGCTCACACCTGGCAGCTGTGCCTTTCACCAGATGCCCCAGCATTTATATCACCTCCTCATTGTGTCAACTTAGGGGACCCAGAGGCATGCTTTGTTACTAATTTGGAGACCTCCCTGCCATCCTGATCTGTTTTCATGTCCATCATCTCACTGGCTGTGTTACTGGTGCTCTGAATTAAACTCTTTTGGTGTTTTAAATGTTGACAGCTGTGTATCCTTTCTAGGTTGAGCCCTGGCTGGTTCAGTTCTTGAGAGTGACAAGGGACATCAGCAAGTAGTGACTGTCTCATCTGTCAGGTAAGTACCCAGAGATATTTCATCTCATTGGCCACACTCAAACCCAAATTAGCTCAAGGAATCTTCCTGTGTTAGCTTCCTTGAATCTCTGTTTGTAAGGCTTATACAAGAGAAGCAAGCATGCACTGGAGCTTTAAAAACATTTGCTCCAGGACTCTAACTTTAGAACCAGAATTCATTGGAAATTAGTACTAGAAGTATATGGTCAGCACCATGGCCAGATCCAAGAGGACAAAGGCAGAAAACTGAAGGTCCCTATGAATCTAAAGGATAACTTATTCCAGAGACTGGGAACACTTTGGCTTATAAAAACCTCTTTTCAATTTGCCTACTGTGTACTGGACTGTGATGTACAGACCAAACAGGCAAGAACACAACCTCTATCATACCTCTAGGAATAGTTGACATTGATACAGTCTGTGAAATCTGTCCTGGAAATGTACTATCACATTGCATCAACTGTAAGGTACATTTCATTGTAAGAAGGGAAAATGTGGCCAGTGAAACTTTGATTCACTTGGGGAAGGGGTCATTTTTCTTTAGCCTTGTAGCCACTGATACATTGTCTGTGCTCTAGTAAATAATCCCACATCTATGCTCATGGAAGCAACTCTAATTAGACTCAAAGAGTCATTTTTAAATGCATTAGAGTGGGAGGGGACTTGTTAGTAAGAAAGGGTACAGAAGGCACAAGGGAAAAGGGTACGGGACAAGAATATGATGAAAACATTTTATATACATCTATGTAGTTGTCTAGTAATAATTTTAAAATAGTTTTAAATCCAAGGTAAAATATTTTTAACCACATCAACTGTGTCCTATCCCAACTTGGTGTATCTTAAGATGGAACTAGTAGGCTGGGAAGATGATTCATTTATAAAATGCTTGCCATAAGAACATGAGGAGTTGGGTACCCATTGGAAAAAATAGTTATGGCAGTATGTGCCTGTAATTCAGTTCTGGGAATGAAGAAACAGGTGGATACCTGGGACTTCATGGTAAATCTATCTCAATCATGGGTTTCATGATCAGTGAGAGACCCTGTCTCCAAAAAACAAAACAAAACAAAAAAAAAAACAATGACATCATGAAATTTGCTGGCAAATGGATGGAACTAGAAAAGATCGTACTGAGTGAGGTAACCCAGACCCAAAAAGACAACATGCTATGTGCTAACTTATATTTGGCCATAAAGTAAAGGATAACCATGATACAATCCAAAAACCCAGAGAAGCTAAGCAGCAAGGAGGCCTAAGGTGGGAACACATGAATCTCACTGTAAAGTAGAAATAAATAGGAGTCCTGGATAGCCGGAGGGTGAAAACAGAAGGGATCATGTGGGAGGCGGATGGAGGGAGAGAGTGCTGGGAAAAACAACTGGAATCTGGTGGCATCTCTGGGATGAGCTAGAAACCTAGGGAATGGAAACTCCCAGCGATCTATGAGAGTGACCCTGGCTAATACTCCTATCAGTGGGGGATATGGAGACTGAACCAGCTACTCCTACAATCAGGCAAGACTTCCAGTGGAAGGCTTGGGACACTAACACATCCACAAAACCTTCCACCTACAAGTTGTCCTGCCTACAAGATTTACTGGGGTAAAGGTGGTGCAGAAATTGTGGGAGTGACCAATGAATGATTGGCCTAGCTTGAGACTCGTACCATGAGGGATAGCTCACTCCTGAGGGTCAGAACCCAGAGGAAGAATATTCCAGAGACATAGGATAGAACCAAACATGACAGGTTAGAAAAAAAGTTAATGAAAAGATTCCTAATGACATTCTGCTATAATCATAGATTGGTGGTACCTAGTCTGTCATCAGAAGGTTCATGCAGCAACTGATGGAAACATGCAAGAGACCCACAGTCAAGCATTGGGCAGAGCTCAGGGAATCTTGTGGAAGAGAGGAAGGAAGGGTTGTAGGAGCCAGTGGGCACCATAAGAAAACCCACAGAACCAACTAACCTGGGCTCCTAGAGGCTCACAGAGACTAAACCGACAACCAGGGAGCCTGCATGGGACTGACCTAGGCCCTCTGCATATACGTGCCAGTGGATGAGGGAGAAGCAAAAAGAGGAGGCGGTGGAGGGCTTGGAAGGAGAAGAGGGGGGAAACTTTGGTCAGGTTGTAAAAAATACAACAAATAAATAAAAATAAAGTAGATAAGAAGTTGAAGACAACACCCAGTGTTGTGACCTCACATACAGGCACAAACATGTACATGTAGATACATAAACACACACACACACACACACACACACACACACACACACACACACACACACACACACACACACGACCCAAAAATGGTGCCTTTAATGTGAAGCACGACATCAGCCTTGGTTTAAGCCAGTGGTTCCTAACCTTCCTAATGTTGTGACCCTTTAATACAGTTCCTCACGTCATGGTGACCCCCAACCACAAAACTCTTTTGTTGCTAGTTCATAACTATAATTTTGCTGTTATGAATCATAATGTAAATATCTGATATCCAGGATATCTGACATGTGTCCCCCATAAGGGGTCATGACCCACAGGTTAAGAAGCACTGGTGGTTTAGGCACTCAAGTCCTCTTAAACCAAATACTTTATTTAAAGGACTATCTAGCCATTCTAGGAAACCCCAAAGCTTGTAATCTTAATGGGACACCCACCAACTACAGTGCTGGGGATGAGTAGTCCTAACTCCTTCACCAATCCCAAACACAGCTTGAACCACATTTGTGAAACATCAAAGAAGGCGGGACAGAGCCCTGAAGTGGGCTAGAGAAAGTCTACATCACCTATGTAATTACCAGGAGCTACAATGTGCTCCTGGGCAAGGAACCTATCCCCAGATTCCTCAACTATGACATGAAAGACTCAAACAGATGTTGTCTCAGATATCATTCAGCTTGATCTTCTGTGATCATGCTTCCATGTTTGTAAATGAAACAAGTAGTGGAAAATACTGACGAATTTGCTGCTTATGATCACAAAGTTGACTATGGTTTCTCAACAAGAGTATCTTCTGTCCCATCCAGCACTGGCAAATCAAATCTATGACGGTTTTTTCTCTCTAGGCGTGAATGAATGGTAACCACACACACACACACACACACACACACACACACACACACACACACACACACACACACAACTGTCACTACAAATGCCAAAGTGCTTCTGGTGAGAAATAACTGAGACCATGATGGACCGAATGTTGAGTCCTCCTAAAACTCATACACTAAAATCTTAAGCCCCAAAGTGGTGGTAATGTAGTTTGTTGCCTTGATAAATATCATGTCACAAAGCATTTTGGGCCGGGCGTTGGTGGTGCATGCCTTTAATCCCAGCACTCGGGAGGCAGAGGCAGGCGGATCTCTGTGAATTCAAGGCCAGCCTGGTCTCCAGAGCGAGTGCCAGGATAGGCTCCAAAGCTACACAGAGAAACCCTTTCTCGAAAAAACCAAAAAAAAAAAAAAAAGTCTATTGCATCTTGTAGGTGACAGTCTATCAAGAAGGGAAGCCAAGGAGAGGGCTCAAACAGGCACCTGGAGGCAGGAACTACAGCAGAGATCATGAAGGAATACTGCCATTGGTTCAGTCTCCTGTGAATGTTCAGCTATCTTTCTTATCCTGATCTGCCCAAGGACAGCACTGCCCAGAGTAGGCTGGGCCCTCCTACATCAGTTGTCAATCAAGAACATCCCCCCACAGACATGCCTATAAGCCAACATGATGAGCAATTAATTCCTCAGCTAAGGCTCTCTCTTCCTCAGTGAATCATTCTAGTATTATATGTAGGACCATTTAAGAGTAATGGAGTCATGAGGACGGAGGACTCACAAGTAGGATCAGTGCCCTTCTAAAAGAGACCCTAAAGAACTCAGTCTTTTTCCAGGTCATGAGGATACGATTAGAGGTTGATAACTTGCAACCCCAAAAGCTTTGACAAGAACTCAATTTTTCTGACATCCCAACTTTGGACTTGCAGCCTCCATGGTTATTAGGCATAAGTTCTGTTGTTTATAAAGCATGTGACCTGGCCTGTGATACCTTGTTGTGTCAGCCTTAGCAGACTAAGACGAGGATCTCCTACAAAGTATTTATGACAGTGAACAAAATCCACAAAGCCTGTGTTCAGTCTCTGAAAACGATGTACCTTCTAATTTATTATGACACAATGTGAGTGGCTACAGAAGCTGTCGCTTGGACTATGTATGTTTCAGCAAATCCCTCAATTTGCTTTCTTGAAATCTTAGTCTAAGTATTCTCCCATGACCTTCTCATATTCCACATTTGAATGCATCCAGAGTCCAGAAAAATAACCTGGGTGTGGAGAAAAAGACTCTGTGAAATCAGCCCAAAGGAGCCTTGCATAGGAAGGCTGGAATGCACCCTGGGATGTAGCAGGAGCCATACATAGGGAGGCTGGAATGCACCCTTGCTGCAGCAGGAACCATGCAGAGGAAGGCTGAAATACACCCTTGCTGGAGCAACAAGCAGTCCCAGTGAGGTTGGGAAAATGCTCAGGAGATTTTGCAGCTTTGCCACGTGCAGTTCTGCCAAAAATCACTCAAAGTTCCTGAACTTGGGCTCAGAAATCCAGAGCTCAGCAAAGAAAGAGAGTCATTTTCTGTTTTTTCTTTCATCCTTATAAAAGCAGGAGAGACATGCCAGTGTATGGTTCTAACCAGCTTCTTCAGGGGAAGCCAACTCTTGGTGGCCCACCCTTACATTCAACATGGAGCAGGCTCCCTGCCCTGGAGAGCCACAAGACTAGTGCAAGAGAGTGATGAATACTTTCTTTGCCCTTTTTCTAACAGAAGTCTTCTGCAATCACTGCCTGCTCTGCTTTCAGGGAGGCACACACTTCTGCAAAAACAAGGGGTCTCCAAGTAGTTGATTGTTTAAAAAGAACATAGAGATAAATAATAAAATAAACTGATGTCTTATACACATAGATCTAAGCTAATTCTTGTGTAAAGTGCTACAGACCATGTCAATTCCTTTTGGCATGTTCCACTTTACAGAGACTATGTCTGGTGACCTTTGTCTTTCCTTCAAGTACCCCCAAGCCCCCCTGGTCACACCCCAGCTGTTAAATTAGGCAGCACCACCTGTGGTTCCTTGTGTCTTTGTCAAACAATCTAATGCCCAGCTATCCAATCAACCACATGAAGAGGTCACTTTGATGAGTCAGGAAGATGTCCTTGGAGTGTTGGCACTCTCGGGTTTCATCCCTCTCTCTCCTAGGGCATGGACAGGATATTTAAGGACCAGAGTAAGTCCCTAATGGGTAAGTATAATAATGCATCCCTTTAATTGAACATTTACTTGATGCCAGGCACCATAATATTACCATTGCATGCAAAACCCAGAAAATTCCACTTCACAGGTGGTGAAGAGAAAAATCAAATGCTTACTCAAGCTCACCAGCCATTAGGGGAAAGAACTGGAAATCAGACAAGGTATCCATACACACAAAAGCCTTTATTTTAATACACTATGTTAACTGATTCACTGGCTACACCTATCCTCACCAGTTTCTCGATTCTCAATATCATTTAAAAACTTACACATTGAAAAGTAACTGATGTATTCAGACAGTGAATTCTTACTCACTTGTGTTAGAGTCTATCTGGACTATGGAAAAAGTGTAATTTTTAAAACTTATTATGTTCCTTACATGATTTAGGGGCTGGTCACAGAAGAGGGACTCTAATGTTTCCTGAATGGTATGTGGGGACAGTAATATGCAGGGACTTATGGTGTGTGTGTGTGTGTGTGTGTGTGTGTGTGTGTGTGTGTGTAGAGTGTGTGTAGTTTGGCAATATATTATTTATGATTAATTAAAGTTGGTCTGAGGATTCAGAATGCAAAGCTAGCCACAAGCCATAGATGTCAGGCAATGGTGATACACACCTTAATCCCAGCAGCCATTCTAGCAAGCCATATAGTCAAGCATCGGTGGCACACACCTTTAATCCCAGGACTCAGGAGACAGGCAGATGAAGAGTGCCTACACAAGAGTGAAGAGTAACAGAGCTCATGCCTTTGATCCCAGCTCTTGAGATCTCAAACCTTTAATCCCAGCACTAAGGAGGTGGAGACAGGAGTGATATGGCTGGGCAGAGAAAGGAATATAAGGCAGGAGGAGACAGCAACTCTGAGCTTTTGCCTCCGAAGATTCACAGAGACAGGATGGCCATTTTAGCCAGGTAGAGATAAGACCTACTGGCTTGGCTGCTTTGCTTCTCTGATCTTCAGTTTGAAGCTTGAACCCCAATATCTGTCTCGGGGCTTTTATTATTTGTGTTACAGTGAAATGTGTGTGTGTGTGTGTGTGTGTGTGTGTGTGTGTGTGTGTGTGTGTGTGTAGTATTGTGTGGTGTGTGTAGTGTGTGTGTGCCTGTAGTGTATGTATAATGTGTGTGTGCATGTAGTGTGAATCTGACATCAAGCAAGCTCCCAGGAGAATCTGACTTTTTAGTCCTAAGATATATTTTGAGAATCACTGCTCTATTGGTTGTGTGTGTGTGTGTGTGTGTGTGTGTGTGAATCACTGCTCTATTGGTTGTGTGTGTGTGAATCACTGCTCTATTGGTTTTGTGTGTGATCACTGCTCTATTGGTTTGTGTGTGTGTGTGTGTGTGTGTGTGTGTGTGTGTGTGTGTGTGAATCACTGCTCTATTGGTTGTGTGTGTGTGAATCACTGCTCTATTGGTTTTGTGTGTGTGTGTGTGTGTGTGTGTGTGAATCACTGCTCTATTGGTTGTGTGTGTGATCACTGCTCTATTGGTTTTGTGTGTGTGTGTGTGTGTGTGTGTGTGTGTGTGAATCACTGCTCTATTGGTTGTGTGTGTGTGAATCACTGCTCTATTGGTTTTGTGTGTGTGTGTGTGTGTGTGTGAATCACTGCTCTATTGGTTGTGTGTGTGATCACTGCTCTATTGGTTTTGTGTGTGTGTGTGTGTGTGTGTGTGTGTGTGTGTGTGAATCACTGCTCTATTGATTCTGTGTGTGGGTGTGCTTGCACTCATGTTTGTTCGTCTTTCTTGCAGCCCTGCAGACTCAGACAATAAGATCAATGAAAACGCTTATAGAAAAACTACCTGATTTTAAAACCTCAGCTTTTCTATGATTCCTAATTGTGTGTCACAAACACATGTGCATGCATGCACACACGCATGCACACAATCTTTAAGCCCCTAGATCCATGTGCTCAAGTCACCATCAGACCAGATAGCCACCATTCATCAAGTCACTCAACACGCCCCTACTGAATTAATTACCTAGATGGTTCTTTCCTTTCTGGACATTTTTTCTCTACTATAACATCTGCACACTTTAGAAACATTAATGTCAACCTCAATGTGAGCATCCATTCCTAAAGGTCCTTTAAATTCTAGAATTTAAGCTATATGGCACTTGTTTAACCTGTTCTGTTCACCACTGCACCCTGCCACACTCAGAACGATGCCTAGTATACCGTAGGGATTCTGTGTTAACTGGAATGAAAATGAGCAAACATGAAAATGAACGAGTATGTAGTTTGGTTCACATTTTCTCCTCTCACTACACTAGCTTACTTTCCCCTCACCTGCATGCATCATCACCCCATCCTACCCTCCCCGCTTCTCTTTTAAAAGAACTGAGCAAGTAACTGCACTCTGTCACAAACATCCATCAGTCTTTCCACAACCATCAGAATGCTTTCAATCACTTCTCCACTGTTGGACTAATGTCACTAATGTCAGGTATAGAATGTGTTCAAATACAACACATGACCACTTCCTGTGTAAGTAGTACCCGTCTCCCCACTCACCAACATTAGCAGCTCAGTCCCCTAAAGGAACCCCATGGTCCACTCGTTCTTTCAGCACCTAGGTACAACCAGTTCCTACAGCTTGGAACAGCCAAGGCAACACTCCCCTCTCAGCATCAAACTCGCTTGCCCTTCACCACTTAGAAATCACCCACTCTACAAGCCCAAGCCATAATATGTTATTGTGAAGCACTTTCCAAACACTCCCCTGGTTTTGTTAGTGTTTGTTTGAGACCAGGTCTCACGCAACCCAGGCTGACACTGAGCTTGCCATATATGAACTTGTCAAAAATAACCTTGAACTCTTGATTCTCCTGCCTCCAACACCTGCCCAACCCCAACCCTACCACTCCATGTGCTTTGATTACAGGAGTGTGCCACCATACCCAGAGCAGTTCCAGGAGTCATGTGCACCTAACACACTCACTCACACACTCACACACACTCTCTCTCTCTCTCCCCCTCTCCCTCTCCCTCTCTCTCTCTCTCTCTCTCTCTCTCTCTCTCTCTCTCTCTCTCTCTCTCTCCAAGGGGAATACACCAGTATCATCGAGTATACATTGCATTTCTACAGTAACTGGTGCAGGGTTTTCTTGTCCACTAAGGAGCCCTGTGCCTGGTATGCAGGGGTGGCTTCCTGCCATATCTAATGGCTGGTAGCTAACTCAGCATGGAACAGATAGCAAGGCCCTGAGATGTTTGCTGAACCGGCTTCAATTTAATTTAGTTAGCATCAATCTCAGATTAGGGAATAAACAAACAGTCGTAGACTTAGTGAGACTGATTCTCAGAAGTCTTTACCACAGCCAAGGCCAAACTAAAAACTAAAGTAATTACTTGGGGAGATAACTCATGAAAGAGGGAGAGCTATTTGCATTTGAATGATCTGGAGAGGATTTTCTGCTTACTGATGGTTCTGGGATTTTTCAGATAATAGCTTCAATTCTTTGATTCTTTCCTGGTGTGGAGAGTAGGCCAGAAAGTTAATCTAGCCATCACTCTCCCATCTGAAACCAAGCAACTCCCAACCAGCTCTGCAGAAAACATGCATAGAAACCAAGTTTCAACATAAATGTCATGAGGCGGAGGCTGAAGGGTCCGCGATGCTCACATTCAGCGCCCTCAAGGAATGCCAGGAGGGTGCCACTACTTGACTGATGTTTCAATAGCCTCACACCTGGCCACCATCTATTGCGCCATTAGCATTCTCAAGGCAGGGGCACAAGGACAGGAATGGGGTGGGGGAAGACTATACAGAAAGTGGTGTCTGTGGCACAGGGAGTAAAGAGTTTGAAATCCCGGTTCAGACAGCATGTGTGTCTGCGTTTGTATTTTTAAGAGCCGGGGTGGAGATGACAACGAATGAGAGGGTAGTCACACGTCCTTCTCCAAACGAATGACAACCCAAGCAAGCAAGCAAGCGCGCACGCTCACACACACACACACACACACACACACACACACACACACACACACACACACACACACACACACACAGAGAGAGAGAGAGAGAGAGAGAGAGAGAGAGAGAGAGAGAGAGAGAGAGAGAGAGAGAGAGAGAGAGAGAGCACCTGCTTCCGAAGCCCCCTATTGCAAGCCGGCCCGAAGGCTCGGCCCCGCCAGCCAGAGCCGGCGGATTTACCGTGGCATTACTTTTAATTAAGTCTGCGGCGCGGCGCGGGAGCGCAGGGTGCGCCCTAATCCCGGGCCCGCCTGACGTCACCTGGGAAGGCGCTGCGGCGCGGGGCGGCGCGGACCCGACGACCTCACCGCGACCCGGCCCGCGCCTCCGCCCGCGCGGGGCTTTGCTGGCGGGAATTAAGGGAGGGAGAAATGTTAGTACACTTTTAATTGGAAAGCGAGTTCTTCTTTCAGAGCGGCTTGTTTACTCAGGATCGGGCATTAGAACTCGGGGGAGGCTCTAATTGAAGTGACGGCTTTGGAGATTATGGGGAACATATGGCCCTACCGCCGGGCTCTTTATCTGCATTTTCTCATAAAAACTGCTGTCCGGGTGTGTTTCTGCAGCCTGGCCTCTTCCATTTCTAAAGCGCCTTTGAAAAGAGGAGAATGCAATGCTTGCGCAGGGCTGCAGTAGCCCGCAGCCTACAGTCCGGGAAGCTTCCCCACACTAGGCCCTCACTGAAGCCACCTCCAGCCAGGGTTCAGCCAGAGAAAATGAGCTGGGAAGAAAAGAAAGCCACTGGTGACTGCCTGGCAGGGGTGTAATTCAAACGGTTTTGAGCAACAGCGGGAGAGAGTTGCCACGGCAACGAGATTCCCACTCCAGGCACAGGAGGGGGAGCCTCCATGTGTTTGGTTGGGGCCAATCTGAATACACAAGGGAAATGGGAACACGCGTGTCTCAGGACAGAATTACATTGCTTTCTCTTTGTCATTAACTAACCAATCAATCAAATATCCAGTTGGTCGCTGGCTCTAGTATCAATCACTACCCTATTGGTTCCCCTCCCTGACTTCTGCTAATTCTTTCTATACCCAAAGCTGTTAGATAAAGCACAGAAAACAGTTAAAAGTGTATTTTTGATACTATCTTGCCTCGGACATGCTTTTAAAACATGTTACATTTTTCCAAAATGCAAATGTCACCTGGCTCCTTAGAATTGTGTTTGCTTCATCATACAACCCAGACTACACCTGTTCACTCTAGGGGCACTAGCGCTACCTTCTGTCTTAGTGGTAGACTCTCCCTGGCATAGTACCAAGCCTCGACTGGGAAGAACAGCTGACTGAGGCACCCCCCAACTCAAGCTCCCACAGCCCCACCACCTTCTGGAGCTGTTCTTCACAACCTTCCTTTCCTAAACATTGTGCCCACCCAGGGATTACAGAACCCCAGATCTCAGGTTGCATGCCGGACTAATTAAATCCTTAAGGCCCATTCCACAGAAATCCAACATCAAGGAAAAAAGAAATATTTGAAGGGCTGGAGAATGCCTCTGTACTTAAGAGCACATGCTCTTCTTGCAGAGGACCAGAGTTTGGTTCCTAGCACCCATGTAAGGCAGCTCACAACCACCTGCCACTGGAAGCTGACACTCCTCTGGCTTCTGCAGAAACACACACACACACACACACACACACACACACACACACACACACACACACCTTTAAAAAGTACATGAGAGGCCTTAAGCAGGGGGACTACTGTGAGGAACTACATATAATCTGAGTGCCTTGGTTATTAATGGTCTCCCCCCACTAGGATGCAAGCTTCCGGGAGCAGAATTATCAATCCAGCAGGTAAGACAGGCCTGATATATTGTCTGTGCCCCACAAGATTTGCTCGTTGGTCAAATATATGCTTCTGTATGTTCCATACACCAACCCCAGGCCCTGTTCAGCATAATACTCAGTAAACTCCTGGGTGAACTAGATTTTGGGTTGGTCTGGCCAGCTTTTCTACCCTCACGGGTTTCTGAGAAGAAATACTGGAACACTTTACCTTTACCCACCTAGGGCACACATGCTAAAATATTCAGATTTCTGGTCTTAGTCATCAAAAGACCTAAACAAGCCTCTGGCCTCTCCAGTATGCAAATTTGGTTTGTATCACTGTGAATCCAAATGGGTCTTAAATTATTTTCTTTTCCATTTGCTTTTGCCGCAGAAAACACCACAGTACTCAGAAGCCATAAACTAGCTTGCTACAATCCTTAGACAACATTGGGGCTTTTCTTTAACCATAGACACAAAGGCACAAGGAGATATGGGCTAGGACTCTTGCACTGTAGGGTGAAGTGTCTGTTAATAAAGCACTTTCAGACTGCCTTGAAACCCCATGGCTGGCAATTCCAAAGTAAGTGGGTGTGGCTGGGCTTTCTTGAACTTCCTCCATGACTTTCATTTACTATAGTGGGAGAACACGAGTCCCTGGGACACGGGGCACGGGGATGAGCTGCTCTGCCTGTACAGGGACAGTCACCTTGACTATAAAGTTCTGCAGGGAGGACCCAAGTGAGAGATAGAGAGATAAAGGCACAACGGAGTTTCTGCCAAGGGAGAAACAAAGACTGAGCTCATGTCTCTGGAGAGTGGGACTATTACAGGTCAGTGCGTAGAAGCCTGTTTAGATGCACTGAGTTAGTCCACTGTGGGGCCTGATTCATTCAATGGGGGCTATGGTTTACACTGCTGATACTTCTTCAAAAGGCTCAAGGTGGGGATAGGGGAAGAAGTTTTCCTGTGGCCATCAAATAAAACACAAGGACAGAACCAGAAGTGGGAGGAATAACTGTAAAAATAAAACAAAATCACTACTGGCTCTTCCCATGAGTTTCTTTTTTTTTTTTTCCAAGACAGGGTTTCACTGTGTAGCTTTGGAGCCTATCCTGGCACTCGCTCTGGAGACCAGGCTGGCCTCACTCACAGAGATCCGCCTGCCTCTGCCTCCCAAGTGCTGGGATTAAAGGTGTGTTCCACCAACGCCTGGCTCACATGAGCTTTTTAATTGCTTACATTTCGAGACGCGTTGATCTGGCATCTTTCCTAGGTTCCTACTGCACTAGGAAATGCCCACAAGATGTACAAGGACAGTGATTAGTGGCGAGGAAGAACTAGGTTAGAGCAGGATGTGAACCTGTGACTGGTTTTGGATGGGACTGGTAAACTCAATTCATTTCAGTTCATTATCATTGCTCTAATTACATGTGTAAGATGCTTTGCAGGGATCTCTGGGGGTAGGAAATCTTAGTGAATCCTGGGTAGCCACCATAGCCAGCCAGGGAGCTGTCAGTAAGACATGAGAAGGCAGTGTGAGGGCTGCTTTAATCTGCATGTATGTTTCTGATGACCAGACAGCATAGCATCACTTTAACAAGGCAGATTCTGCAACCAGACCACCCAGGTTTGAACTGTGACCCTTGCAGTGACTAGCTGCAGTACCTGGCAGCACTTTATTAACTTCCCCAGGCTCATCCTCCTCAAGGAAGAATGGGAAGAATCACAAAACTGCCAGCTCTGTAGGCTCTTTAACTTCAACGAAGAACTTACGGTAGTGACTTCTGTGGAGAGAAGGTTTGGTAATTATCAACACCCCAAATCCATCATCACTACATAAAACACAAAGATATGTTTTACTTGTGGTCATTTTTACTTACAGAGGTTGAACATGGGAAATGACTAATTATTAACAGTAATACAGGTTATGTAAGTTCTGAAACAACTATACAAAATTTTGTATTTTTTATTATTCATTTAAATCAACATTATTAAGTGTGAACACATCTCCAAAACCAAGTTTCAGTCAGTGGAAAAGGAGATAAGCATTGTCTAAATCCGAATGTTGCCTGTAACTTTTTAAGCACCAAAGATAAACTCTCCCCAACTTCTAATTACAGAGAGGGTTAAAGCCCTCTGTTTCAGTATCAAGTGTCCGGACTTGGTAATTGGTAGAATTAAGTTCTTATTCTGGCTTATCCCCGACTCAAGTATCCTGTGTTTTTACTTCTCCTTCTATGTTATGGAGACAAAACAAATACACTAAAAGAGAAAGATTCCACATAGAAAAGAAGCCTTGGATAGAGAACAACAAAAAATCCTTCTAGTAACTATATGGCAGAATCTAGCAAGAAACCGTTGGTTTTGAAAACAACCTAAAGGGCCCAGAAATTATAACTGCTTCTTTCCTACCATTCAAAAATGCCAGGTTAATAAACCAGGCAGGCTCTGTGAAGACCTTGTGGAGTCTCTCTGATACTAGCATCCACAAAAACAGTGCAAGAGGGTGCATGTTTACTCTCTGATGAGCACTGTACAGAAAATCTTCAAGACAAGACAGCATGTCTCTCGCTCTATTCTTAACACGTGACATATGACTTAGAATATATTTATTAGCCTGAAATTTCAAGAATTCATATTAATTCCAAAACCTGGGGATAGATCTGTAGGCAACTTCACTTTGAAGAAGTATTTCTCAAACATTAGGCCACAATCTATCTTAAATTTATGAAATTAATACAGTAGGCTAAGATTAGAATTATAACATTTACATCAACATGTAAGGCAAGCAATGACTCATATGTCTTAAGTGTTGGAAGAGTGGTGAATGTGTCTGTGTGTGTGTGTGTGTGTGTGTGTGTGTGTGTGTGTGTGTGTGTTCCTGATAAAAGGTAATTATCACTGAAGTACAGTTACATTTTTTAAATATGCTGCTGCAAAAAATATAGAAAACATCATTTAAATATTTTTCACCAATATAATGTTTATTGACATACTTGTAGCAACTACTTGTTTTTTAATGAGTAACCTCTTTGCTTATTAAAGAGAAGAATGACAAGATCAACTTCATAGCAATGTCCATTTGTGCATCAGTCAGCCCCTTTACATCACAAACTGTACCTACTGCTCTGATACCATTCTGCTGACCTTGAGATGTCTCCTCAGCTGTAATTCGTGGAAATCAGTATCCCCTTGGCTTTTGTTTTTCTGCAGCTAAGAAGCAGAATTTATTTAGTCTAGAGACTGACATAGTGTAGAAGTCTATAAAAAGTAAGTGCTGAATGGAAGGCTGGTAACAACTGGAAGGACATCTAAAAAGACAGCAGGTATGAGAGCAATGTTCACAGACCTACTGAGGGTTGGAAGAAACAACCTGGGCCTTAGCTTAGCAGTGCTCACCAACTGTCAGGCCCCATGGCCTTCACTGGTGGAGTCTAATCCACTTCTAAAGTGTGGAGATGCATCACTCCATCTGACCAAGATGCTCAGAGAGATACAGCCACCCCAGGACAGCTTTATACAGGAAAGGTGGCACTTAGGAATAAGGTAACTTTTGGGCATGCAAAGGAGCTCAAATCATAATGACTATGAATCTCAGTTGCTTAGCCTATTGTAGTAAAAGAACCAAAATTGGTAAACATCTCCTATCATTGTTTGGTTTTTAATTAGTCCCAGAGGTCATTGAAAGACTACTTCCACTTGATTTGTTTTGTTTTTGCTTTTGTTTATTTTTGTTTTTGGATTGACTACCCAGGATGTGACACTAGCCAGAATGTTCTAAAACTAAAACCTGCCTCTGAGATGTACACATCTGGTAGTAGAAAACCACCCATCTCCAATCCATGCACCTGAGCCAGCCCAAATGATAAGCGCCCCCCCATACCACCCTGAGATATCTTCTGCCATCCCTCCAGAGGCATCTGAAAGAGGGATAAGGAGATATTTGTGCAATGATGGATCTTTCGCAAAATGAGTCCAGAAGCCATAAGATACACAGAAGTCCACAAGCACCTCCCCAAAAGGTAACAATAGAACTTGCCACTGTGTAGACACCAATCAAGTTTCATGCCTTCATCTGCATTGTCTCTTTTCATTCTAATAGCAGCCTCCACAGGAGGCAGGGTAACCCGTTTTTTGCCTGATTAGGAAATAGAGTCTTGACAGGAGTGGGTGACAGATCCAAGATTTCACTGCTTTTGAGTAAGGGCTAGCTTCACTCCTGGACCTGTCTCATTGTAGATCCCAAAACAGACAAGACTTCCTCCTACTCCTGCTATTCTTCCATATCTTACATTGTAAAAATAAACTGACAGCAACAATTCCAAGGAACATTCTGGTATTTTCCAGAACTTGTGAGGTAACTACTGCTCATAAGTCTATGTTATCAGAGAACAAGATTAGTCCAGCATGGGTTAAAAGCAGTGTTGCTGCACTGTAGAACAGTAATAGCATCTTTGCTGTTGTAGATGAAAATGAAGGAAGAGCCTATGGGTCTGAGCTATGGGTAAAGATAGTTGTGTTCAAGCCTAGGATTCTGAATTTGATCCCCAGGACCCACATAAAGATAGGAGAGAATGGACTCCATCAGATTGTTCTTTGATCTTTACAAGTGTGCTGTGCCATGCACACACTCACATACACACACACACACACACACACACACACACACACACACCAATAATGAATAAGTAAATTTTAATTAAACAAACAATAAAATGGAGCCTAGCTACCAGAGTTGATAAGTATGCCTGAGAAAAGCCAAGAGTAGGTTTAGACAAGGAGAGCAGTGAGAGGCATCTGGAACCTTAGACACGTCAGCATCCCGCATGCTAAGAAACATGAGAAAGAAAAAGGACTGACCAACACTGGGTGTGAGGAAACTACCTTACAACTCCAATGACATGTGGTTCTTGGACCCAGAGATTAATATGAACAAGGAAATGTGTCCAAACAAGAAGCACACATCATCATCACATGTCTGTGGCATGCCAGGCTGTGTTGTGCAGGTAGATAAAGAATATAGGGACAGGCTCCTCTGTGTAGGCTGGGAAGCGACTATACCATCCCATAAAACACAAAGTGCCCTTCAAAGAAAGGGGTCCTGGGATAGGCCTCGTGACCCAGGCCTCCTCTGGGGAAAGTCCTCTACACTAGAAGATAGGGTGAAAGAGCACACCACAGCCAGCAGGTGAATCCCAGGCATAATCTAAACAGTTTTCTTACCTCCAGAAACACAGATGAGCTCCCAAATAGTAAAACCAAAAAGTACAGTTAGATTCCATGCCAAGAAACACAAAAAGAAGTGAAATGCAAGAAGAAAACACCATTGAAGGAACAAAATTTGCATCTGACTCAAACTGGACATTCTTCAGTAATCAAGGAATGAAACAACCTGTTCTGCTTTAAAAACAACGTATAACTAAGTGCAATGTGTCGCAGTACCCTACACTGGATTCCTGAATAAATAAAGACATTAGAGAAAAATCTCATGAAATCAAATAAAGCCTATAGCTGGCAGTGTCCTAGCAGAGTTGCCATCTTCATTTTCTGCAGTTACATAAAACACTGGCATGCAACGAAGCTGGAAATGTATAGGAACATCTGTTTCACTTTCAACTACACTGTAAATTGAAATTTTTAATTCAAACTTAAGCTTTAAAAAATTGCTGCACAAGATATACTGAGCAATATTTCATTTGAAAAGAAAACAGGAGACTAAAAGAGAAAATTGAGAAATGCAACCTGGACTGGCTAGGGGCCACAATTGTCCACACTCAGGTGTCAGGAGGCAGGATCCAGGAAGGTCAAACAACTAATAAAATTGTGAGTATGCCAACAGAATATGATACCCCAGTCAAGCAGTAACAATAACAATGTTCTATGCATACCACATGTAGAAAATCATACCCCCTTCATGGTGGTGCTTTTTAAAGACAGCAGTGTATTTTCATAGATAGAGCAAAACATCTTTTCTATAGACTATTAGAAAGACTGAGGTGAAATTAAGAAAGGTTTCTGTGTTTCCAAGACCTGTGAGAGGGTTTCTACCAACTTAAAAGGTTATCAAGTGGAGGGGAATGGTCTCACACTGTGTAATAATACCAAAAGTAAAGCTAGGACCAAGGTTTGAGGTTGGACATGGACTGAGACAGATGTTGGGGTTCAACACATACAATCTGGCAATCTATGTCAGAAGGTAAGGTCAAGAGTTCTGGTGAGCCGGGCAGAGGTGGCACATGCATTTAATCCCAACACTGGGGAGGCAGAGGCAGGCTGATCTCTGTGAGTTAGAGACAAGTCTGGTCTACAAGAGCTAGTTCCAGGACAGTCTCCAAAGCCACAGAGAAACTCTGTCTCAAAAAAACAAAACAACAACAACAAAAAACAACAACAACAACAAAGAGTTCCGGTGACATTGTGAGATACACCACGAATTCAACTAGGTCCAATTTCCCAGAAGACAGCTCCTTTTGGTGCCAGTGGTAAGGATACCTTTTGCATACTAATGAGATAGACAGTAGCAGGGGACCCTGCAGGACTGAGTTTGATTGCTAAAGATACCAACACAAGATTAGTTGGATGGTCTATTCAGTCAGACCTCCACCCTCAAGCAGGGCAGAGGAGCTGAAGGTTGAGTTGATCATGAATGTCTAATGATAAAAATTATGCCTATGGTACATTTACACCATACTACTCAGTACTACTGAGTACTACTCAGCAGAAAAAAAAACAATGGAATCTTGAAATTTGCCGGAAAATGGGTGGAACTCTAGAAACCATCCTGAGTGAGGTAACCCAGTCGCAAAAAGACAAACATGGTATGTACTCACTCATATATGGATTTTAGACATAGAGCAAAGAATTACCAGCCTACAATCCATACCGCCAGAGAATGTAGGAAACAAGGAGGACTCTAAGGACTCTCTTAGAGACACACATGGTCCCCTGGAGAAGAGGAAAGGGACAAGATCTCCTGAACCAATTGGGAGCATGGGGAGGGGAGAGGGAGCTAGGAGAAAGAGAAGGGGAGAGGAGGAGGAGAGAGGAGGACATGAGGGAGCAGGAAGATTGAGTCAGAGGAAGAATAGAGACAAGCAACAAAAGAGATACCGTAATAGAGGGAGCCATTATAGGTTTAAAGAGAAATCTGGCACTAGGGAATCTCCAGAGATCTCTAAGGGTGACACCAAATAACAAACTAAGCAATAGTCGAGAGGCTACCTTAAATGCCCTTCCCCAATAATGAGATTGATGACTACCTTATACTCGATCCTAGAGCCTTCATCCAGTAGCTGATGGAAGCAGAAGCAGACAGCCACAGCTAAACACTGAGCTGAACTCTGGAATCCAGTTGCAGAGAGGGAGGAGTGATGAGCAAAGGGGTCAAGACCAGGCTGGAGAAACCCACAGGAACAGCCAACCTGAACAAGGAGTTGTTCATGGACCCCATTAGGACCAAACCAGACCCCCTGAATGTGGGTGTCAGTGAGGAGACCTGGGCAATCTATGGAGCCTCTAGTAGTGGATCAGTATTTATCCCTAGTAGAAGAATAGGCTTTGGGAGCCCATTTCACTTAGAGGGATACTCTCTCAGCCTAGAAACACGGTGGAGGGCGTAGGCCCTGCTCCAAATGATATGATAGACTTTCAAGATCCCCATGGAAGGCCTCACCCTCCCTGGGGAGCAGAAAGGGGATGGGACAAGGGATTGATGGGGGCAGGGGAGGAGAGGAGAGAGAGGGAACTTGGATTGACATGTAAAACAAGCTTGTTTCTAATTTAAATAAAAAAGAAAAAGAGAATAATTAGATAAACACATCAAAAAATTGTGCCTGTGTAATAGAGCTATATTAGAAACCCAAAGGACAGGGTCAAGTAACTTTCTGAGAGCTCAATGTGTGGAGGTATATGGAAGCTAGTGCATTTAAGGGGATTATTGGAGCTCTGAGACCCTTTGCATACACCTTGCCCTGCATAGCTCTCTATCTGCCATTGGCACCCTTTGAAATTCCTTTGTAAGAAATGGCAGATCATAAATGAAACGTTTTCCTGAATTCTATCATGCGCTTGCTTTAACAAGTTAATTGAGCTGCAGGAGGCTGTCCTGGGAACTCTAATTTATAGTCAGTTAGTCAGAAACACACAGATGACAACCTACAGCTTGTGACTGGCATCTAAAGTGGGGAGGCATCCATACGAGACCTCGCCTTCAATCTGGGAAATAAAATATTATCTCCAGGCAGACAGTGTCGGGATTGGATTGAGTGAGAGTTGGGAGAAAAGCTCCCACACATCTGGAGTCGGTGTCGGATTTAAAGAGGCGTGAGCAGGAAATACACATCTCCAGCTTCCTCTGATCCTGATGTTTAAACAGAAGCTTGAGGAATGTGGGGATGTGAGCCACATAGCCTCCAAGATGCCTACCAATGGCAAGATCCTCTTGTTCCCTACTGAAGGAAAGGAGCTCAGACCTGAAGACCCATAGGACCCCTCCCCTGGAGGCACTAGGAGGAAACTAGAGCATCTGCACCACCCAGTAAGACCAAAGTAAATGGTCTGCCTTTGGCTTTGAAATTACATCTATCTGCTAGATAGGCTGCTTAATGGCTATTGGCAGAGCAGAGACCAGGACAAAAAGACTGGGCCACATCAGAAAACAGCATCCATCTGTGTGTGGTGGGTCAAACGGGTAATCCCAGCACATGAGAAGCTGAGGAAGAAAGATTGCTAGCTCAAAGTTAGCCTGGGCTACATGGGGAGACCCTTTCTAGAAAGATCAGAAAGTCATTGAGGAAGGCTTAGTCAGTAAAGTCATTGTCAGGGAAGCACGAGGACCAGAGTTCAATCCCCAGAACCCGTGTAAAGGCCAGGAGTGGCACTGAACAACTGTAATTCCAGTGTTAAGGTAAGAGGTTTGCTTGCTAGCAAGCCAGTCTGACTGAATTGGCAAGCTCCAGGTTCAATGAGAGGCACTGTTTCAAAAAACAGGGTAGAGAGAAATTATGGGAGATGCCCAACAATCAACCAACCCCTGGGCTCTAATCATACAGAGAGAGAGAGAGAGAGAGAGAGAGAGAGAGAGAGAGAGAGAGAGAGAGAGAGAGAGAGAGAGAGAGAGAGAATGAGAGAGAGAATGAGAGAGAGACAGACAGAAAGACAGACAGACAAAGGCAAACAGAGGGAGACAGAAAAAGAGAGGGAAAAAAACACAGCAAAAATCATCATGGATTCTTAGTGCTGAAAAGCACAGCAGGAGTCTCCCTGAACCATCCTCCTCCTCAAACCCTGGCAACACTAAGAAGACCTGTTTCTTAAGGACGCGTTGAGTGACTGATCTTCCATCATTTCATCTTAGTATTTTTGTGTTTGCATATGTGTACATGTGGATGTGGATGTTATGTAAGTGTATATGTGTGTGCCTGTTTGTGTGTGTACATATATGTGGGTGCCTGTTTGTGTGTGTACACATGTAAAGGTCAGGGATCAGTCTCAAGTGTCATTCCCCAAGAGCCACTCGTCTTGTTTTCTGAAGCATGGCCTCTCAATGGTTTGGAGCTCACTTGTATGACTAAACTGACTTGCCATTCAGCCCCAGGAATCCACGTGTCTTTGTCTCTCCAGTGTTGTGACTACAAGCTTGGACCAACACAGTTAGCTTTTTTACACAAGTTTGGGAATCAAACTCTGGTCCTCAGGCTTGCACAACAAGCCGTTTACTGATTGAGCGGTCCCTATAGGTCACTTTAATGTTTTATCAACGACCTTAATGAAGACACAAAAGGTAAGTGGCACAAACCAAGCAGGACATACCCATGTGGCAGCTAGAATTCTTGATGATGAGACGAGTTTTGGCATGACAACATTGGCAGAAAAATCTAAGTTCCAGATTTGACTGTGATTGTATGAAATGGGGCCCTTTTGATGGAATTACACATAAGGTTATAAGTGATGATAGAGTCAGTGGGGTGCAAAAAAGACACTCTGTATGAGTGAGGTAAGGTGTATAACATGGAGTTATGAGCTTTTCCCATTTATCAGAGGACAGAGTTTTCAGACTAATTTTAAATGGTGTACTTTAGGAGATCCTGACGGGGGGGGGGGGAACAGCAAGTACTCTAAGGGGAATAACTAACTTTAAAATGACAGCTAAGGAAACATCACACTGAGAACATAAGACTAAGGAAGATATGAGAGTCATATCAAGTTTATAGGTTTCGTGTTGAGGTTGAAACGACAGGACTGTGGCTTAACATGGGGCAGAGCTGTGTCCAGCAGTGCTGCAGACTGGCCTGCCTCTATGAGGAATGAACTGATGGCTTGTTCCTGCATGGAGGACAAATCTAGTTTTTAGACACTGATCAATCACACTCAGGGATTATCAGCTGCTGCATGCTTCACTCTCTTTCTCTCTTCCTTGTTGTATTTTTGGAGTGTGCACGTGTGTGTGTGTGTGTGTGTGTGTGTGTGTGTGTGTGTGTGTGTGTGTAGTGCAGTATCTGTGCATGGGTGGTGTCCATATGACTTGGCTCATTTGTACCACGGTTTCATTTTATTCCCAGCCTGTAATATTTGAGGGTTATGTAGATAAGTGTGCATGTGGATGCCCAAGGATAAGTCCAAGAGTTATCCTTTATCATTCCTCTAACTTATGCATTGAGCCAGGGTTTTCCATCAAAACCAGAGCTCATAATATGGTTAGTAATGCTAGCCTGCTTCCCTCTGGATTCTGTGTCTCCATCTTCTGAGGCTATAATTACAGGTGGGCCACTGCACCCACCCAGCATCTACATACATGCTAGGGATACAAACCAAATCCCTTACACCTGTGTGGCAAACACTTTAACCCATGAGCCATCTGGTAAGTATATTACCAGCTGACAATAAAATGAAAACATGGTAAAAATGAACGAAGTCACATGGATACCACCCATAGCGTCTCACAGTCTCTTGGGAGAAGACAAACTCTGTCCTGTGGAGCTATCACCCTGGAAAGTTGACTCTCTGAAACATACTCTGTAAAATCTTTGCACCCTCTCTGTATCTCCTACCTTATACTTCCCCTGAAGCCACGATGGTGTGAAGCCTGATGGGTGAGCAGGAAAGACAACAAAGTATGTTCTAGTTCCTTTGTGACATAAGTCGCTGAACCTCAGGAAGATCCCAGCATTCACCAGGCAGATGAGGAAACAATGCTTGGAGAAATCCAGTGATTGCAGCAGCCTGAACAGCTGGTTCAATCCGCCATCTCCATAAATAATACTGTATTTCTACACATAGGGAAGCCTAGTTGGCAGGCATTCAGGCTGCATGAAGTGCAATTCCCCCACTCCATGGGTTTGAGCTTATAAACTCAGCCAATGGGATATTATCAGACACGGTGCCAGCAGAGGCTGGAAGTGTGCTTCTGTAGTAGGGCATGCTTCCCTACACTTTTGTGACTGACAGGAGATCATGCCTTTCAGCCACTGCTCCTATAACCTGAACACCAGAGCAAATCACAGAAGACCTGAACCTTATCTATGCCCTTATCTAACTCAATGGAGGTCAACAGACTCCAGCCTGAAGAAAAAGCCCAAATAGTTCTAAATGTACTGAGTGTGTGTTTTCAGTTGTATGCCATGGAAGTCAGGTATGATTTGTTATGCACCATTATCATGACAATAGCTCACTAAGAGCTTAAAAAGAAAGTTGTTGAGATACACAGGGCTGCCTTGCCAAGGAGCTCCTGCCCACCAAGCAGCACTCACCTGAGTCTGAGGCCGCTGGGCTCACCAGGCTCAGCAGCTCCCGCTCCTTCTCATAGTCCCCTTTGCAGAGCAGCTGGCCCTCCTTCAGGACAAACTCATCACCCTTCTGCAGCTGTCGCTCACAGACACAGCAGCAGAAGCAGCTCAGGTGGTACACGCTCTTCTGGGCGCGCATGACAAACTCGTTGGGTGCAATGGCTTCAAAGCAGCCTCCACATTTGACAGCAAACAGTCTACAAGTGGGAGAGAAAGAAAAGCAATGAGCGTAAGGTTGGGTCTGGACCTAGGTTTCCCCTCCATCTAATGATAGCTGTAGGATTCATTCATTATAGCAATTCATTTACTATTTTCAAAAGAAAGAGTTGTTTTTGTTTTTTAATAGTAGCCCAATTGCAGGGGCAGAAGGAGTCGTTCCAAAACATTCTCTGTTTGTCCCTGAATTCCAGAGGATTTGACAGATACAGGCAGGTCAGATGACACATGGGAGGGGGACAGACCTACCCCTCTCTCCACAAAGACAGACAGGAGCTGACACAAAGTATATTTAGGAAGCTGAAGCCAATTTGTTCTGCTAATGAGTCCCACTTTGTCAGGAGTGACGGAAACATAAACAACTGAAGAGTGTTTTCCTATAGACAAGCCAACTACCACATTGGCCTAAGTGTGCCAGTCTTATCTCTTTGCCTGTTCGTGTGTCAATCAAGTATTCTTCTTTTCATCCGTTTATTTTCATTAACTCAGAAGCATCTACTGCAAGCCCTGTGATACACTATCCACTCTGTGTCTTAACAGAGAGCGGAGAAAAAGAAACCATATCCTGACCAAATCCACATATGGAATCAAGTATCCTGTGTGTGTGTGTGTGTGTGTGTGTGTGTGTGTGTGTGTGTGTGTGTGTGTGTGTGTGTCAGAGGAAGAGAGAGGAGAGGGGAGACAGGCATTGCTGCAGACACAACACTATACAAGACAAGTCCTGCGTTGTATGGAGCTCATATGCTTGGGGAAGAACATAAATAAGACTAGGAAGGAAGACGGTTCAGTGGATAAAAGCCCTTGTCATGTAAACCTGTCAACCTGAATTCAAACCCCAAAGCCCGCTTAAAAGATGCAGGGAGAAAGCTGACTTCATAAAGTTGGCCTCTGACATCCACATGAATGCCACAGTGGCATTAAAACTTTAAAAAGAACAATGCAGAGGTGCCCTGTGACTACAAAATATTCCAACACCAAGCTATAGGATGTATCAGAAATTACTATGTCCAATCACTTCCCAACCATAAAATTGTACTCGTTAGGTGATCAGGCAAGCCCCTCACATAGTGTGTTTGTCTTGGAAGCTTCCTGAAGAAGGGAAGGGTTGGAAGGCAGAGGGAAGAGAAAGCTTGGGAAGAGTTCCCAATGAGGCCCAGCACACAGATTGGCACAGGAGAGAGGAAAGACATGTAAGCTTTGGGTGGAGGAAGCCAATGCTTCAAAAAGAGAATGAGGTCACCTGCCATGAATCCCAGAACTACCCACAGATGACCTTAGGACGGGACCCAATCTGCAGAGCTGGAAGAAGTGTGCTATATGGCCTGAAAAACATGCTCTGAACTACTATGTCCATCCCTCAATCATCAGGAGACCCTGTGAAGCAGCTAACGCCGTATGTCCCTCTCTGCCCTTCAACCTTGGCACTGGAGTAAAGTCGAGGACCCATCCACATGGCTGCTTCTGTCCTTTCACCACTAATAACCTCCACACCCAGGACTCTAAGAACCAGAAACACTTCCCCTTCCCCTCCCCGTCCCTCTCTCCAGCTGCACACTGTGGTTTCCCCGACTGTTACTGGAGTCCTTCCAATATTTTCTTTGACACCTCTCCCCTTGCTAGATGTCACGTGTTGTGCAGAAATCTACCTAGTTCATCCCTTGGCTTCCCAAGTCCCTGGTCTCTTGTTTGCCAACCTGAGCAAACTAATCAATGCTTTTCCAGGAGCCTGTCAAAGGCCTTTTGTCCCCAAGCCTGGCTTCTGTTCCCCACCCCCTGAAATGGACTGTTAAGCAGACTCAAGGCAAAATGTTCCCAGGGAGTCAATGAACACTTAAGGAGCACAGCAGCCAGGGGTAGCCTCTGTGCTTGTCTGCCTTCTAGCCTGTTAATCTTTTCCTCCTTTTTCTTTCCCCTTAAAAGTTCCCCCCTACTCCATAAATTTCCCCACATGTTAGAGAAGGGAGGGCCAGAGTGAACTCAACCAAGGCAGTCCGCCATGTTGACTCAGGAGCGTTGGTGGAAGTGGCAACAGTTGTACAGGCTCAAATCCCAAAGTGGTCATGTTCCCCTGAGCCTTGCAGGTCAGAAGAGGCAATGATTCCTTCCATTCTCCCTCCCTGGATCCAAACCAGGTCAACTGCACCTCACTCCCTCATCTCTTGTAACCTTCAAGAGCAATTCAAGAAGAGGATCGTGCCATCTACCACCTGGGTGCCAGATGTGTACACAGCTGTACGGGTCCCACTGTGGACCCAGCTGCTGGCTGCACAGCCTCCCATAAGTTGTTTTCTCTAAGGCTCAGAGAAGCAGAGAAAAGGATTTGTTCAAAAGTCCAGGTCATAATTAAAACACAGCCTGTCTCTTCCCAGTGCTTGAGATGCGTCCCCCATGGTTACTTCCCCCCTGAATGCTAATGAGACCGCACTCTGGGTTCGGTGTCTGCCAGGCTGCTGTACCTGGGAAAGCTGGGCAATATTTCCAGAACTGTCAGCTCACCTATGAAGACATGACAACTCCAGCCTTTCTCAGCATCCTAAGTCACCAGCACCCCACTCCCCACCCCATCTCTCTGATGCCTTCGGGCTCATCCCTTATCTCTTCCTTGCATCTCACTCTCACTTGTAAAATGGAAATGAAGCATCTTCCTTGTAAAAAAGCATCCTGTACAATGTGGTCCCAATTAGTAAGCTCTTAGTGTCCCCATCCCTTCAGATGACCCTCTGTGAGGAGAGTGAGGAGGGATGGTGTTAACAAATGAATCTATCTTTGTCCTTAGGAAGCTACAGTGAGCAAGAGGCCAGTGCTGGCTAGATTTGTGTCAATGTGAACAAGCTATCCAAGAGAAGGGAAACTTCAATTGAGAAAATGCCTCCATAAGATCCAGCTATGGACCAACCTATAGAGCATTTTCTTAATTAGTGATTGATGGAGGAGGGCCCAGCCCACTGTGGATGGTGCCACACCTAGGCTGGTGGTTCTGAGTTCTATAATGAAGCAGGCTGAGCAAGCTCTGGGGAGCAAGCCAGGAAGCAGCTCCCTCTATGGCCTCTGCGTCAGCTCCTACCTCCAAGTTCCTGTCCTGTTTGAGTTCCTGTCCTAACTTCCTTCAATGATAAACAACAATATGGAAATTTTTCCTCTCCAACTCTTGTTTGTTGTTGTTGTTGTTGTTTGTTTTGTTTTTTGTTTTTTTGGCATGGTGTTTCATCACAGCAGTAGGAACCCTAACTAAGGCAAAGGTCTAGAGCAGTGTTTCTCAAGCTTTCTAATCCTGCAGCCCTTTCATACTTCATGCTGTGGCAACCATAAAACCATAAAATCATCTTCACTGTCACTTCACAACTGTAATTTTGCTACTGTTATAATCATAATGTAAATATCTGATATGCAGGACATCTGATATGCAGTCTCTGTGAAAGGGTCATTCTACCTCCAAAGGGGCCATCCATGATCCAGAGGTTGAGAAACACTGCTCCATATGAATGGCCACAGTTGGATGTGGTTGGGACATGTACAGAGAAATAACAGAAGGCACAGACAACTGAAGGAGGCTACTAGTCACTGAATCTTTCATCCTTTTCACTCCACCTCTTGCTGTCTTTGCCCCACGCTTTTCCAGGCAGGGAAGTACAGACTGGCTGTAACTTCCTTCCATGCCCTGCTGACATCTTCTCGTACAGCTAAAAGCTACAAGAGGCACAACCATGAGTCTTGCTGAAAGTCTACTCCACAGGCTCTGCCACATCCTAACGACTTGACTTACTTCTCACTGACTCCTGCAGCCTCAGTTTGCACAGACAAAAAAAAAGCAAGCATGATGCCTACATCCTTTAGCCGGGAAGAATTAAATAGGAATGCATGCATGAGGTGCTTTGTCACCTTTAATGCACAGGGAATTCTTTGCCATTTTTATTGGCCAGGCGTCTGCCTTTTATACATGTAGATATTTAGTTCTTGCCCCAAAGGTGAGTTTTCATGTTTAAAAGCTTCCAGAGCCCCATTCTAAGACAACCCTTCTTCCAGTGTGAGTTCTACTGATTTTTAGCTTTGACTTCATCTCTGTTCATGGTGTGCCTGGTGGAGCATGTTCCTCAGACCCACCTATGGCCCTACCATTGGCCAAGTTCAACCACACAGATCTTTATTTCTTGTTGCTGACTTCGTCTCTGTATCCTGTGCTTGGAGTCACAGCAGAAAGCAAAGGGGGAAAAGACCATATTAAGCCAGGGAAAGAGCCACGTAGACCTGAGCCCAGGGTCTTACCTTTACCACTGGGTTCAAAGAAGCCACACCAGTCCCTTTGGCCTTGAGTTGTCTTTCATTTCCTAATGATAAGTTTTGCCCTAAACACCACATAATGTCCAAAACTTGGAGGTGGGGAAGGAATAGGAGAATATGTCTCTATTCCTCATGTCTTCTCATTGTACAATTCTCAGCCAGAGAAGCCTGTATCTAAATCCTAATCTCCAGACAGTGTTTCAACAGGGTACTGCTTGGGCAGTATCATTTACATTCATCACATGCGTGTGAGCACACACACACACACACACACACACATACACACACACATGCACACAGCTGTTAAAACAAAAACATATACCCTAGATAAGTATATTCTAGACTGCATGTATTATGCAATCTATTTATTTAAAAATACTAAGATTGTATTATTATATATCCTAGAAAAATGTCTTCTGGAAGATAATATTTTACTCCTGAGCCATGTTTAAAATCCACTAAGCTACATAGTCTCTTAATTCATCCCCACTTCTGTCTTGTGTTGGGAGGTCTTGTAACTATGGAGACAAGAACTCTCAAGCACAGCTATAAAAGCTTGACACTGAAGCACTACTAAAAAACAAGTCAGAGACAACCAACAAAGAGTCAGAGTGTACCCTACCTAGCCCTGCAAGAATCACAGTAATAAAGTGGTGGCCTGACATTAGGTGACACTTGGACACAAGTGCCTGCTGTGGGCTCTTAGGAAAAATCATTTCACACCCTAAACTGGCTGTTTTCTGCTTAGAACCCACATCAGCCCCCCAAAATGATACGACTAAAAACAAAAGGCGCTTATGGAGGACAGAGAAAGGGACGACTCTCTACCAGATACGCACCTAGTGACAGGGACTGTGCCGCTTGTTTGGTTTGTTACTTCATTGCATTTGAAAGGAAGTATGAAGTGGTTTATGAATTCATAGAGAGCGTCATAGTTCAGCCTGACTTGATGCATGCTGTCTTGGCTCCGCAGGAGAGAGTCTTGGGAATATAAAATACATAGGTCCATTCTCCACTTCCAGGCCACACACTTTCAAAGAGGTAACAAGAGTCATCAGATAAACTCAAGACCAAGTCCCTGCTATACCCATTACTAGCTTTATGACCTTGATCAAAATACAGGAACCTTGCTTTACTCACCTACAAAATGGGTATGATAAATGGACACCGGAACACACACACACACACACACACACACACACACACACACACACACACACACACACACACACACACACACACACACACACACCTCACAGAGTCTGTGCAAATAAACATAACAAAATCAAAACCACTTAGCACAGTTCTTAGCACATGATAACTCAATAAAAATGGCATTACAATGGTGATGATGATGTCCATGATGGATAAAGAGGCTGAAAATGAAATATGAAACAAGATTTTTTTAAGAAGACAAATCATGATGACAAATGTTGGGAGAATGAGAAGAGAGCAGCCTGGGGAGGGAGCTGTTAGAACAAAGAGTTCAGGACTGACACTTGAACAATGTAAGGACTTTTAAAAACATGCCTTTGTGTTTGTTGGGGTGTGAGGGTGACTGTAGGCTTTCATGCCAGGCATGGCAGTCTCAGAGAGTGAAGAACACCTGCTAGGGCAGAGATCTTGCCTGCTGTGACAGGCCCAATGAGAGCATCCATGCAGCCAATCACACAGTATTCACAGGGGTTCACCTGAGATGGTCCATTTGAGATGTGAACCAGACTTAGACAAGGGATGTGCATTGTAATGGTGAAACATTACTTCTGGGTGTCTCTGTGAAGAAGGAGCTGGAGAGAGTAGAATTTAACCACCCACAGTCATCTCAGAGCCCATGCTTCTCAGATTTCAAACTTGGGGACTTGCATAGCCCCCGCTGCACCCAGCTTGCAGGACCTCAGCTTAGACTGTTACAGTATATAGCTTCTCTGCTTCTCTGGCTCTAGACGGCATACCAGGCTGGCCACTTGGACTCTATAATCACATAATCCAAGTCCCCTAATAAACCTCCTCTATCTGTCTATATCTATCTTGTTTGTTCTTTTCCTCCGGAGGCGCTTGAGTAGCACATTCACCACAGTTCCAACATAGCTGACTAACAGCCTTCTTGTTGTACACATTAGAGCAAAACCAGGAGGGAAACCACCAGTTCATTTTGCTTCCTAGTATTACTTTTGTCCAGGAGTCCTTCTGACATCCTCCAATGTCCCCCATCTCTGCCCTATCTTACACTAGCTATATTAGACGCCTCGCACCCCATCTTCACTCTCCATGCTGATGGCACAGCTTCTCATGTCCAGGAACAACAGAGCACAGCAACCTTGTGCAAACCCACATGCTACTCCAGACCTTCGGGAGCTGAGAAGAGCTCTCATGCCAGCACTCCAGACAGCCTGTGACCAGAAGTATGTCTGGAAACAAGATCTTCATTAACCTTGATCTAGGGTCCTGAAGACCTTAAAGGGAGAGTCACAAAGCATCGGGACCACAGACAAACAAATGGATGGAGGACCAGATAAATACAAACAACATTAACTCCAGTTGAGCTTCCTGTAGTGTACGAATAACAAATCAACTTTAGCCTTGCAAGCTAGACTATGACATGACATACTGCCTTTCCATAGTGCCACTGGAACTGAGTTGATCCACTGTATGAATCCTTCGGTTGAGGAAGAAGACAGCTCAGAGGGTCTAGGGCGGTTCTTTAATAAGGCAGGAATCAGCTCTGTTTCCACCCTCTCCACCAGGGGGCAGCATAGCAACATTCATTAAGTACCATGTTGACTTGGTAACTGAGGTCATCCAGGCAGAGACAGGGATTGGCCATAAGCCAAAACTGTCTGCTGGAAAATCTGCTGCTGGGAGCCCGGGAGACCATGTGGCTAAACTGAAGGAGAGATGGTGAAAGAAGAGTATTCAAAAGTATTGGGAACCAAAAGCATGGCTTGTGGCCTTAGAAGAAGTGACACAAGCAACCTTGTCAGCTGGCTCAAGGTCTCTGTCCTTGAGGCTGAGCCAACAACACCACAATAAGCAACGGAGCACGTGGTTCTGAGGCGGTGGGAAAGTCTGCAGAGACAATAGGAGTGGCAAGATCATCTATAGGAGACAGTCTTAAGACTCTGCAGTGGTGAAAACATGGAAAACAATAAGTGGCTGGCAGAGCCAATCAGAGATTCTGTCTCCTGGTGGCTCCTGGGGGACTACACAGAGGACCATACAATGGGATGAGTGAATGGAAGAAAGCACTGTTGGTGTTGATGTCTGCAACCCAGCAGCTCCATGGGGCTGGCCTTACTAAGAAATAGGAGTGTGGCTCTTTGCTCTTGAAAGGCAATGAGTGGTTTTACCTTGTAAACATAGCCCATGTATGTCTTTCCTAATCTTGCAAAGAATGTGTTCCAGTCAACCAGATATAATGGGGAGCGGGAGGAACACCAGAGATCTAAGATTAATAAACATGTATGCAAAACTTGGTTCTGTTTCTACAAATATGAGTAAGTTTAAGACTCTCATGGATATCCACTTTCTATTTAAAAAATGAGAATATGTAATGCCATATGAGATTTTTTGGAGATTTAATGAGATAATTCATCTGAAGGAGCTGACACACATTAGCTGCTCTCAATAAGCAGTAGCTATTAGCTTCCTTTATTGAAATCAATTTAACATATCTACCCATGTAAATATTTGTCTAAGATAATATATTTCGAGGTGGTCATTGAGCCAGAAATAGAGCCTCATATGTCATCTCAAGACTCTGTTTGTCATTATTGTAACAAATTAAATTAAACTTCAATAAGCCTTTCATGTTATTGGAGAAGAGACCAACAAACAAATATTAAAAGCCCAGACCTTGAGAGGAAACAGGGGGTAAAATTCATTCAGGCTACTATGGCTAGGATAGCACACAGCAAATATTGATAGTAGCCAGGCATTGTTGAGTAGCACCCACTTTCACCGCCTAAAACCTAGCTAGCATATGTTCAGGAAGTCATCATTTTCGTGGCTAGCCCACCAGAGCCAACGGTTGCTATTTGGTTAATACTGAGATTATCTAGCAAACATTTGGAACAAACCTTTGCTCCATGTCACTTCAGTAGTTCTCAGTTGACTGCTTCTTTTTGAGACCACTGGCCTTTGTTTGGACCTGCATCAAGACACCCAGTGCCCGCACCGTGCTCTCCCAACTAGCTCTCCCCCCCCCCAAGAAATCACTCATCCTCTTTCCTCATAAAGGGAAAGAGTCCGAGATCCAGAAGGAACAGTGCTCTTGACCACAAGAAAAGCTAAGATTATCGAAAGGACCAACCAGAGCTCGTGGCTCAGCGGTAAGGAATGAAAGCTGCTACAATGCAGGCAGGCTGGGGTAGAAATGTTTCCCTTGGGTTCCTAAAACGAAATGATGGTGTCTGGGAAGCTAGATGAGCAGACAGAAGGTAGGACAGTGGACCTCTCTTTCCTTCCCTCCCACTTTTGTTCCTTGCCAAAGTTGTCTATGAACTGGGCTTCAGAGCAAAAGACTGTGGTGAACATGTAGGCTCCAATAACCCAAGCCAAGGTGGCAGGACTTACATTATAGACTTTCCATAGTGTCATACAGGCATACAAAAACAGCAAGGAACATAAAACAGACATACGGAAAGTATGTTTTCTTTTTAGGGAATGAAGGTTTGGTTTCCTTTGAAAATGCCAGTTTTCCTTTCTCTTTATCCTCATTAGCCTCTCGGGCTGCTCTTAAGCACACCCACCAAACAACAGAGGGTGGAGGAAGAGGTATTTTTAGCTGATATTCTGGGCACAGATTCCCATTCTTCCACAAATTCTGGCTTAGCAACATGGCATGAGGCCAGTGAAATGTATATTCTTACAAAGAATATATGTTTTCTGAGAGCTAGCGCTCTCTCTCTCTCTCTCTCTCTCTCTCTCTCTCTCTCTCTCTCTCTGTGTGTGTGTGTGTGTGTGTGTGTGTGTGTGTGTGTGTGTAATAGGAAGGACAGGGTATTATTAATGATGCTTTGATGGGAAAGACTCTGGGATCCCAGCAGGGGGCAACACTGAGCACTCCACGAGGCCTGTTTGCTTTGGCCACCATCACTTTTTCATTCACGATTCCTATTGTGTTGTACATCATAAAGAATAAAGGATAAAATAACATTGTCACAACTCAAGGTTGTGACACAACCAAGGTTGTGTCACAACACAGAATAAGCTGATATCAACAGTAATAGGGTAACTAGATATATGCTGAATACAAACAATTATGTTCCTAAGCCTCTTGCGCCTATCCTCCAGACTTCTAGGAGAAACACAAATTGAGAAAGACTCACTAACAGTCTGAATGAAAGTCCCCACCAAGGCATGAAAACCAAAGGCTGTTGCTGAGGGTCTTATCTTTTCCATGTAGAAAGTAAAGACAGCTCTGAGTTCTTTGAGTTTCCAGAAGCCTTTAGTTCATGGACACCAAAGGAGGGTAACCTTCTACATCATCCCAGCTCTCTGTACAACTGAGGGTGTAGCTTAGTGGTAGAGTGACTGCGTAGCATGTGTAAGCTTCAATCTTCAGCACCTCAAAGATGAAATGAAGCAAAAACTGTCTGAGCTGGAGAGAATGGGGAAGGAGTCCGATTTGGACATCTCATTCTGTTGTTCTCATCAGAGAGGGTGGTGGACACAGAGGCCTGTTCTTCCCACCAACCTTCCTCCTGAAAGACCGTCCTTTCCGGGAACACTTGAGGTGCCTTGAAGGCTCTCTAAGGGCAAATCTGACCCAGTACATGTCGCACAGCCTTTGTTTCTTGATGTTTTTATTTTCACTCTTCTATTTTTAAACCTTCTTATTCCTCCATTATCTCGAACCTGTTCATTCAACTCTCCCCCTTCCATCAAAACTAAAGATTCCATGCCCATTATGGCAGCTACCAACAAAGAGACAAGTGTTCCCAAAGAGGAGATTGGCACCGTGTGTACTGTTGGCAGGTATGTGAAGTGGTATGGCCATTGCCAGATGAATTCTGGAAATTCCTGGGGAAAAAAAAAAAAACAAAAGAGAAGTGCCACATAATCCAAAAGTCTCTTTTTGAACGTAACACCCAAAGGCACTGGAAACAAGATGCAGAAGAGCTGTTTGCATGCTCGTGGTCATATCAGGGTTGTTGTCAGTAACCAAAATGTGAAAGCAAGTCAAGTGTCTATCAGCAGGTGAATAAATAAACAAAAAGTGCTCTAAATATACAACAGAGTGTTGTCCAACTTTAAAAAGGGAAGGGAATTCTGACACATGCTACAGTTTGACGAGGATTTTGTGCTAGTACGGCAATGCGAATTAACTAAACGGCACTGAATGTGCATACTAAGGACAGAGATGCTAAATTTGTCATAGTGACTCACAGAGACTAAACAAACAACCAGGGAGCCTGCATGGGACTGACCTAGACCCTCTGCATAGATGTTACATTTGTGCAGCTTGGTCTTCTTGTGGGACTCCTAACAGTGGGAGCAGGAGCTGTCTCTAATTCTTTTGCTGGCTTTTGGGACTCGACTCCTCATATAGGTTGCTTTGTCCAGTCTTAATATGAAGAGAAGTGCTTAGTCTTACTGCAACTTGATATGCCATGTTTGGTTGATATCCATGGAAGGCCTGCCCTTTCCTGAATAGAAATGAAGGAGTGGATGAGGGGACGGGGAAGGGGGGCACGGAGATGGGGGGACTGGGAGGAGAGGAGGGAAGGGAAACTGCAGTTGGGATGCAAAATAATAATAACTCAAATTCATTTTAAAATATGACACATTTCTAAATTTTACTAGGATTGTTTAAAATTTGTAAGAGTGTGAGTGTGTGTGTGTGTGCGTGTGTGTGTGTGAGTGTGTGTGTGTGTGTGTGTGTGTGTGTGTGTGTGTGTGTGTGTGTGTGTGTGTGTGTGTGTGTGTGTGTGTGTGTGTGTGTGTGTGTGTGTGTGTGTGTGTGTGTGTGTGTGTGTGTGTGTGTGTGTGTGTGTGTGTGTGTGTGTGTGTGTGTGTGAGTGTGTGTGTGTGTGTGTGTGTGAGTGTGTGAGTGTGTGTGTGTGTGTGTGTGTGTGTGTGTGTGTGTGTGTGTGTGTGTGTGTGTGTGTGTGTGTGTGTGTGTGTGTGTGTGTGTGTGAGTGTGTGTGTGTGTGTGAGTGTGTGTGTGTGTGAGTGTGAGTGTGTGTGTGAGTGTGTGTGTGTGTGTGTGAGTGTGTGTGTGAGTGTGTGTGAGTGTGAGTGTGTGTGTGAGTGTGTGTGAGTGTGTGTGTGTGAGTGTGAGTGTGTGTGTGTGAGTGTGAGTGTGTGCGTGTGTGTGTGCGTGTGTGTCCTGAAATACACACTATCTGTTCATAGTCTATTCATTGTCATTGTACCAAAGTCTAGGCATGTACACCAGTTGAAAAACTCAGTGTCCAGCCTCTTTTACATCTTAAGAGTGTCTGTATAAGATAGTATGTGGGGTTTATTTGGTAGAGCTGAGGCAGGAGGGTACTCTGGAAAAGCTGCTATTTTATGAGACAGACTCAGTTGGTACACACGTTTCACCGTTCCTTGTTTCTCTCTCACCTGATGGGAATTGAAATGCAATGCCCAGAGACGGCACAGCAATCCTGGCACCAAGAATGAATGTAGATGTACAGATTAATATGCATGGGACTAGAATAGATATAGGTTAATTTTATTTCAGGGAGAAGTCACTTACATTAGAAACCGATGACCCACAAGTTCCAGCTCCAAGGATCCACACCCAGCTGCTCTCCATGACCTGACTGGAACCAAGAGAGAGCAAGCCTGTCCTGGACCCCAGACCAAATATCACAAGCTCATGTACACACCTGTGACCACACCCAAAAGGGCAGGGTACTGCCACAGGTGTGGCTGGTTAGATCTCTCACTACAAATGAATGCTACCTGTTGACGATCTAGACTCTAGATTCCAGAGGAAGAAGTGAGGACATGTTTTTGAGAAGTTGAGCCAACCTGGAACCTCCTGCCTCATGGTTTCCTTTTAGTAAGGAAAATACCAGTTCCCTTTGACCAGCCTGGAAGCCATATGAGTCCTGCTCCAAGCTCTTAGATGCTGGTTCACTATGGAAACTTTCGTTTCTGGTTGTTTCTGGTATGTCCAGCACTCCTTAGTCCCAACTCCTCCACTTTGGCAATAGATTTTATCAAATCAAACTTACTCAAATATATCATATAGTCCCCCTATTTCTGGAAATGTTTTATATATACCTTTTCCTTACTTTCCCCATTGTGAACAAAATATGCTTGCTTTGATCCATTTCTTCCACCACCCAGGGCCTCATTTACTTGATTGAATTTATCCAAAATAAAAAGTTTAAATGACTTTTGCTAGCCACTTGCTATTCATCTCCTTTAAGACTCATCCATTAGACGCCTGTCCCATCCTTCTAACGAAGTCACTTTGAAAAGGTCATAAATGACCAATATATTGCTTAGTCCCCTTCATGCTGCACTCAGGAGCAGAACCTAACTTCATCCATTACTGGGATTCCAGGATACGTGTCTCTCTGTTTCCACCCTACCTTGATGGCCAATCATGCTTGGTCTCCTCTGCTAATTCCTCCACATCTCCCCAACAAAGAAAGTTTTAACCTCATTTCCAGTCTACATTCACTCCCTTAGTAATCTTATCCAGGGATAGGACTGTAAATAACATACAAATACTGAAGAACTCCAACATTTATGGTTCTATCCTAGCTCATTCTCCTAAGACTAACTTGTAAACCCAACTACCTACTAAACACCTTTGCTTAGTACATCTTGTTTAAATTATTTCCATTTTAACTGTACTTATTAATAAATTGCAGTATGATAATTCCATGTATAATATGCAATTAACTAATCATTATAGTCAGTGTTTCCAACTCCTTTAACATTTAAAAATATACATATAATAACACTTGCATTAACAAGGTAGTGTGTGATGTTTTATAATAACAAACTAAACTAAACCAAATGCACTAAACCAAATTCCTGATTCTTAAAATAATTTTACTTAATATAAAGAGAGAGAACAGGAAAGAATGGGCATACAGGTGTGGGCATACAGAAGAGCATATCAGATCTTCTGACTAAAGTTGTTACAGAAATATCTGCCCTGTAGACTTTAGTCACAGCTGATGCCCTCTAACATGTCTGGTCCTTTCCACGCTAAGGAAAACTCTTCCCTCCACAAACTGCAGTCATGAGAGGGATGGAGAGAAAAGGAGCAGCAGACACCACACACCGTACCACCCAGAGAACTGCTTTCACATTACAGCCAACTGATAATGGACTCATTGGAGAGAATCATGAATTTTGTGACAGCCTTCACACAGAGTCGTGGGATCCTTATAACCAGTAAATACTGAAAAGAAAGTTGCTACAGTGCTTGCCTCAGGTGTGCAATACTGTGGGCTCAATCTCCAGCACAGTGACAATCAAGGAAAAGTTGGGTAATCTAAAATAGAGATCATTTGAGGAAAAGGGTGCTATTCCTGTTAATAACAATTGTTTACTGAACACTCCACTGTTCTGGCTGGTCATTTAGTGTCTTAGAATATAAGTGAACAAACCAATTTTAAAAATCCTACAACATAAATGACATATGCATGAAATAGGTATGTGAAGGAGTAAAGGAAATGGGAAGCCCCAGGATGAAGACTCCAAATATTCATCAAAATTTGATATCTAAGCAAAGATCTGGAGGAACTGACAGCGAGGAAGTCTTACCAGTAGCAACATTTGTATCTAACTCCAAAGCATTTAACTCCAAAGCATTTCCATCATCTCAAAGAAAACCCATTGTCCTTAAGCTCTCTGCCACCCCCCTTCTCTTTTCCTAACATATTACCCACCACTGTATTCACCCTCTATTGGCATACCTGCTGTGGATAGATCTTAAATATAATCACACATCATACTGACTATGTCTAGCTACTTTGGTGCCATGTGACCAACTGCCACCTCCTATTTCTGCTGTCATACATTCTCTGCAAAGAGGGACTACATCCCCTTGAACTATAAGCCCAAATAAGCCCTTCTTCCCTTAAGCTGTTTCTTGTCAGATCACAGTAACAAGAAAAGTAACTAACACATACACTAATAACCAGAGCTTTTGAAACTCATAGCCAGTGGAGGATTCCCACAAAGTGAGTGTCTCCAGGGAAAGGATGGCACCTTAAAAATACACGTGCCTCACTTACAAGGACATGCCAAATCGAGGCTCTTGAGTGAGCAATGGTTGAGGTCAAACCCTCCAAGGATTTTTAAGCAGGGGAGAGACAAAGCGGCTTCGCTGATACCCGTTCCATCCAGGGGAGCACCAGGAGATAAAACAGGAAATCTGTGCTTCCTGCCAGATGTGAGGCTGTGCTGCGTAAGTTGGAGAGAGACCTTGAATTGCTAAGCTGTCTCCAACTTCTATTCCATAGGAAATGGGGAGTCTTGACACATTTTCAAGCAAAGGGATAAAATGAAAAAGTAATACTCTTAAAAGGGATGCTTAGAAGAGCTCCAAGAAGTATGGGCCACTGTAGCCCCGTGCCCACCCTTCATGCATCTCCAGTGTGATCTCTTTCTTCCCTGCAGCTTCATTCTGCCCCCCTGATGGGCAGCATAGTCACAGCAACCAGCAGGGTTCTCAACAGCCTCATCCTCCTCCTCCCTGGGAGCCTTGACTGTGCTCCGATTCCCAGTGAACTCGGTTCTCCCTCCCTCCCTCAGGATGAATCGTGATTCCTCTGCAACAAGCAGACCTCTCTCTTTCTGCTTCATCAGTGTCGAGCTCTGGCCTGGGACCATGGCCACATGGCCTTGTGAAGGCCAAAGAGCTATAAGGGAAAAGTCTGTTGGGAGTATTGAGGTAGAGTACCTTCTGTAAGAGACATGTCCCAGCCTTGCCTTCTCACTTTGGGCACTGTCATATAAGGATAAGGAGCCATCCCAGAGCTACTAGAGACAAAAGCCAACACCCTGAGGATAGAAGGTAGAAACTGGAAAGGGGGTCTCCATTCCTGTTGATGTAAAGCTGCCAAGTCAACACGGTTAATGTGAACTGCCAGATTTCAGGCTCAGTAAGAATAATTGCCCTGTATATTTAAGCCCCAACTCATCTATTCTGTTGCTTTCAATTCAGCAACCCCTAGCTCATCCCATTGACCTGAGCTTTGGTCACAGAAGTAACCTGTGACTCTTGGTGCTCTGGTCTATCAAACTGTGTGACTGAGTCCTGCAGGGCAATCCTCAAGCAAAATCACAGTGTCTTAAAGAGCTAGGAGCCAGGCAGCAGCCACGACTTAGAAGCAAGAGTCTCTAAGGGCAGAGGCCACTGGCCTCCAAAAAAAAAAACAAAAACAAAAACAAAAAAAAACAGCTAACCATGCTTTATTCATGCTACTGATCAGGTAGAACTGTACGACCACCCCCAAAGGGAGTGGCTGAGTCTTCTGTGACTATTGGGCTCACCAAGAGTCTCCGAGCTCCCGAATGAATGGAAAGATTCTTCCCACTAGCTAGGCCTGAGCCTTGACAGGCAGGGTGCATTCCTTGCCAGATCCGGACTGCCTATCATGCTTTATAGACACAAAAACAAAGTCCACCATATGTTAAAGTTAATTGCAAACAGTTGTTGCTGAGGAGAGCTCCATTTTTCAAGAGCCACAGAGATCTGGTTACACAAGAGGCTGAAGCAGCAACCACCCTCATTCACTCACTGAAAGGAGCAGGGCCAAGGCAAGGGTGCAACCGAGTTGTGGAAGGGACCCCACTTGTTGTTCCTTCCACTCCCCTCTCTTCCTGTCTGTCTCTGCTCCTATTGGGTACAAACAGGTACACACCCACAGGAGTCAGCAGGCTCATTTCCATTGTCCAGTCAATGGCAGAAGAAGAGGTATAGAGAAACTCAACAACCAGGGGCTAATATTAAGAGAACACAGGCTTCTTTGCCGGCAGCCTGCCCTGGGTCTAGATCCACGCTATTCATGATGTGGTTTAGGAAGAGGCAGTGAGGGTAAACCTGGGGCTGTCAGGCCCTTAGCTTAGAACACAGCTGGGGAAAGTCTCCAAAGAGCCCGGCCAGATGGGAGGAAGGTTAGTTACACTTCCATCTCCTGTGACTCTTTGTGGATCAACAACAGGAAGCATGAAGGAAATGTCTGTTCCAGCACCCACACGCCCACCTGTCCAGGGGTAGTATTTTGGTGTCTGATTTTGTACCAACCAGCTGGAGACATGAGCTGGGAGGGGCCTCAGAACTAAAGGGCCTAGTTCAGAAAAAGGCTGAACACGAAGGTTATCTCCTGATAATTTGTGTTGATTATTTAGCTGAGTTCAAATATGTGTTGTGTATGTGGCTGACAGGACTCTCCGAGTAAGGCACAATCTTGGGGAAAGGGTGTGTGAAGCCAGTATGGCTGCTGGTTGGCCTAGTATGTCCAACACATGTGTGAAGGAAGTCTTTAGAGAGGACCTTGCTTGGCCAGCATCAAAGGATCCAATCCCCACCCGAAGGACCCCTCCAAACAGCAGGACTAGTGACATTCAATCTTCATTGGCCCATTTATCTAGTCAATTAAGAATATGCAGCCAATCAAATAGGGAAAAATATCTGTCACTAAAGTCAAATCAACAGTCAGGGCTCGTTGCCTGTCCAATGAATCTGATCTCGCCTTTTTATCTGCTGTACCTTCAACTCCGACCCTCATAAGAGCTCTCATTTTGTCTCTCTTGCTATAAGTATTGTCACTCATCCTACACATTCCAGCACCTACATTACTTATAATAGGCAATTACTGATGAAGCATTCATTGCATTGTCACCTCGTAAGCATGTACAATCCCCAACAAAAAGAAATCTAACTTTCACCTAGAAACTCAGAGCATACAGACAAAAAGAACCAAGTGATCATATAAAAGTTAATAAAAGGGGCCAGGGAGATGGCTCAGTGGTTAAAGATCTTGTAGAGCCAGAAGGGAGACAGGAGTTCAGAATGAATACATATGAACACGTGGATGCTCACCGCATACACATAAAAAAAGAACGAATGAATATGAGTTCAAGTTGGGGACACAAGAGGACACTCAGTGGAATGTCAACCACAAACTGGAAAGAGAGGTTATTGGAAAGCATTTGAAAAAAAAAAAAGGAGCATGGAAGACCTATTATCATTGTTTCGCTTGCTGAACCATTTTTGAGCCCAAGATGCTTCTTCAAGCACAAGGCTGAAGCAGGCACCCCTCATAATCACCCAGCAAGTCAGACATAATTATCTCCATGTTACAGACAGGAAAGTTGGGTACACAAAGGAAAGCAACCATATAATTGCCTCATGGTCTAGTATAAATTTCTACCCTAGGCTGTAGGCAGTGCATTTCTGCCTGGGGTCCCGGAATGGCTTTTTCCTGTGTCTTCTGAGTCTGATTTTTGTCCTCCACTGGGTTTGTCTCCATTCCTCCTCTCAGCACTGCTCCACACACATACAGTCACACTTTCATGCTCATGTGCTATGGTTGTTTTCTACATCTGCACTGGTTTATGCTACATACAGATTTGAAAGTCCTAGTTTGTATTTGTCACCCTCACGAGGTGAGGTTGTTCTAAAAGAACAACCACCCATTTGGTATCCTTAGAACATAGCACAGTACCTAGTGTAAGCAGGTAGTCAATCAGCAGTGGCCCAACAGATTAAGCTGAACTAATTTGTAGTGAAGGACTGTGAGCAGAAGAGCCAGGGTTTCTTGCAGATTCTCTAGGAACTGAGCAATGACCAAACTGCCCTTAGCTAACCCACCTTCTCCACGCTGGCCTCCAGCAGTGAGCATTGACTGCAGAAATCAGAAGTGGCAGTGGGACTGATGGATGGCCACCATCCTCATAAAGAGCTGTGGGATGTGTCTCCAACCACAGCCTCAGGGCTGCTGGTCCCTTGGAACTTTATGGCATCGTTGCCATGGTGGTCACGGGTGTAATGCACCATGGAGGCAAAAAAATGAAATTCCCCTAGAGGTGAGACACTGACAGGACCCCTTTCACAAGCAACAATGGGTTATTTGACCTCTCTGTGCCTCAGTTTCCCCTTCTGTAAAATGGAGATAATGATCCTCATTAAATGGCAGTTGGAAAAATCAAATATAAATATAGATGGATAGATGATGGATGAATGCATGGGTAGATGAATGGATGGATGGATGCATGGATGAATGTGTGGATGACAGAGTGAGCATATTGGCTAACACAGCAGGTTAATATCCAAAAATATTCCTATTTTCTTACCTGTGCGGCAGATATACAGGCTCTAGCATGATTTCATTTTTTCCTGATTGAAGATTTGGGGGTCTTATTTTGGTTTTTAACACAAATATTGGATTAGTAGACACTCTGGGGTAAAGGAAGGGGCCCTATGTCTCTAAACTACGAGGTTTCACGCTGATCAAACATGATCAGATTTCTATCTGAAACTGCTGTTAAAGAGCCACAGAACTCAACTGTGCCCAGCTTCCCAGTGACTAAAGCCTCTTCCAGGCATACAATTTGCTTCTGGGTCCCTCTCTGCACTGATTTGACTCTGCTGGTTAATATACTAGTGGTAGTTACTTATTAGCAAGTGTGAATAACACCCCCAATAAGAAGACCTCTGTCTGGGCTTTGTAAGAGAGCTAGGAGCTTGCTGTTGTGTGTGAGTAACACCCCAATAAAAATACCAAAGTGTGTTACCCTAAATCTTACTAGAGAGCGGCAAATTTATTCACATCCAGGTAACTTCTACTTGTCTCCCAAGACCTTCCTCCCCCAAGTGCCCTACCGAATCCACGACACTACACTCTGTCACCTCCAACTCTATCACCATGTCCTGCTCTTCAGTAAATCATTCTTTCCTTGATGTAACAAATCTAAATATCAAACACAAGTCATCCTTCAGGTGCGGCCTGGCAACTACTCAGGCAACGAAATGGATGCTCCTGGGATGGGAGGGCAGTGTAGAGGTAACGGAAAGTGGGAAGGAAGAGGAAAGTACAAGTATGAAAAGAACAGGATCTGGTGCAGCATCACTGCTGTCATGACCCTGGTCTTGCCACATTTATGGTGATGGTGTGTACATGCCTCTCTCTCTGTGTGTGTGTGTGTGTGTGTGTGTGTGTGTGTGTGTGTGTGTGTGCGAGAGAGAGAGAGGGGGGGCACAGAGAAGTGGCGGCCTGGAGTCCAGACATTCCTCAGAATAGGAGCAGACAGTGATTTGAGGACCACTGGTGACTTTTCAGAAAGGGAAGGTCACAGCTTGAGTGACGGCATTCACACAACACTGGAGCTAGAATAAAGAGGAAGGAAGAGTGGAGGAAACTCCATTCCCAAGAGAGACCAAATCAGGTGGTCTCACCTTCACAGAGTAGGTATCCCTGACAACATGCCTCCTGATTCTCCTGGCCAAACTTAAACTCCTGGCTCACAGCATCTCTGGGAAAGTCCTCTTTGCCTTTTTCTGCTGACTGCACCAGATCAATCAGTTAATGCACAAGTCTGAAACGCTGTGAGAAGCTCCTCCTCTTCTGAGGCAAACAGTTTGCTTGGAGTTTTAAAACAGACTCATGAAGTGGCTCTTAGATGCAAAAACATTACAACAAGATGACCCTGCCCAAGAGGTGGCCATCCTTCCACCCTTGTCCTTTCTGTCCTGGGCAAAGCCCACCAACAAGTGTGCAACTAAGGTCTTAGGAAGGATTAGCCTGTGTAACCCCACAGTTGATAGCCATCCCCTTTTCTCAGTAATGAGGATTAACCACTAACTCTGATGCCCTAACTGATGACTGATGGGAATGTTCTTGGGTTCAAATAAATTCCTCAGCTCTTAAAGAAATGGTGGGAAAATGGTGAGCATTCATGACATTACAGAGAATAAAGTCAGGTGTGATGACACACACTTTTTTAGTCTCAGCATCCAGGAGGCTGAGGATTGTAAGTTGATGGCTTATTTACATCATGAGAACCTGTCTCAAATAGCTGAACAAAAGGGACACCCCCACCACACCTAAGATGCCTCTGGCTGGACTGGCAGAGAAGGGAAGGTGATGATCTTGTAGGATCCAGCCTCTTGCATTCTTCTCGAGAAGGTGGATAAACATGAATATGTGTTATAAAGTGCACAGCAACTGTCAGTGCCATCTGATATGGTGATCGAGATTATTAAGAACTCCAACATGACAATAACCCAGATGGAATAAAAGGCCAGCTTAGCTACCACCACCCAGACCCACGTCCTGGGCCTTGGGTTGGTACACTCTAACAGCTGTCCCATTTATGACCTCCTGGAGTGCTCTAAGGGACTGGTCCTGTGGAGTGATAACTGCAGGACCTCCATGACTTGGAGCAACAACGGGATATCCGAGAGCAGTTTTGATGAGGGTCCAGTGATGATGGTGCACCAGAAACCAGAGGCCTTGAACTAGACCAATGACTCATTGCAATGAATATTTTGTGGGTGGAGCTGATTGAAAGAAAAGGGGTAAAGTGCATGACACATCACAGCCCCCAGTGAATGAAGGGGTGTTGGAAAGATGGAGAAGCAAAGTGGGATTTTTGTTCGTTTTTGTTTTGAATTAATTTGAGGGCTGCAGGGGTGAGGGGCGGATATGGAGGGGCTGGGAGGTGGGCAGGATTAGGGTGCATGATGTGGAATTTTCAAAGAATCAATAAAGAATTATGTTTGAAATAAAAATTTTAAAACTCCAATTTAGAACACAAAGTGGGCTTTGAAGAAATAAGAGAAAGTGAGACAAAAGGAGAGATTCAACTGAGCCCAAGACTTGGGCTGTAAGATCTACAAATAGCCAAACAGAAGACATGCCACCACTGTGCTATGGTGACAAGCAAATGATCCCTACGAGTGTCTGGGTACAGCAGGGCAACAGCTCTAAGACTGACACCAGACTATTTGGTAGAGTGCAGTGTGTGCCCAAGCAGAGGTCTGTGTGGTTGAGTGGTATAGGTGTATAAGGTGGGGCAGGGTCTGGCAAGGTTGCTGGGTTGGAGGATTTGAGAATGCAGAACAAATCAAAGTGGGAAGATGGTGATAGAAGCTATGAGTCAAAAGGCTCTGTAAGTGGCATGTCCACTCAAAGAAGTCGTCCTGGCATCTGCCTACCATCCCCAACCACCAGTACTCATTATGAGGAGTGCCAGCTTTGAGAGGGCAACTCTGTTGTGGGTCATGAACTGTGACAGTGTCAAAGTTTGGGTCTTTCCCACTTCTCTCGTTCCTTCCCACACATCTGGGCAAATGTGGGTTAGCCTCAGACAGATTTATCCAGGTTGCCACTGCTCTATGTGACACCCACAAAACACCTGGTCGCCAAAAAACCCAGGTCTTCCTTCGCAGCTTTTTCCATGCTCAGGCTCCTGGAATCCACCAGGCCCATACAACCGTTTGACATTGTGACATGGTGTTATCATCTACAAAGTCCACATTGAAGAACCACACAACAGAGTCACAGAAAAAGAAATCATACACAAGTAATATCATCGTGTTCTAAGTAAACTTATGATTTTGAGTTGGATGGTACCCTTGGCTATCCTGGGGCATTTGGATACAGGATGGGGTAGATACAGGCTGGATATACCTGTATCTACCCCATCATTGTGCCTACAAGCAGGTCCTATACTTCTGTGCGTGTACCACACCCAAACCCCACAGCACACCACACCTGTGATGCTTCCTACCAGAATAGCAGAGAAGGGGAATGTGGGAATAACCACAACAGGCCATAATGTCTAGTTCCATGTGACTGCCACTGTCCTAAGAGCTTAACACACATTGGCTAATTTAATACTTACCACAGAGACAGAAACTATTTTTAAACTCTACATAAATATGAGGACATGGACATGCACAGCTTAAAGAACTTGTCCCAGGCCACAGAACTAACAGGCAGAGGAATCAGGGTTCATCCCAGGCCATTGGACTGCAGAGTCCCTGATGCAAAATTTACCTTAGTTTCATAATTCATCTGGTGTTCTTGGAGAGGTCCTCAACCTTACTGGCTTAAACTGCTTGAAAACATCTTGCTATTTACACTGAACATGGCTCTACTTTGTGCATCACAAACAGTGAGAGCTAGATGAGCCTGGCAAACAGGCGATGCTTCAGCCAGGTGTACCCATTTCTGTAGCTGCTGAACCCAAGAATGTATAATTAGGGCAATCCAGTGTGTGTGTCCTTGGCTACTGCTTACATTCTCCCAGTTCTTGGCACCTGTGTGATACCAATTTTTCAAACAGACAGTGGGCTTTTGCTGTCCCAGGTGTCCCTTCTTCCTGCCTGCTGTGTCCTCTCCTTTCTGTGTTATTCCTACTCTACCATCCCTTCTTCACTTGCAGTCTGCTGAGTCACAGGTGCTCCATAAGCCAAGAGGCAGTGCACATCTCCTGTGCTGGAATGGTCTCTCTAAGAGACAGTAACATGGACAAAATCTCATTGCCTCCTCCACCCCGGCTGAGGGCAGCAAGGGAGCAAAGTATGACAAAACCTAGTTCTCATGTAACAGATTTACCTGTGAGGCAGCTGTTTGGAGCCCATGAGCAGGGCATGAAAGTGTTCACCCTGGGCCTAGAGGTCTCCTCTCTGAAGGATGGGGAGGGGTGAGCCTTTTACTATGCCTCATTCCCCTGAGGAATGCTCAGCCAGACAAGGGGCTTCAGGTAAGAGCCACTCGGCTTCAAAAAGCACAGGCTCCTCTCTGTGCAGATCTTTTTCTGGAATTTTGGCTGAATGTCCACCCCCAGCTGTACATCCTGTGGGCATTCAGTATGTTTTCATTTGTCAACGAGTTCCAGAGCAGACTTCTCAGCTTTGGGTTACAAGCTCTCCAGTCCTGTCCAATGGATAAAGGCTGAAATCTGTTATCCTCTGACAGGGACTCTGCGGTCTGTGAGCCGTAAGTGGGTGGAGAGTCCAGCCAGTCAGAAGAGGCCGAGTCCCCTGAAACCACTGCCAGCCAGCCTCAGCCAGCTTCCTGCTCAGGCTGCACCTTGGAGGAAGCCCCCAGTGCCCGGTTCAGTTCATAATAACAGGCACGGTTAACCATTTCCAGAGCAGATCTGCACATTCGTTCTCCTACAGACTTCTCTCTACCATGAAGGGACTCATTGAGTGAGCAAAGAACGGAGCCGAAAACTGGTGACAGCTGCACCAATATCAAGGCTTCCCTTGAGAGAGACGTCAGTACCTCTGCTTGGCTCATCGGCAAGAACCACTTGTGCCTCAGTTTCCCCTTCAGTTAAAGCACTGAGTGCTGCCTGCACAGAACAATAAGTATGGAACAGCTGGGACAAACTTAGCCTGCTTAAAAAAAAAAATCCCTATATATAAGAATAAAGGTGGTTTCCATTATTAGTTCTGACCCAGGTCCACAGTTTGGGCCAAAGCAGCAGTGTCTCCCCACATCAATAAACTTATCAACTGCCCCAAAGTTCCTAAGTGGAGATTTGAAGGGAGGGCTCAAGTAAGTCATTTACATGACCCTTTCCATCTCTCGGTCCCCCTCTCCCTGGGGCAGGCAATGCTCGTTTTACTGCCTGGCAACCAGACTGGGACTAAGCTTGCTAAAATATGAGTGTTTTTTTGGCTGGAGTACCAGAGAGCCTGCAGCCCTACAGAGAGAGAAAAATTGAACACACCAGGCTGTGGCTCCAGAAAGGGGAGGAATTAGGCTTCACACCGAGCAGGCTGAACCATGGCATTCTTTAGATAATGCTGAACAAACCCCCGAACAAAGGCGGCCAACTTAGCTGCATGTTCGTAAAATGTACTCTCAGCAGATTCGAGCGTATTGAAGTGCCGTTTGCTCTGCAGCCCGGGTCCCCAGTCTAAGCTTGTCGTTTTTCCAGGCTGCTCCCCTTGTCTGAATTCCTAGAGATTCTGCCAATCAGAATTCCTCACCTCGGGCTCAGGGAGGCTTAGCAACCAAGGTAAATGGTAGTGCTTTTAAATTTGATCCTTACCCTTAAAAACAACTGCCCCCCAGTCCACATCACTCACCCTGTGAGCCAGGCTCTGAAGCCGGCCCTTTCCAGTGGGTTGATGGCTGACTTCTGAGAGATGGAGGGCATGTAGTTTAGGGACTCACCTCTGTGTCTTGTATTTAGGGGATGCTGTATTGGACCGTTCAGTAGCATGGCCTTCAAAGTTCAACTTGTTGCTGTCTATCAGGCTTTACTGCTGTCTTTGCCATTTTTAAAGCTGTGCCTATCGTGAGCATAGTTAATATTTGTTTACCAGCTCCATAACCTGTGTCTCAGTCTGATTTCCTATTGCCGAATTTTTAGGGCTAGGTTGAGAGGACAGAAGGAAGGTGACCAGTCTTATACATCTGGAGCCAACCCAAACATGGTTGAATGTTATTATTACCAAATGCATCTTCCTTCCCGCCCTTTCTTCACTCTGTGCAGAGATCACTCTTGCCCCAAATCTGCAGCATCTGAGCACTGGAGAGACTCTCTGTATCAGTTATGGAGCAGGGACTTAACATTATCGTGGAGCTTAATGAGATGGTCACTGCTGCCTCAGAAGGAGGCATGACTCCATATAGCAAAACAGGAACACTGACTGGGGGCTAACATCCCACCCTTTGCTAACTCTAAATCTCAGGAAGAATATCCATTAGGGGCCATCTCACCCATAAAACAAAACACAAACACAAAACAACCCCTACCCCTGACTGAACTCCTGTTCTTCAGTGTGCAGGAAGGGATATAATAGCAAGTGCCACTGGTGCCTCGGAGAAGAAAGCCACGGAAATGCATCCTAATAAGCCTCCTGGAAAACCCTGAAGACCCGTGCTGGATCGCCATCTATGCTGAAAATACCAACTGAAAAGGCCCAGCCAACGGCAAAGCACAGCCCAGGGCTGCCAGGAAGACCAGCAGCTGAAACCCACCTGGACTTCTGACCTAAATGTTCCTCAACTCAAGGCTGGAAGATTTAAGTGGTGGCCATTGCAAACACAGAGATGAGGAAACATGTCAAACACAGATTGACCATACTTTCCAGTTTTGTCCCCAGGAGACAGAAGAGATTCCAGGATCATAGGAGGTGAAAATGGGGGGCCTGGCATTACAGAAAGGATTTCAGGCTGACAACCGCTTCGACAGGAGTGTGGGCTGCAGACGTGATGGCTGCAGCTGTATGTGGGAAATCAATGTGGGTATTTGTGGGTAAACACTGACTGTTTGCAAAGAACCACCCACATGGCCATGTGTACATGTGTGGCCGGGGGTGGGGGGTAGGCCTGCATGTACACAAGTGTATACGGGAGTGTGTGCGTTTGTGATTTTGGGCGCATGCATCTCTGTTGGCCAAGCGGAGGTCAAGGTCAAGTGTTCTCCTCTTTCACTCACCATCTTATTTTTCTGGGATGGGGGCTCCCTAGTGACGCTGGAGCTCCTTGTTTGGCCATTGAGTTCTAGAAATCCACCTGACTCCTGTCATCTCACCCTCAGTGTCGGGGTCCCAGATGTGCCATGGGCAGCAAGCACCTTACTCACTAAGCCAACTCCCTAAGCCCCAGTGATCTTTTTCACACTTAAATATGTGTGTGTGTGTTTATGTGTGTGTGTGTATCAGAGAGAGAAAGAAGTGTGTGTGTTTATGTGTGTGTGTGTAAGAGAGAGAGAAAGAAAGAGAGAGAGAGAGAGGGAAAGAGAGAGAGAAAGAGAGAGAGAGAGAGAGAGAGAGAGAGAGAGAGAGAGAGAGAGAGAACAACTCACAGGAGTCAGAGTCAGTTCTCCTTCCATTGTGTGGGTTCTGGGAATCAAACTCAGGTCCTTACAATTGTCAGCAGGCTCGCTGCTTCCCTCCAACCCCACAATGATTTTTTGCCCCTTAAAGACAAATCACGTATCTCTCTCCTGAGAAAATCCTTCTGGTGGTTTCTCGATGGCTTTAAAATAAAAGCCAGAATTTTCTAGTCACAGCAGCTCGTGCTTGTCATCCGATCCCTTGGTGGCTAAGGCAAGAGGATTATGAGTTCCAGGCCAGCCTGTGTGCATATTGAGAGCCTTGGGGGTTGTGGGAGAAGAAAGATGGGAGAGAAATGAAAAGTGAAACCCCTACACCACTACTCTGATTTACAAAACAAGAAAACAAACAAAAACTTCAACTTAATTGTTCGCACCTCTGATTCAGAGTCCTGTGCCTCTCTCCACCTGTAACTTCTGCAGTGATTTATTTAAGTGCTTCAAATATGGCAAGCTTGTTCCCAGCACAGAGCTTTTTCCATCGAGCCTCAAACATTCTCTTTTCCTTTTCGATCCCCCCTTCTCCTCCCCCTTCCCCTGGAACTAAGCTCACATAGGTACCTCTGGTTCCTCGACCTAAAGCAGCAACCTAACCCCCTTTCCTCACACCCAGGCCAGCACTGTTGGTCCTGTTGGCTTGTCTGTCCCAGGCTTGTTTCCATGTAACTCCATAAACACAGAACCTTCCCAGGCAATGGGGACAGAGCTGGCACCTGGCAGACTTGTAAAATGCTTTTCAAATACGAGGCTCATCTAATCAATGAAGTGCAGATGCTAATAGTCACAGATGGGATGTTTTCTTAACACATTGGTGGGATTAGCCTCAGCATCCTTGGTATCTGCAATACACTGTGTACCACAAGTTAACGGTCACTTTTATATCTAATTCATCTTTGTTGCCAGGAGGCAGAAAAAAAGAAACTGCTGAATAATTATTGCTTCAAAATTTACAAGAAGGAAATATACAAATCCCCCACACACACCTCAATGTTCACAGTTACAATCTTGCTAGATGGCACAATCAGACAACTTGGGGTTCAGCCAGATAACATCACAAGAGGCCAAGCAGGTGTCTGAGCTTTGTTCTTATTTTCATCTATTAGATGGAGAGAGTAGCAGCCCTGCCAAGTGAACAGGGTTCGAAGGAGGAACAAACAAGTGCAAAACACTTTGCACCCCTTGAATTTTGCACAGTAAGGAGGGAGCTACAAATGTAGCTATCGAATTACTGAAATAACTGGACTTTTTCAGTGACTACAAAATACCCACCCAATTGTTGACTTCATTTGACAGCATCTTATTACCTTGGCGCTCTCTCTCTCTCTCTCTCTCTCTCTCTCTCTCTCTCTCTCTCTCTCTCTCTCTCTCCCTCTCTCTCTGTGTCCCTCCCTCCCCCCCCCTCTCTCTCTCTCTCTGTGTGTGTGTGTGTGATGGGACTAGGAGATGAAGAGGGCTGCTCAAGATGAATTTTTGAAGAATGCATTCTAACAAAACACAGGAAAGGCTCATTTGGGGAGTCAAAGCTAATATTAAGAGCAAGTGAGCAGACAGGCTACAGAGGTCAGAGTTAATTACAGCCGGCAGCCATTTACATAGTGCCTACCCAGACCTGCTCCACTGGGACCAGCCGCATTCTAACTCCGAGCTGGCTGATATTAGTGAGGAGTGATTAGAATACGCCCATAGGGCCTTTTAAACTGTCCTCCTCTCGTTAAAGCATTTGTTTTCAGCAAGATTTATGGGCATGTCTGCTATACTCAAGCAGAGTTTCCAATGTGGAAGTCCTTCCATTTGCTAGCCTTAGCTACCTAGCACCCTCCTGAGCTCACTCCCGGAAGAAAAAGACAGCCTCCATATGGGTGTTCTTCTCCTGTGGAGAGATGGCAGGAGGCTTTCAGATCTCTGTCCAGTTTGTAAAAGGACCAGAGCCAAGAGCCACAGCCAGTGGGAAACTACATGACTATTGTTTTTAGAAGAGCCAGTGTGCCTCCGTCTCTGCACCTGAAACCTCATCAGGGTCTGGAAGTAGTGTTTGGACCAGTATCATTTTGTAGCTCAGTCACACATCCACCGTGCTGTTCTTAAGAAGAGACTGAACATGTAACATGATTTAAATATTAATTTGTAACAGTAATAAGGAACTCCCAGCCTAGATTTGAAGATCCAGTAAGGAAAATGAAATTCTCACCATTGATTCAGTTACAGTCCATCATATATCTAAAAGGAAATCTAGACCTGAGAAGTCTAGACCTGAATTACCTGTGCAGGGTGAGTCTGGCCTTGGATCACACTGCGGGCCACAACTCTTCCAGTTTTAAACCCTATGATTCCATCATCCTTCCTGCCCTGGCCAATGACACCCACAAAATCAGGGACCATTCCGCAAAGAAAACTGGGGCAGCTCAGAGATGCTGCCAGCCTTGTCTGTGATTCAGGGTACCCTCAGGTAGATCCCAAGAGAAAGGCTTCCATCTCCAAGGTTAACCCACACATATGGCTTCCTCGGGAAGGATTATTACAGAGCCCAGAGGACCAGCTATGTGTCTCCTCTCCTAGAATCAAAAGAAAGAATGGACTCTGCTGATACACTGGGGCTTAAGGTGGAGAGCCAGGGAATCATTCCCAGCCAGGACTGGAGGTGATACACAGCAACAGCTTACTAAGAGAAGTACACAAACTGCTTTCCCAAATTCCTTTTTCTGTCTGATGGATACTTGCTTATCTGAGGTAACTGGTTGTCAGACATAAAATGGAGAGGAATGTCAGAGACCGCAAAACACACCGTTGTTCCATAGACTTCATCATAGCACAGAGTACTGACAGCTTATGAGAAAGCCTACATCCCATTTCCTTGACAAAAGAAAGGAAACACCAAGATACCCAGTCTCCGGTGCTGAGATGCAAGGAAGAGCAAGACTGCTCAGTTGCAGGCAGAAGGCAAAGGGGCACAGATTCCTATGCTGAAGAGTCCAGGAAATAGGCTGACTTCTACAACCACTGCTTCTACGGTCTCTGTGTAAACAAACTAATTGAACCCCTGAACCTTATCCTAAAATAGACTCAAGAACACCAACTATGGAGGCTTCTCACACCAGATGAACTCATGTACATTAAAAGTACCTATTGTGTGAACGATGACAAAAGTCAGTTTCCTTAGGTTCCCACTATCCTTGGGTCTATGTAGGATGTGCTTAATAGACTGCAGAACTATCACCTAGAAGACAGGAGTCAGGGACAAGCCAGGATGGGTATAGCCTGCCAGTCCCTTTACATGGCTTCATATGGTGCCTACACCACATAAGATACCCCAATTCTGCATGTCTGGCCAATGAAAGGAAGAAGGCTTCACAGTGGGCCTCATGGCAAGTTACTTCAGCTCTCTGCACTTCCATTTCCCTCAATTCCAACAAAATGGGGCAAGATACCCAACATGGAAGGGGGTATCCATGTCAGGGCCACACACACTCTCTCACCTGACCCACATATGTCATTTGGGGTGATTACTACTGAATTATTCAAGAAAGAGGAAACTGGGGTTCATTAAAACAAACTACCCGAGCACCCAGTTCTGAACCAAGACTGTTCATCTTCAAAGAGAAGACCCCTTTTAATCCTTAAATGCCTCACAGAGGTATCCTGGGCAGAATTTTGCCTGGAAATAATTAGAGAAAAGTAAATGAGAGTATCACACCGTCAAGGATGTTTTTGCTAGAAGAGAGTCAATGAATCTTGAGTAGCACCAGCTTCAAGGTGAGCCTGACTTAAATCCCTTTGTTCCCTCCCATCACTCAACTAAATTCAAATCCAGGAGGTAGTGCAATGGAAAGTAATACTAAAATATGTTGAGAAAGAATGCTCCAGGCAATCCCCACACATTTGTCTTGATAACAGGAAGCCCAGGAGCCTGTAACACCACTTCTCTCAATCCCTTTCCCCAGCTCACCAGCCAAGCTGTCTCCAAATTCCTTCTTTCCATTCTTCAAACCCTAAAAGTGGCAGAGTATTGCCAATGACTAGAGAGATCCTCTTCATGACTGATAGATGGTTCTTTTCTCCAAGGGACTCAGGGAATCAAACTGGACCACTCTATGGATGAGATTTGGGATGCACCTCTGCTCAAAGCCCTGAGAGGCTCAGACTCAGGAAGCAATTTGCCAAAAAGAAGGTAGTCACAAGACTTGGTTGAAAATGTGCCCCCAGGGTGCATCATAACTGTGAACTATTTTGTCCTTAGTGCTGAAGTGCACTGGCATAGTCCAGTTGTTCATCTGAGAAAGACAGGGGTGTGGTCCCTCTGTCCAGAACCTCCATCCTAGCCATTCCTGGATCTAGCTTATTTCTCCAGTCCACTCACTTAACGCTTCCTGCAAGGGCACGCCACCAGAGCCATTTCTGGGTTTAAAACAGTCACTTCATGAGAAATACTCAACAATCTCTAAATAGTCAATTACAGGGTAATCACCCATATTCCAAGAGCAGCTTGGGTTCATTTAAAAAGAAACTAGCAATAGCAACAACAATAACAACAACCACCAACTGGGTACTATATATATATTTCTCTAAAGACTTTTATTTTCAAAATCTGATTTACAGGCAATTTCCCAGGAATGTCACTATTGTGCAAGTGGGTATTCTTGTCCAGAGGCTGCGCCTTCCAGCCAGGGTCCCTTGTTCAGTTGGAGAGCCGCAGAGCCAGGTTGAGTTATTCATTAACTTCCTGTATGAAAACCGAATAATAAAACTGAAGTGTGTTAAACAAATCCAGATGAAGGGGTTTAAATCACCTCCGAGTCACCAGACTTAAAACTGTTGTCATTTCCCCTGGAACAAACAAGCTCTCCCTTACTATAGCACCGCCTTATTAAATGGAGATAACAGTATTTATGTCCACCCCGGGGGTCATGGGCATGAAAAATTGACACGTGGTGGGGGACATGGGTTGGTAGCTTTCTGAGTCTACTTACAGCCCTGTAATTCCAAAACCTATAGAGACTGGGGGCAGAAAGGCATCTGAGGTTGAGAAAGTGTGGTCTGTAAGAGCCAGACATGCTGCTGTGACCGGCTGTGGGAGTCAAACCCATGCCCCTTAGTAACAACCACTTAGCTCTTATTTCTCCCTGGGGATTGATGTGTGAGCTAACAGCAGGCAGCTGTCTCCTCTGAGGAGGCTGCCACCAGGAACTACAAGACAATCCTGAAGCCGCCAAGCCAGAGCTAGGAAACCCCTCCTGGGTCCATCCCGTGAGCAGCAAGATGTGGTTAAAGTCTCCAATTCTGCTGGGATCCTGTGTCTCCTAGGTTACAAATGAAGAGTGTTTTTTTTTTCCTTTATTACAACAGAAGATGTGTATTCCCCAGGGACTGTTCAAACATCTGTGTGAGGTGCACCGTGTGTGTGTGTGTGTGTGTGTGTGTGTGTGTGTGTGTGTGTGTGTGTGTGTGTGTGTGTGTGCGCGCGTGTGTGGTGTATCCTCAGGTAAGCAGTGCCTCAGACCCAGCTCTCCCCCAAAGCCTTCTCCAGATATTGAAAATTCACAGCACTTTATTGCTGTTCTGGTGAGCCAGCCTGCTGTTGGTGTGCAGGGGCGCAGTTGAGTTTGAGGCAAACAGTTAGTTGAGGACATTAATTAAAACAGAGGAAGTGATCTCCTACTCATATTTCCTTTCCAATCAGCTCCATAAAAATCACTAGGTTATATCCAATTGGCAGAGGGAATCACTGTGGCTGGCAGCTGCATACTGCAGACAGAGCAAACAGACCTCAGCCCTGCGGCAGCTATGGGGTGTCGTATAAAACACCCATAGCAGAGACTCAGGACTCTTTGCCCTATGGCTTCATCTAATCTTTTGTAGTCACATTTATGGAGTTATGGTTCGGTGTCCATACGGAGTTGGGAGAGAAGTTGACTGGTCTTAGGAACCAGTGAGCCCAGCAACTCAACTGTGGACTTAAGTGCTTTATACTGACTGCTGGTGAGGAATGAGGGCCGTGGCTTAGGAAGGGGAATAGCTCATTTGGTCAAGCACCTATCCTGGGACTTGAGTTCAACTACCAGAAGCCGCATTCTAAATGTCAAGGCCTGGTGACACATCCCAGCAATGGGAAGACCCAGACAGGTGGATCTTGATGGCTCAACAGCCAGCTGTCAAGTTCCAGGCCAGTGAGAGACCCCCACCTCAAAAAAAGAAAAAAAAACATGGGTGTGTCTTGAGAAACACTACACACACATACACACACTCACAATGAGAGCCAGTTGTCTTGATAGTTACACAGGCTGAGTGGCCCTGCTGAGTTCATCTACTCTTACTAAGGCGGATCATTTGTGGACTGACACCAGTGCTCCCAGGGCTACCTGTCAACCAAGCCTGACCAAAGGTAGATTCGAAGTTTGGGGATGTGGGACTCTGAAGACCTGTGGATGGGTTTCTCAGACTTAATTCTTACTGCCACTTCTCCCACCACAAGTCTTAAGGAATTTGACTTATAAAATCTCAGAACCAACAGTCAAGCCATGTGACACCCACGGTGTCCACAGCCACAATGGCTGCCAAGGGAGACTGAGCCTGTTGCATGAAATCCTGGGTACACAGTCAGAGGACCGAGTGTTGGATGCAGCAGTCACCTACATTTCTTAGAACTTATTCATCTAGAAGAAGAGGATGCTCCACATCCGCCCCGCCCACCTGCCTCCAAGGGCCACAGGACAGCCAAGGTCACCAGCAGAGCTTGGCAAATGCTGCATCTTCTCCCATGTACACTGTCACTGACCACTGTGACCTTCAGCAGTCTCTCAAAGGTAGTTCTCCCTGACAGACTATAATTCAACAAATCACAGTCCCCAGCATCAATTTTCCTAACATACAGTGGGTGAAAAAACTGCTGTGTTTCTTCCCAATAGGGAAGAAAAAAAGATGAGGAGACAGACAAAGCATCTCCCAATGAGCTCACGGGGAACACTTGGACTACATACATTCAGGCCTTTGTTTATGCATCAGGTGAATGGGCACCCTGGCACCTGCTTCTGTGTTCCCTGACGAAGACCACAGCATAAAACTACAGAAATCTGCTCTCGCATTCTGGAGGCCAGATCAATTTTGCAAGGCTGACATGAAAAGAACCAGCAGGGCCAGGCTGCTGTAGCTGCCAGTGCCAACATTCCTTGGCTTGTGGCCATATCACTCCAATCTCTGCCTCTGCCTTTACGTTATCTTCATAGCCCTTTCTTAGAAGACACTTGTGAGGACATTAGGGCCCACCCACGTTATCCAAGATTATGTCTCATTCCAGACCCATCATTCAGATCATATTTGCATAGACACTTTTCCCAATTAAGGCAACACAGGTAACAGATGACATTTTCAGCCCACATTGCTCATACCCTAAGAGAATACCCTGTAACAAGATCTTACTGCATTCTTAATCAAGATTAAGAAATCGTACACAAGTGTGGTAATATACACCTGTGATCACATGACAGTATACAACCTTATAGCAGAGGGTGGTGAGTTCAAGGACAGCCTGAGATATGTAGCAAGTTTCTGGTCAGCCTGAGCTACATAGGAAGACCTTGACAAAACGAAGGGGAAAAAAAGAGTAACAGCTCCACAGGCTTTGGAAATACATTAGAGACTCAAGTGTGGCTCCTGGACCATCCATATGACCTAGAAACATGCAAAAAGGTACATTCTTGCCCACCCCATGCCACACTCCAGCCATCTATGCTTTAGCAAGCTTTCCAAACAATGCTAATGCTTGAGGACCACTGTACTAGACACCACAGGATTCCTTTGTTCTAGTGTTCTGCTCCTAGTATCTCTGCTAAGCCAGTGTCCAGGTTCTGCTTTAAAACCACCACATTATACACCCTCCTATCCCCCTGCTTGTAAAAACAGTAAGCAAAGGCTGAATGCTATCAACATTAGACCTAAGAAATGCTATAACCAGTTATCTTACAATTACAGGGCATTACCAGCCACCCTCCTCTGCAATAGTACCCATCTGATAGCTGAGCATGAGTGACTGAGAAGCTAATGGCTAAGGGCCTGACTCTGGTCTGTGCTGCTATAGGGTACCCTAGAAGGGATGCAAACAGGTATGACACACAAGCGATGGCCACAAGAACTAGACAGTCAGAATGAAGAAGCCTTCAGAGACACAGGAAGCATCCTTGGGGCCTTGAAGCATCATTGCATGATTTTCCAACTTTGTTTGATCACTTGTATTCTAACTGATGCCATGGATAACATTGCTTCACAGTAGCAGCATATGCTTGTCACTGGTTTGGATGTAAAGAGCATCATCCAAAGCTCAGGACTGCTTCTTCCCACCTGGTTCTTATCTGCTCAATGAATTAGGCCATCATCTCTCTGCAGCTCAGTTTCTTCGTGGAGAGAATGGGGCGTGTGAACTGGAAAATCACCTATGACCAAAAGGATTTTTGTAACATAGGGCCAGATGGTGATGGTGGTTCAGAGACCACACTGAAAGCCACGGCTCTGAGAAGTGCTACCAGAATTCAAGACAGTGGTGAAGCCTAAGGCTGAGTGATTGTGGCAAGGAACATTTTAAAACCCATAATTAGGGTACTCCTCACTTCTGCCCCATGAAGCTTTGTCCTCATCCCCATTTTACAGAGGAGAAACTTAGGCAAAAGGAATTTCTGAATAACCTTCTCATGATCTTCCAGCTAATGAGCAGTAGAGCTGAGCTTTGAACCTATGCTCTGGACCTCAGGTTTTGTACCAACTGTGGTCTAAGCTGGGTGGGGATGCCTAAGATGCAGTCACATTTACTTGGGCTTTGAATGACAGCCAACCCCAAACAACTGTCAAAAGCAGAATCAAGTATGTCTGTTCTACAGACACAAGTGGGTCATAACAAGTGTGGCTACTGCGAGCACCCGTTTGATTGGGTCTCTGGGTTCATGGTTGCCCTCTCTTAGAGACACACATTTTCCTCATTAAAGTTCTGAGAACCACACAGGTAAGAGCTAGACCTCTGAAAAGTGAGTGGGCACTAGAAGATTTTGTTACATGAAACCATGCAGAGAGGGAAAGGAAATAGGTGAGAGGAACAGAAGGTAGTTCTGAGGCCTAAGCCTACGAGAGTAGTGTCCTAAGCGTTGCCTGGGCAACAGGTACACTCAGGCTGCAGCTCAGCCAGCCCAGCTAGCAGCTGTAAGACCTGAATGGTTTGCACTTTACAATGCCTGATGCTGACAATCATTCCTTTTCACTTCCTTAAGGTAGATACAATTCTTCATTTGCTCTTTTTATGAAGATGTGTGCAAAGCAGTGAGGTTCAGACAGGAACAAGTCCCAGGAAACTAAGACAGAAAACAAATACAACCAAGGATAGAAGATTCTGTAACCTAAATTGGGTGTCTTAGAATTAATCTCCCTGGCACACTCGTTGTTATTATCGAAAACTCCTACTGGGGCCAGAAATGGCTGTACATACCTCCAAGCCAGCACTTAGGAGATTGAAGCAGGAGACTAAGAAGTTCAAGGTCACCCTCTATTCACATATAGTAATTTATGGTCATCCTGTGCTACAAGGTATCCTGTCAAAAAATGCAAAGAGACTTGGGAGATGGTCTGGTGGATGAAATGCTTGCTGGGAAATCATGGGGCTGGAAATCAGATCCTCAGAAGCCACATAAATGTAAGGTGAACATGGTAGTTCACTTGCAACTCTACCTCTAGGAAGGCTGAGACAGGGGAATCTCTATAGCAAGCTGGCTAGTTGTATCATTGAGCTCTGGGTTCAACTGAAAGACCCTATTTCAAAGAATATGGCAGAGAATGACTGAAAAAGACTCCCAATGTTAACCTTGGGCTGCAACCTGCACACACATGTATGCACACACACAGTGCACTTCCGTGTGTGCAAGCATACACAGTGACACTCACACATACACACACTAAACAGAAAAGAAATTCGGTACTCAAACTGCTCTGTGTGGTTTCTGTAGCTCTAGGCCTGGACCCAACAGATGCTCTTAATCAGAGAAACCCCTCTTTGCAATGTATGGTAGTGAATGCCTAGGATGCTGAGTATAAATGACAGTTGAGGGCCTAGCCCTAAGAAGGACAATTATACCACCATTTCTAAGGCTCAGGGAATACTGCAGAAGGAGTGATGGGAAGAATGTAAGAGCTCGAAAACAGGGAGCACTGTGAAATGCCATCCTTTAGACACAACACAACTAATGAAATCATGAACTGACAACCAATGGAGTTGCATGCACTGGACCTACACAGGCGGCCCTGTCAATCATTCATGGATTGGGGAAAGGGTTCACAGATCCTCCCCCTTACTGCTGAACTATTGGCTACCAATGCACTCTGGGAAAGGGCTAGTCACCATTGTTCAGCTGTTTGCCCACTGCTGATCCCACCGAGCTCTAATGGATAGCTCCAATTCATAGCCACAGAACAAAACCGATAAGAATTGGAGATATTTGTAGGAAAGAGAAGAAGTTAAAGAGAGTGAGAATGTGTATAATCAGAATGCATTATTACATGCATGTTATTATCAATGAACACATTCAACAAGAAAAGAAACAAAGGGAGCCAGGCGTTGGTGGCGCATGCCTTTAATCCCAGCACTCAGGAGGCAGAGGCAGGCAGATTTCTGTGAGTTCAAGGCCAGCGTGGTCTACAGAGCAAATTCCAGGACAGCCTCCAATACAATACAGAGAAACCCTGTCTCGAAAAACCAAGAAAGGAAGGAAGAAAGAAAGAAAGAGGGAGGGAGGGAGGGAGGGAGGGAGGAAGGAAGGAAGGAAGGAAGGAAGGAAGGAAGGAAGGAAGGAAGAAAGGTAGGTACCAGGGAGATGGCTCAGGGCTCAGTCAATACAATGTAAAGATGAGAACCTGGATTCTAATCCCTGGCACCTATGTAAAAGCTGGGCATGAGGACCTGCATCTATAACCCTAGCTTGAGGATGGGGCAGACAGGATGATTCCTGGAGCTGGCTGGACAGACAGTCTGCCAATTGGTGAGTTCTGGACTCATGGACAGACCCTATCTCAAAAAATGAGGTAATCCAGGAAGATACACAATGCTGACCTCTGGCTGCCACACACACATATACATACTGCAAGCATGCACTCACACAGATTACACACACACACACACACACACACACACACACACACACACACACACACGCACACACACAAACACGTACACACACACTCCAAAATATAAACAACAACAACAAAAAAAAACTTCACTGGACTAAAATAATATAGAAGGTACTAGATCTAGTGACCTTAAAGGAAACAAAAGACAAAGGTATCCAATTAATTAAGGATTCTGATTTTGTCTGTTTTCATTTGAGTCTTCTGTTTGATTGGCCATACAGATGGTACAGAAATAATTAACATTTAACTGATGTGTTAAAGTTCAAATTAGAACTTCCACATACAACATTTGGTCCTCAGAATAGCCTTCTAATGAAGCAATATTGTTAACCCTGTAGGAAGTCATGTTGTCACTCCCATTTTGTTTCCAGAATAAGAGAGCCAAAATGAGTGTTTATTTAAAACCTTGCACAATGGTAAGTAAATGCTATGGTTCTCAAAATTACACCTACAGCCCAAACACAGAAAAGACCTGACAATGTTATAAGGTCTGTTCCCTGTCTTCATCAGTTTGGGCTACCATAATAAAATACCGGATGCTGGTGACTTAGGATGGACAGATGTTTATCCCTCACATGTCCAGAGGCTGGAAAGTCCATAATGAAGGTTAGATGTGGAGTCTGATAACAGGTCCTGCCGTCTGTGTCTACACAGATTAAAAGGAATGACAGAGATGCTTTGGGCCTCTATTAGAAGACTTCCATTCTTCGTCAAAGAGCAGAATGCTCATGACCTCACACCTACCCAACACCATCACACTCGGGTCAGAATTTCAACAAGTGACATTCCAGCCATAGCATTCAATACTCTAGACAAGCATGGATTTTCTCACTGGTTCTCAGTGATCACATGGACATTATCATTGTGATAGCCCTATTCTGCAAATAAGGAAACTGGGGCACAGAGAATTTACACTGGCTATGGAAAGTAACACAGCTAGTAAGTAGAGACTTCAGTGGGAGCACAACTAAGCAAGGGAAGTAGCCTTAGACCCAAAGGTTTGCTTCTAGCTGCCAACCCAGGCTCCGCAGCTGGACCTCAGAATCCTTTGCAGTGTCTTCATGAGACTGATTCACACTAAGTAGTGCTTAGTCTACCATGCTTGGGTGGGAGGGGTTATCAGCAAAGAGACATTACAGCTAGGAATATCTTTGTGATAAATTTCAAAACAGGAAATGCCCAGTGTTGGTCATAGTTGAACAAAGTTGACCCAGAGGACAGGGAATTGAGTCACCTTAGCTACCACTAATATCAACCATTTTAGGGTCCTGAAAATAGCATCGAAATCCCCAAATATATACAGATCATTTAAGCCCCAAAATTTCTTTTCCAAGAATTTAAGATACACAAATGTCTTATACGTTTTGATGCTTCAACCATTAAGCCTTCGTGCATCTGACTAAAGCTATGGTCTGCCTCTTCATAGAAGCCTAAGGCACATGGACATCTATGTGTAATTACAGAGGATATATGGACATCATTCTGAAACTCATCTGTGATCTTCAGCTGCGAATCCCCAAAGAATGAAAGAACATTGCTTTCCAATCGCCAGCCAGAGTAATCAATTCAAATTAATATCATGAAGTCATTTAAATTGATGTTGGAAACCATGAAAGGACCTTCAGTGTCATGGGAAAGTGTTCTTGATTCATTACTAAATACAGAAGAGGATTATGAAATATGACACACAACACAATCCCCCATAAAAATATATGACCGGGACATAAAGGAAAAGGAAAGAAAACATGAGAGGGTAGGTATCAGAACAGTCACACTAATTATTTATGGATAGGAAGATGGCAGATGATTTTTTATGTCTTGTTCATGTGTTACAAATTTGTTATGATAAATGAGTAGTCCTTTTATAATGATATAAGTATTTTTAAAGAGAAATAACCTAATTACAGAACCTTGACGAGCTTAAAATTCATTTTTCTTCCCAGTTCCCAAGCCTTCCCAAGAAGGCTCTCTGCATCAAAGCCACCAAACCAAAACTATGCACTCAGCCAAAAGCTCTCGAACTTTCCATACTTACATGTAAAAGTAGAGGCACTTCCACAGCAACAGATAAGGCAAAGCAGTGTTTGCCAGAGCTCAAAAGAAAAGGAGAGCAGGAATCAACAGAAAGTTCATGTCATTGTTAGGAGCAAACTGAAGAGAAGGGTATGGGACCTGTGCAACAGGTCTGGGGAACCATACTGAGCAGGGGGAAGATGTGCGCGTTGATTCTTCCTTTATTCTAAATACTTCTACACCCTGAACAGGGTTGGTGGGAGCATCTGTCACGTTGGGAAACTGATAGACTGTCAACTTTATCAGAACATTGATAAATGAAACTTAGGTAAATCCCCAAACTTCTTCCTCCCCTTACCAAATGTCCACCCTTACATACTGTTCTCTTTGAAAGATAAATTGAAACAGTAAATATGAAATGTATGTGAGATACTCCTCAACATGCAAGCCTCAACTAGAGCAAAAGAAGAGGTCTGGTCTGGGTTTCCATGGGAAAGAAAGACTATCCACTGAAACAATGCAGGAGGACAAGATGTAGACACAGTCACAAGCCTGGCCTGAAGAAGTAATAGACATGGCAGGAGGGGAAGCTGAGAGGTCCCTCTCAGGGCATGCCTGAGTTTGCTATCCCAAGGAAGTACCAACATGTACTGCCAAGGACTCCAGAGTGTTTCACAGATGGGTGTGTGGCTCAAAGGAAACAGCCCTACTAGAAAGTAAATTCCAAACACTACCTAAGAAGCAAGAAGGCCTTAGGCTCTCAGCTGTTTCTTGCTTCTTCCTTGCACTCCTAAACACACACACACTCTCTCTCTCTCTCTCTCTGAACCTTGAGTTTAACACAAGCAACTGAGTCTAGTTCACCACAAAACTGTTGAGTTATGTCTCCTACCATGAGCCCTAAGACTGGCATTTCCCTCTCCCCAGTGTTCATTCGTGGAAAAATTTGTGACTATTTCAAACAACAGGGCTTCCTAGAGTGGTTAATGTTGCAAACAATGTATCTTTGTTTTTGTTTTAAAGAACATCTTCCTTCCTGTTGTTGCTTGGATTTAAAAGAAGACTGTGGGAATTGACTTTGCTTAATTTAGCAGGAGGGTGGATAGAGTCCAGATCTGCAACAAGCTTCTGGGTGAATTAGGTGGACAGAGGTCTACAAGGCACAGGCAGGTATCCTGGTTAGCTCAACCAGTTCATATATCAGTCACCACATCAGATGATGGAATGGGTGGCTTAGAAATCTCAGGAACCCAGCATAGTTGTAACATTCTAGGTCCCAAGGGAGAAAACGTGTAAAGCTGTTTCCACCTCTGCTCATTCTAACCCTCTCTAGGGGTGCCAGAAATCTCCATTTCAAAGACTAAATTCAAGACTCTCCAGCTCCTGGGGAGTGTTGAAAAACTTAGATGCCCTAAGCACAGATCCAAGAAATTCTGATGTAATTGGTCTGGGTAGAACCTGGGCATAAATAAAGATTCCCAAAGAGGAAATGCATCCTTCATCTCATCAGGAAAACCTGCAGCTGCAAGCAGCTCTAGAAGTCTAGACTTCCTTCCAATGGAATGGAAGAACTTAAAATATCTGGATGGCCCCACTTGGCACTCACAGAACACAATACTGAATGCTCAATGCAAGATGGCAGAAGAGCTCTTGCAGGATCACTGGCATTCCACTCTGGATAGTAATGGTGGCAATTGGAATGGGCTGGATGGTGGATGCACAAAAGCAAAAGCAAGAAGAGTTCGCCCAAAACTCCATGGTCCATAAGGCTTTTATTCTGACCTCCAGGGATATACCCCAAATGAGCCCTTCTGAGATCCATCTATGCCAGTCTCCAGGAAAGCCCATGGAGCCTTGAGGAAGCCTCACTCTAGTCTGCTACTTCCCAGTCATGCCATCAGAATAAAAGCCACAAAGCTGAGAGTAATCGGGCTTCCTTGTGTGTAAAAAAGCATGCCCAAATCCAGCCCACCGCACCGAGGAAGGCAATGCACACCCCTGATCTGCCCCATTCCAAACTGACTCTGGTTTCTTAGCCAGAAAAGCAGATGCAGATGGAACCGAGCAAATGCAAAGCAGTCCCTGAAGCAGAGCTTGATAGCCGACAAGAGTTGAACCTGAAATGTTCCTAAAATGTTCTTGAATGCTGGTACCCAAGCCAGCATCTTCTCAGTCTTCTGAGTATGGTATACCTTTGCCCACACATCTGTGCCTCCAGGCAGGTGTGCTTTTCTCCAGCAAGATTGTTTGGGAAAGACGTGAGCTGAGTCTCTGCCAGTGGGGACCTCTGTCACCAGAAGGCTGGACCAACTCTGAGGGGGCTCAAATGCAAATTTGAGGTTTGTAGACCAGCTTGAGAAGAGACATACCCTGAAACTCAGGCAGCCACAGTGGGATTAAAGGGAGAAGCTGGATTTGGTGAGCTGGACTGTCCTCCACAGACAGCAGGATACCGACAGAGTAGATATCCACAGGTCAGGACTCAAGACACTCATCCAGGAGGAAGGGGTGCGTGGATGCATGATTGACATAGGACACAGTGACTGGGAGCAACGTTGTATGTGACATCTTGGAGTTTGGTGACTGGCCCATGACAAACGCTGCCACAATACCTGAGATCCTTCTAGGAAATATCAAAGCATCATTTTCTGCTTTGAATCCACATGAGGCCTAAATTCCCCTGGAACAGAAACCCCCCAAAGGCCCACAGAAAGGGCTGCTTTGGGGAACAACCAAAATAATCAAATTATTTTTATCTTCATAATATTAAGTGGCCACTAACAATTAAAGGGGAGATGGTAGAATCGAGGAAGGCCAATGCATTAAAATGATTGGTACCAACACTGTGATCCCTGCTATAAGACCTGAGCCTGTATGTGAAAAGGGAAAATACGTTGGACATCTACGAGATGCTGAGCTCCTTGAGAAGAAAGTAATTGCTGTAATGATCCCAATGTGTGTGTTTACTTTTTCCTTTTTGTATGAAAATACCTTAGATGCAAAGAGGTGAAATAACTTGTTCAGGAGTTGAATGCTCAGACCCATGAAAGCAAAGCCACCATCCTGCCAGCGAATGTCAGCCCCAAGCGCCCCATCCTTCCTCTTGCTTTAGTATCTGTCTGCTGATGCAAGCGTGATAATAGACATTTATACATCTGAATGAATTTAAGCTACGGCTTCTCCCCCGGTGTGTAAGATCACAATGAAGCAGAGAATTCACTGGTTAATGGATCTGAGGTTTCAGCAAGCAGCTCCGGGAAGCACATGCCAAACAGAGAGTGCAGAGCCCCCTGCACGCTACTCTAGCTGCCAGTCCCAGCGATCTGGGCCTAGGGAGGAAGGGGAACAGGTTTTCTGATTTACAGCCAAGAAGCTGGACACCAGGCCATGCTCTCTATCACAGAAAGCCCTTAATGCCACGGGTCAGAAGGTACTCTCTGCCTGGAAGATATCATTATTGAATAAAAGGGGAGGGAAAGCAGAAAAAGGGCATCAAAGCCTAAACAAATAACATCAGCATGAAATCTTTAATGAATGGCTCATCCAGGGCCGCCTCCTAAAATCCAGAAGGTTTAGCAAAAGATGCCTTAAACCCAGTTTATACTGCAAACCAGCCATGAAGAAAAGTCAACACCACGTTAATCCCCATTTAATAATTCAGTTTCAGGATGGTAAAACATATTTCTTTCCTGGAGTGCTTACACATAGAGCTGATAACATGGCAACCAAGAAACACTCAGAAAGGGGGATTATTTTACCAACTCTACTAGTTACTAGTTGCGATGTGTAAGAGGCAGCAGTTGACTCTTCCTGACATCTGACTCTCCTACCCAATCTCTTCTTCTTCTCCCCCCTGACCTCTCTCCAGGGCAGGAAAATTCTAAGCTTTGGCTCGGCACTACTGTAAGGCCACCAGTTCACACATAGGTCAGCCTACTGAGGGCTCTACAGTGGGCGCAGGGCCATGGAGTCAGGAGGCCCCTCCCTCACACCCTGTGGAAAGAGACACAGAGCAGTGTTAGTGTATCCCAGGGCAGCACCCTCACTATACAGTGGCTGGCATCCATACAACCCTCAGGGTGATGTCCTGAGTTCCCACCAAATCATTTGGGGCTGAGAGCCGCTAGATCCTGCTACCAACTAAAATGTCCTCACACCTCCAGTCTGATGTGTGATCTGCTGTCTTAATGCCCCTCTTGACCTTCTGTAAAGGGCTTTCTCACCACTAATGTTCACCTTGGACAGCTTCCACGGACACCCTCAACCAACCCACAAGATAGTTTCTAACTTGCCCTTCCTCCCTATCCAAGCCATGAGCTGACCCAGGTTAGATTCTCTTGTTTCCTCTCTTCAGGGCCATCCTTGTATCCTAAGGGCATTGAAAACCCCAGTGGGAAAGTGGGTCTTGCCATCTCTCCCTGAGGAATGGCACTTAATGGGTCAAGCAAGTAAGAAGGCCCAAGGGTCAAGTTTATAACTAACCACAAAGCAGCCTCAGCCTCTCCCTGGGGCCTCTCACTCTTCCTTGTCCCCATGACAGCTCCAAGATGCCTTGCAACTGCACAGAAGAGAAATTAAAAGCAAATTTGCATCACCTTTGCTCAGTGCTGGAGTGTTCCGTTTTAATTTGCATTTTATTTGCAGAGCACTTGCATATAATATTGTAGAAATGCGCAGGACTCTCCCAACCCCTCCTCATCCCACCCACTTCTTTTCAGCTATGATTCCCAGGATTCTCAGGGACACAGGTACATTACAGAGGGAGTTAGTGCTCAGCAGAGCTCAACTGGAGAGACTCTTAATGGTCCTGGAGGATCAGAGACTCTTGAAAGGCAATCTGATGCAGCGTGATCAGTATCTAAGGAAACAGAGTCCAGACACCTGCTTTCCTTTCAGTCAAGGCAAAAATGTCCTCACTGCCCACTGTGCAAATTCACATGGTGTTGACTCAAAATCACCAGCTCTCAGGACTGGCTTAACACAATTCCAAACCTGTTGAGAAGCCACGGGAGCAGACACACTGTGCCATCTGTGGAAACCCCTGGTGCATCTTTTTAATATCCCTTTCCCCCTACGAAATGAAGTTTCTCAGCTTTGGTTCTATTGGGCATCACTCCCACCTGCCTGCCTTCCCACCTGGCACATGCACGGCTGAACACCCAACTCTCCGCGCCACACAGCATTTGGTTCATACCAAACAGAGTCCCAGTCTAAGTCAACACCCCCAACACACACGTCCTTCTGCCAGCATGATACTGGAACACACAATGATTTCTCCAAAACCTTCCATAAGATAACAGGCATCCCTACCTTACGACAGTGTGGCATGATATTGTCATCTGCAAAGTTCATGCCCCAGGACCATGCAATTTAGGTTGTTTTTTTTTTTTTAATTACAAAGCAAATCTCGTAAAGTTTTAAGTAAGTTTGTGACCCTGTACTTGGCTGCATTTATAGCAATACTGAGCCATGCACATCCGATGGGCTACAGGTTGGACCCTTCTAAGAGCTTACATAGAACACATGCATACAGAGAACAAAGAGAGGTAAGAAAATGCTGCTTTGTCACGGCCCTCCCCCCTGTTTACACAGACAAGCAGCTTCCAACCTGAGAGAAAAGACCTTTAAAAAAAAGTGAGGACACCTTGCTAAATATGTTCCTGCAGTGTTAAAAATGACAGCCAGGTTCCAAGATGAACTCAAAGAAGAAAACAAAGTCAGCACACAGCAATAGGAGGTGGAGACAGAAGAGACATCCAGAAAATGAACACTTTTGCTTTTGCTGATTTTTTTTCTTTGTTTTCAGCTACCATCAATTTGCTTCTTCCCTGGGAAGCATTGACTTTGTGGGGATGAACTGCCTCTCACAGACCACTGTAGAATCAAGACTCTCTAGGCCACTCCTCTATCTCCTCATTATAGGCGGAAACTGCACATTTTGCTCCAGCACAATACAGTGACCTTCCCAGGGTCATGCAAACAAACACTTGAACAGTACAGACAACACAAATCGGGGTCTCCTGCTTCTCCCTTTCTGCCCCCACCCGGTGTGCCATGAAAGAATACAATGCTCTGAGGTGTCATTGGTGATGCCGACACCACCACTCTTCAGCCCTGGCCTCTGCACCACCTGCCTGCCCTTGACAGTGAGGCTCCATGCCCTTGTCCTCAGTTTCCTTTCCTTTTCCCAAGCCTCTGTGCCTAATCAAATCACCTCACCTGTGATTTGTGATAGTTTATGACATGACAGCATCACTGAATTGTTACAAAGTCATTTTGACACTGTCATTGTATACTGAGTTACCCACTGTTTCTGAGAGAATCATGCCCGCCCCCCATCCTGGTAAGAAACAAGAGGAAATGGTTTTTCTCCGTGTAAGGAGTGGGTACTAGGGTTTAGAACTAGGCTCCCTATAAATCCTCATGGTTGCTTTCCCCTTGGCTCCTAGGGACCTCAGAAGTAGGTGTTACCTGCTCTGCTGAAAGGATGCCAGTTAGCCTACATCTTTTCTCCTTGCTCCACATAGCCCCCTCATCACTCAGCTGTTGTGATTTTTACTCTCTTTCCATCATTTTATTGCATCTTTGTTCTTATAAATAGCCTCCAATCTTCTTTGAAATGCCATAATATAAATAATCATAATGAACCCCTCAAGACTTCTCAAGCTTTGAACAAAAAGACAATGCATAATTTCCACAAATCCTGATCCCAAACCAGGAAATGTTGAGCTAGTGAGAAAATCCTTTTCAAGCCAAAATTACAACACAAAACAGAGAATTCCAAGATGCTCCCAAATGCTAAGGTAAACGCAGGACAGACTCCCAGTTCCTACACTTCCTCGGCCAGGATCCTCCCCTCGATGGCTCACTGTGGCATCCGACTTATTTCTAACATGCTGGGGCGGGGACTGCTCTGTGGCTGGCTGACCTTGTACCCACTGTGGCGCTTTGGGTTGTTCATGGATCCTTGTCAATTTTTACAAAAGTGTAAGACGGATGAGAGGTGGGAATGCATTCCTCAGCTGGAAGAGTGGCCAAGAAACCACAAACTGCTGGCCCTCCGGGGATCATGCTGGTCACGGACTTGGCTTCGGCAGCCCAATGACTTCTTCCTCTAGACGTTGCCAGAGCCTGTAGGCAGCTATTCTTCACTCAGACCACGGGCCCTCTGGGTCCCCAGGAGGTAGAGCATGATGGGAAGTGGGTGGATACTAGAAACAGGAGGGGTCAAAGTAGCACCAAGAAAGAAGCCTCTCCACACACGATCAGTCCTCTGTGGGATTTTAAGACCCTCTTTGACCAAAGAATTGTCTTTTGAAACAACCTTGCTCCTAGCTGTGGGACATAGGATGGATTTCAAGGCAGTAGCAACAGAGCAGAAAGCTTTCATAATCCTCTACATGGGATGTTATGACTAATACATGACTTATCCCAGCTTGCAGGTCAGTTTCTCACAAGGCAGAACACATCACACTCTCCATCCAACATGCAGACTCCAGGCCTAAAGGGAGGAAAAAGCATCACAATTTCACACACTAACTGGATGCTGAGTTCTAGGGGCAATGGGAATAGAGTTGAAGCATCCATGTTCTTGGGGCCACCCTGAGAAAACTCTTAATTTAACCCCTTCAGTCTCAGTGTCTTTGTCTGTGAAGTGGAAACAGTCAGGATGTTCTTGGTAGGTGTTGGGCTCTGGGCAACTATCAAACAACCCTTATCCTCTCCATTCCAAAAGGGTCTATCCTCCAAGATTATTGTCCAAGCTCAGAAAGAACAATAACTATAATAATTAGTTCAGTCACCTCTTAATTAATTTTTAAAAACTACAACTTTAGTTTGGGGATCATCTCACTTAACATAGCTCCCTCTAATCTTGATCATCAGTATTGGCTTAAAGATTATACTTGGGTCTGTGCCTTATTTCAACTCTTTCGACCCAGACATTAAGAATTAACTCAATGTGGCTCATGCTTTTATAAGTACAGTACAAATCTTAGCATGTTATGTCCCTGTTTCAAATTGTTCAAAGGTTCCCCAACCCATGATCTTTCCATGAGATCCAAGAATCTACATGGCCTGACACATCTAACCTTGGGCCCTCGTCACCTGTCTCTATCTCTGTTATCCAGCAATGCCAAACTAGTCCTCGTTGCCCTTCCTCATGTTGTCCTAGAATCCTGGAAGGTTCTTCTGCCAGTTCTGCTCTGACACTACACCTTTTGGATGTCATCAATGGTCTCTTCACCTTACCTGCCACAACTGACTTCATGCTGCCTTAATCACCTGCCCATTATTTTATCACCACACAGGCCACTTCCCATTACACCTATCACCATTTCTTGTCTCTTGAGACCTTCATAGTGTGGGCACTCTGAAAACAAGAAGTGTGTTTGGACTACTCTAGAGGAAAAGCAACTTGACACAACCCAAGGCCAGTGAGAGACCCTGTCTCAAAGACGGCTGATAGTGTTCCTGAGGACAGCAACCAAAGTTGTCCTTCTGACCTCCACACCCATGTGTACAAATGTCTGCATGTGTCTCACAAGTACACTCCTCTATTCCTCTGTGTGTGTGTCTCTGTGTGCCTCTGTCTTTCTCTCTCTCTCTCTTAAACACACACACACACACACACACACACACACACACACACACACACATTTTTAAAAGATTAAAAAGATAGATCCTGAGGAAAGGAAACCAGTTGGCCAAGAATAACTACCAAGAGCCATGGCAAAAGAAAACCAAAACCAACATGGTCTTCTAACCCAGAAGTACACAAAGGGCAAAGTCCACCTTCTCCCTGGTCAGCCCTTGCTGGCACCTAAATCCTACTAGCCTAGACTCAACTAAATTCACATCCACTCACCAGACACCCTTCAATCCTTCAAACTCTTTCACGGGCTCATCCCATCTTCAAATTGGAGTTCGTTGCATCTTCAGATATTTAACTTGATGTGGTACTTTATGATCTACATACCCACTCCCCTCCCTCCCACAGGTCCTTTTGATATAAACACCCCTCTTCCACTGATACTGAGCTTCACTGTACAACTGGTTCACACAGCTGAAGGAAGGTAAATGTGAGTGTGTAGTTCAGTTTCTGTCATCTTCCATGCCAATGTGTCAAAGAGGGGGGCTGATCTAGCAAGTACAGACTACCCATGAATCCATCCAAAGCCTGAAGCCAAAGCTGAGTCCAAGTGATCCTGAAACAGGGTACCCCAGTCAACCCAGAAACCCATGAGTGAGAAAATAAATGCTTGCTCTTTCGAAGCCCCCAATTTTCCTTGGCAAAAGCTACCCAATACACTCTTGTAAAACGCTGAGCCGGTTGTCAGCATCTTGTGTTTTCCTTTATCTGTATCGCATAATGATGCATCCTTCCCAGGCACAGTAGTGCAGCTGGGTCTCTGAGTCTCCCCGAGGGCCCATCTGTGGCTCTCCCACCAACATGCATCCGGTGTACACAGCCCAGTAGTGATCTGGCTGCCTTTTCTGACTTCCCAGCAGCAACAGCAGTGCTACTCTCGTTCTCTTTTGAAGCTGGAAGAGCCACCAGCTTCCTTCTTCTCCTCTCTGTACCCAAGCAGCATGCAGCATGAGGTTGCCAGCAGGAGAGAAGGCTCAGCCCTGAATTGCTGGCAGCTACTTCCCATGTCCTCTTGGGCTGAAGACAGATGCTGTGTCCGCGCATATGGATAGTGGTAATGAGACAGCCCTGTGGCTACATGCAAGCCAACAGACAGCACCAGCAACACGGGCCAAACTCCTCTTCTCTTCCTAAACTGACAGTGGAACAAATGGCAAAAAAATGTCATTCTGCTGACCAGCACAAGAGACATTACCAAGGCACCAGTCTAGCTGTGGTAGGAAAATGAGAAGAAAGACAACAAAGAGTGAAAAGCAAAGGGTGAGGACAGAATTCCAACTTCCAGGTGAGAATCAATCTAGGTGACATCATTAGCCTTCATAACAATCCATCAAAACATCACCAAATTTGGTCCCCCCCCCAAAAAAAAAGGCTTGAGTCTTGTAAATACCTGATATACAGAGGTGCTGGATGGCATCCAGCAAGAGTTCTGGATAGCCAAGGCACCAAACTGGGGAAGTGGAAGAGGATAGCTGATTTGAACAAGCCCAAGGCAACAGAAGAACTTAAATTATTAGGCTTCGAATGGGCCTGTACAACAGGGACAATGAGCAAAGGCATCAGGACACACTCCCCAAGGTAACGCTATATGCAAAACAAATTCCGGGTGGCATTCGTGCATATATGGTACATCCACAGCCTTGAGATGTCAACCGATTCACCTATAATCATCAGACCTCAGTACCTTTGTAACCGATCTGAGTGACCAGCTCAGCAGCCACACTGACCCAGATCAGACAGACCAGGCATTTCACACACAGCTCCAGGGAATTTCCACTCCCAGAAGCCTGGCTCACAAGTAAAAGAGCTCAGGAGTACTGTGAGTGGCACAAACCACATTAAAAACTATGTGTTTGAACTGACACTTGGACTCTGGGTATCAATGAAAGCAGTCTCTGAACAGCAACGTGTTTTGACAGTTAACTTCTAACAGTGAAGACCACTGACCCTGGTAACAGATGCTACACTCTCCTCCCTCCTTGTTTCCATAAAGCCTGGGTTACAGAGGTACTTGGGGAGGTCAAACATCCAGAGAAGAGATTCTAGAGTTTGCTCATCAGAGTAGGAGAAAAAAGAAATGAAAGGGCTGGGAGGTGGTGGCGCACGCCTTTAATCCCAGCACTTGGAGGTAGAAGCAGATGGATTTCAGTGAATTCAAGGCCAGCCTGGTCTACAGAGCGAGTTCCAGGACAGCCAGGGATCCACAGAGAAACCCTGTCTCGAAAAACAAAACAAGGAAAGGAATCATACATGGAAGACAGTTTCTGTAAGAAATTATTAGTCCAAGTCTGGTACTGATAAATAGATATTGTCATCTTCATGATACTTACAGTACGGAAGGCTGGTCTTTGGGCCACATATGAACACTACTGGGCTCCAAGGAATCCTGAGTCAGTCCTTGGAAAATGAGATGCTGGAAGAAAAGCAAGATACCCTGCCAGGAATTGAACACCCGACATACAAGCCACATGGCCAAGTGTGCCTATTGCATCAGGTTTGCTAGCCAGAAGCAGGTAAGAATCACCACATAAAGCAAGCAAAACCATTCTGAACTCAGCAGAGCTCTGCATGAGTTTCAAACCCCGTGTTGATGTGTGAGTCTGCAACACGTCAGGAAGAGCCAAAGAAGGCAAGGGCACTAAGATAAAATAATAAAAGACACAGCCTCTTTTTAATACAGCCTTTTAAATTATATTCAGCACCTACATGGTGATTCAGCCTCAGGCAAAGTTGTATCATTGAGACCTTACAGCTACTCTATAAAACAGACATCTCCACCTATTTTACAGGTAAGGTAGTAAGAAAGATTAAGTGACTCAATTAAAATCATACAGTAGTAAAAGGCAATAGAAGGATAGAGTCATGGGTTTTAATTCCCGTGCACAATGTCTAACTGTTATTTTTTTTGTTTGATTTTTATTTTGCGAACAGGGTTTGTGATATAGCCCAGGCTGGCCTCCAACTCTGGAACATGGTGCTTTTTACTATGCCAACCTTTCCATTTAGAGACAGAATGTGATCCTGGGTAAACACTCCCATGGTTTCCATTTCAGGAGATGCTGGGGAGGGAGCATGTCATTTTGAGAGGTGAGCAGTTAATCCTGAAAGTACCTCCAGGGTCAGTGATAAGACTCAACATCACTATGGATCACTGTCCCCTCCCTCTCCATTTTGTTGACATGAATATTATTATAGATGTGGCTAAGAGAGGCTCACGAGACGTCTCAGATTCTATTGTCCATCCCCTTAGAAAGGGGAGATGCTTATGGAAACCCTCCCTTTCTGCCTGGAGTCAACATTCCTTGGGTGATTGCAGGGGACCCCCCCCTCCCCACCCGCCACCATTTGGAAGTGATTACCACTGAGATGCCCTGACAGAGTGAGTGATGCTGAGGGCTTGCTCCTGAATGCTGGGAGAAGAGCTTGCAGCACTCTCCCCACCCCCAGCCCTTGGCACGCAATGCTATAGAGCTAGCCTGGAATCCCACTTGGATGCTGAGTTCCAAGGCTTGCTTTCCACTTTCTGATACATGGGATCAACTTTAATAACAAAAACCTGGCAAGGAAGGCACCTCTGCCTAGCAAGGACTCCCAGTGGCAAAAACGAGCAAGTCCTGGGGTGGGGGCTGCAGGGCAGAATGTCAGCTCCTTTGTTTCCTCCCACTGGTGATGCAAGATGTAAGGGTACCCTGTGACCTTCCCCAGGTCTTCTGTCTCATGCCCAGTGACAGAAGCCACTGTGTGTCTGTGTGGTGACTTTTTCCCCTTGTCCTTACAGATACCCTCCTACCCCTAGATGCATTCCACCAAACTGCTTCTACAGATTGAACTTGTGTTTATGTATTGGGTGCCTGGGGAAACCTCCACTATCCACATGGCTCTGCACAGCTTCTACAAAAAGGAATCCAAAAGCCACCAGGACCCTGAAGTTCTGGATGGGCAAGGAAGACCAGCAATCCAAGAAAACCATCAGCTTGTGTGTGGGAAGAAGGCATGCCCCACTCCACTCTGTAAAGAATAAACCCAGAAATTGGAAGGGTAATTGTCCACCCACCCTAAATAGTGAGTTCCTGAAAGCTGCTTCATTAAATGTTTGCCACAATCTCATGGCACAAATATTCTTCCCATTGGCAGATGACCCAGGACCTCCTGAGTGCAACACACTGCCAGCATTCTAGTGCAATAAACAGCAGGTACTACTTGAATATAAGTCTTGTGACTAGGGCTGGTGCTGGCTTCTTTATTTTTGTTTGCTAGAGTAGCCTTGAAGTCAGAGATGTGTGACACTCCACCAAAATTTATCCTAATCCCCCCTGGCTTGCTTTATATTGATGGGATAAATACCATGACCAAAAGCACTTTGGGAAGAAAAGGGCTTGTTTGGCTTGCATATTCTGATCAATATCCATGTTTGATGTTGCTCAGAGAGAGATTACATTGCACTATCATCTCAATCTTTCACATATAAATCAGGTATGCGTACCATAACAGATAAAAGAAATCATCTGGTTATAAGTCATTCAAGTCTTCCAATGAATGGCTGGGACCATGTCCCCTCATTAAGCATCTGGGCTCTTTGAGAGTGGAAGTGACATTCTACAGTTTCCCACACCATGTTTGAAATGACCAGCATCCATATTAACAGTATACCCAAGCAACCCTTTATACACAAAAGCAAACATAGAAAGGAAACATGTCCACCCATCAACTCCAGAAGTCAACAGCCCTGCCTGAGTTCCCAGACAAACCAGGAACCACAGGCATGCACCATCTTGGAGCCATTGAGCAATGGAGCCATCGACAAGCCACCCTTGCTGAGACCCGCCCAAATTGCCGCTTTTCTAACAAAATAAAGAGCTGTTCTTGTTTTATGTTTCTAGGGTTGGTGTTCTATGTGACGATAACTAACAGGAATTCATACTGAGATTTGCAATGCTGTAGGAAGAAAAGTGACTATATACAGAGAAATTATCGTTTTCAACCACAACTCTAGTTCACACAAACAGATGGAACAGGAGAAGTGGGTTACCAGAACAAGCAGCATTCTCCTCTGTCCCCTTACAATTCACTGGCAGAAGGCCAGTCATGCCCAGCCCATTCAACCCACCCACCAGTTCAGCCTGCAGAAAATGATAAGCACGAGTCCACTGGCAATGTGACAATGCAGACTTACTGATCAAGTAAGTCTTAAAAGTAAGATTTTTACATTCATATAACATTAATAAGAATTTCAAGAGAGGACCCAGGAAGTAAACCAAGAAGCTGGCCACACAGCTTCACTTTGTGGCCCACTTGATTCACACTGTTAGAATGTCTAGTCCCAACTATAGGCTCATCTCCTCTGCAGCTCGACTTAGCCTGTCTGACAGCTAAGAAGACACCAGACTCATGAGTCACACTTAGCAGAGAACAATCAACTTCATAGCTAATCACTCATGTGCACTCTCTCCTTCTTTTTTGTTTTTCTCTTCTTGTGCTTTTTTATTGGGAAAGGGTATGCAAAGAGATTAAAAAAAGCAATAAAGGGTGGTTTGGTAACCCCACCTCAGAACTAAAGACGAGGAAACTGTTGCTACCCTTGGGCCTAAAGGCAGTGGTCACTGGGACCCAGAGAGAGCGTAGAGTATGAATACAGATACAGGATAGCTCCTACAGCTCCTGGTACAAAGATGGGATCAAAAGGGAGGGTCATGTGACTAAATATCCACTTTCATTCTCCTTTCCCTCAACACCCTGATGAAGCAAAGCCAGAGGACACGGGCGCACTGAGGCAGGGCTTGCCAGCTAGTATCAGGCCCATATGTCAGGAACATGCTTCCTCGGAAGGAAGCTGAAAAGTCTCTCCTTTGAAATCAGCGTCTTTCCATGAGTCCCTGAAGTTAATCACATAGCATCACCCGTGGCTGCCATCTCCACACTGGCCGCGGAAGTCAAGACCAGTGTGGGCTGAGGGGATGGAGGAGAGAATGTAAAGGAATGTTAGCAGCAAACAGAGAAAGGATGGCAAGCCAGCTCCCAAGCAAACATCTCCACAAAATCACACCTCCTTGAGAAATAACTACTGCCCTAGCCATAGGAGTGGAAGGTGCCTTTCTGGGGGGGGGGGCAGGGAACACAGGGGAGATGGCTGAGATTTCTCCAGGGCGAAGCAGTGAGCCTGGGCTAGTGGGCACAGGAGAACTTTTCCAGGACCTACTTCTATAACCAGACTTCCCAGCATGCTTTGTAACAACTCTATCCACTCACTTTTGTGCTTCTGTCATCAGTGGAGGTTACTTCCAGGTCTGTAGTGCATTTCCCCGAGTCACCCTTTCCTAAAGGCCTGACACAAGCAGGGAGCCCTGTATCAGACTTGCGTCCTTCTATCCTGCCCTCTGCCTCACTGACCTAGCTTCTCTTCTCTTTCTCCAGATTTTATTTCTGCAAATTTCATCTACTTAAAATACTATTTGTCAGCCGGGCGTTGGTGGTGCATGCCTTTAATCCCAGCACTCGGGAGGCAAAGGCAGGTGGATCTCTGTAAGTTCAAGGCCAGCCTGGTCTCCAGAGTGAGTGCCAGGATAGGCTCCAAAGTTACACGGAGAAACCCTGTCTTGAAAACAAAATAAAGTATTTGTCAATATCCTTACTTCTTCCCCTTTGCCTCTCATTCAGTAGATTCGCTCTCTTTCCAGAAAGACTTGGTTTTTTAAACCCTCGAGTCTTCTATGGCTCAGCATCTTCTCCCTTTAAGCAGTATTAACAGTCTCATTCCTGCAGTAGCCTAGCATGCCTTCACACATTGATAAAACTACTTGGTTGTTATTAGAACAACAGACTAAGGGTCCAGCTAACAGAAAGAAAAATGGCATTCACTGTAGTTTAGAAACACACCTATAGACAGACCCTCTTCAGCCCATCCAGAAGCCGTGGCCATCAACAATATTAGCCTGGGTAATATGTCTTTCCCTGTCGTCTATCTCCAAGTTTAGGTGACAATTAGATACCCTGTCCAAGAAAGGACAGCCTGGAGCCCCTCCTTTTTCTCTTTGGTCATATCCTGATGGAGATGTCTCATCGGTTAATTCTGCTCCCCTACCCAGGTCTGCTTCTTCCGTCTGTCCTTTCTATTTTAAGCTCCACCTCTCCCTAGCTACTGAGACCCACACTAGAGATATGAGACCATACAAAAATCCTCCTCACCCTCCTCTGGGCTGGCCCCACCTCCCTTCCCCAAATTCCCCTCTCTGCTCACAACCAAGGGTGCTGTAGACCAAGTGTTTCCTTTCATCTCCACCCACTCCAGCCTTGGTGGAAAGCCCTGGGGACGGCAGCGCAGGAACTTTAGAAATCCTGAGCATGGCTTTGTACTTTGAATACTGGCTTTGAAGTATGTGCTAACAGCAGTAATTGGCATTATGGAAGGTTAGAAAAAATTGCTTGTAGGTAAAGAGCCAACAATGTGAAAATTATCCAAGTCGAGTTGTATTTGGCCCTTAATCCAATACTTGAAAAGTAAATCCCTGTCACCATGACTCCTCGTTGGTCTGCAACTCGGCACAGGGTTCCATGATTCTGCATCTCACAATCTTGAGGACTTGCCCCCTGTAGCCAGTAAGAGACACCTTAAAACTATTGTGGTGACACCAGAAGGGTTTGAAGAGGCCTATCTACTCCTGACACAGACGATCAATGACATCCCTCAGCCTTCTTCCAGAAGTTTGATGCCAGAAACTGGGAGTTGACCCTCACCAGGGTGTCGCCCACAAAAGTGACAGAGAACCACCCCTCTCAGCAGCACAGGTTTTAAATGGAGGTTCTAAGCTCTTCTGGACTAAGATTCAGGATACTGACAAGAGAGAGAGTGATGCTCCTGTGGGCCTCTTTTAGAGTGCCAAGGTCAAGGTCAGAACTTGGTGAAGTCATCCTCCTTGCCCACACTCTATGCAACATAGGGAGTAGAGGAGATACTCCATTCTTGGCAGGAAGAAGGCTTTCCTCTTAGAGTGGGTGGCCTAAGTGATGGTGTCTTGTGTGTGTGCATGCAAGTAGAAGGAAGGGCCCATAGCACTGAAAGAGACAGGGGGACCCTGAGCTATGGAGGGGCTGCACACTACATCTCCTTTCCAGCCCTGAGAACTCACGCTATGAGTTGATGATAGGAAAGTGGATGAAGAGACAATGGAGAGGCTGGGAGCCCAGCATCACTACCACAAGGCACAGGGACAGAGCACAGCATCCAAATTCATGAGTAGCCATCAATGTTCCACCTTAGAGATGTCCAATCCTGGGGTCCTGACATCAGATGACCCCTTGGTCCTTATGCTAGTGGTCTCACAGTGTACATCTGTGGCTGGAGGTCCATTGGGTCCTCCCAGCTGTGTCATTAGTGCAGATCACTGGAGAGAGGTGCTGGGCAGGAGAGAAAAGCAGGAAGTTAGCTTGCTTCCTGATGGGGGCTGTTAGGCTGAGGTTCATATCAAAACTTCTGAGCCAGACATAGAAACTTCACAGTTCCTCCACACGCCTGTATATAAACATGCCACTTGAGCCCCTGGTGTCCTCAGAGTCACACACAGGGAGTATCTGTGGAGCCAGATGTGCCTACATTTTCACAGGATATGAGAACATGAAAGGCAGGCAATGGAGTGTCTGAAGGAAGCCCAGCTCGTCACTCTTCAGCAGCAGCTCCCCACCTGGGTTGCAGTGGGCACACGGCCTGGGTGAGGTCTCTCTTCTCAGTGGGACTGTGGTTGGCCTTCCAGAATGTTTACTGTACTGCTGAGGAGTGAGAGTGAGTTTAATAAAACTAAAAGAAGAAAAGAAAACTGGACCAAGTTCCCTGAATAAGATTACTTACAATACCGTTGATGGTTATAAACTGCTTAAGAAGACAGTAAGCAGTCTCCTCATGTCTGTATATGTGAACCTCAGTATGCAGCTGGCATATGCAACGTGCATGCTGAGCTCTTAAGGGGGGGTTGTCCTGTTCACCTGAGGACTGCCCTGAACTTGTGGGACCCTGTCAGAGTAATAGTGCAGACATGAACGCTCAAAGACTTCCAATTCCATGTTTTAGGTACATATGCATATGTAGGTTCATGTCTATGCAGGCACACGTATGTAAGCTGTGCATGCACAACATGTAGGTCCATATGAAAGCAAGACGCCAGCTTTGAGTGTTGTTCCTCTGGAGCCTAGCACATTGCTTTCTGAGACAGGATCTCTCACTGGTCTGCATTCACCAAGTAGGTGAGGCTAGCTGGCCAGGGAGCAACATGGGTTCACCCACCTCGATATATGTCATAATGCTCAGCATTTTTTTCTGCTTCTTGTTGTGGGCTTGTTTGGTTTTTGTCTTGTTTTTTTAAGGTGAGTTCTGAGAGTTGATCTCAGGTACTTAGGTTTGCAAGATAAGTACTTTATCAACCCAGCCATCTGCTCAGGCCCAATTTGAAGCTGTTTTCCCTTGTGCATGTATGTGTGCTACGTGTGTGTGTGTGTGTGTGTGTGTGTGTGTGTGTGTGTGTGTGTGTGTGTGTGTGTGTGTGTGTTCGTGTGGGGAGAGGAACTCGTATATATGGAGGAGTGAACATGCCTATGGAGACCCCAGGTTGATTCTGATAATCTTCCTCGATCACTACCTTATTCTTTAAGGCTGAGTCTCTCAAATGAACCTACAGCCAATGGTCTACTCAGCTAGCTTTGAGGGTCCCCTCTCCACCTTCCAAGTACTGGACATGCAGGTAGCTGCTGCATCCACCCAGAATTTACATGGGTTCTGAGTACTTGAATTCTGGTCCATGCATGGGAATTGGCAGGCACTTTGGCCACTGACATTTCCCAGTTCCCAGTTCTGTTTTTTGTTTGTTTGCTTGCTTGTTTTTGTTATTGTTGTTTTTAATTTCAGAGCAATACAATGATCCACAAAAGCAATTAATACTCACACTACTTCCACTTTGGCCAACGATAGGCAACAACACCCTGCATATTTTTAGAAGATAAAGAGGCCCAGGAGGCAGCAGTGTGGACAGCTTTGATTCTGAATGAGCCCTTCCTTACATAAGTTGGGGGCTTCGACTTTAGAACAAGATGAAATGAGAATCTACTTATTCATAAAGAATACTAAGAATGATGAGCAGGTCTGCCCATTGGAGCATTTTGGATCTATGAGCTGGAGCTTTGACCTTGTGAGAAAAAGCTAAAGCCGCTCTGGGTTCCACTGGGTACCACTGTAACATAGCCCAAAACATGAAGCATGATAATATAAGAGGATGAAATCCTTCTGAGTAAGGCTGCGGGCCCAGAAGATTTCTGCAAACTATTATCTAATTTGATTCCTCTCGTTGCACTGCAGGGGGATTTAAAACACATCACCTCCAGATGAAATGGGTTCTGGTAAATTTCTTGAGAGCTCTCTCGGATCTCACGTCATCCTCTGGGTTCGGGGTCAAGGCTACATTAATGACCCACCATTTATCCACTGGGTAATTCACTCTCTGGCAACCTATTTTATTTATGCTGCATAAATTCAGGAAGCAATTAATAGTTGCCACAAAAGCAACGTGACTCGGAGTGTTTTTCTCAATAAAACTTTGAAGAGAGGCACTTCTGTTTCCCCAAGGCAGAGAAGGAAGCAAAATGCTTGGGAGAGTACTAAATCACTCCGTTATAGGTCCTGTCTTCCTGCTGCTGCCTGGAAAGAAACAGGGATAGCTTTCTGCCTCTTAGCACCATAGTGGAAACTCCTTTTCAAGGGAGACATCTGTTATTGACACCAGTCCATGCTGACCTACCTTCCTTCCTTTCTTCCTTCCTTTCTTTTCCTTTCTTTCTTTCTTCCTTCCTTTCTTTTCCTTTCTTTCTTCCTTCCTTCCTTCCTTCCTTTCTTTCTTTCTTTTTTGGTTTTTTGAGACAGGGTTTCTCTGTGAAGCCCTGGTTGTCCTGGAACTCACTCTGTAGACCAGGCTGGCCTCAAACTCAGAGCACCAGGGTTAAAGGCCTGTGCCACCACCACCCAGCTTCCATGCTACCCTTTTGACATCCTGTTCACCTTAAGGTTCTGACCAGGCCAAAAAAATAGTTTAATAATGAATGATAAAAATCAAGAGCAAAGAGCAATTTATTGATTAACCAAAACCAAATTATCTAACCGAAGGAAAAAAAGATACTGATTTGTTTTTGTTTTTTGTTTTTTGTTTTTTTTATACTGATGAGCCTACCACCACACAGGCAAGAGACTTTACCCATGGGCAGAAAGGGACTGTCTCTGTGCTAGCGCAGGGCAGCACAGGTCACAGAGAAGCCAGGGTACAAACCATAAGCTGACTTCAGGTTTGAGAGAGCTTTGAAAAGTGCCATCTTGCTTCTCCCGGCTTTCCAAGACATTCAAGTCTCATGGGGGTGACTCTAGGGTTTCACCCTCTACCTTTTGGCCCTATATTCACCTTCCTACCTGGACTGATGATGAAGCCATGGGGAGAAAAGCTTAGGGGTCAGGGCTGGAAAGAAGGAACACAGAAAGATGATGGGGTGCTGGTGACATCTGTGGGCCTCCTGAGCACCTCTATATGGAATGTCTCCAGATTTCATAAAGTCTGGAGACTTCAGGAAGACACACCTCCTTTCTGATTAAACCTGTAAGAATTAGGTTTTCTGTTATTTTGAGCTGAACGTATTTCACTTGAGATTCTTATCTCTGTCCCCCTTTCTTCCTACCCACCCTTCCTTCTCTTCCTCGTCAGTTCCTGCCCCTCCCTTCTTCCATATACATACATACATACATACATACATACATACATACATACGTAAACCCCAACATCCCCATACTAAACCCAGAGCAGGAAATACAACCATGCCAACATGATAAAGAATATCCTCAACTTTGGCTGGGGAGATGGCTCAATAGGTAAGGTGCTTGTGGTGCGAGCATAAGGACCTGGGTTCAGATGCCTGGTAACCACGGAAAAGCTAGGTGTGATTATACAAATCTGTAACAGCAGTCAGTGGGAGGAGGCAGGCATAGGAGGATTCCAGGGTCAGCCAGTTTAGTCAGATAGTGAATCGTGAGCTCTGGGTTCAGTGAGATACCGGGGAGGGGGAAAGGGAGAGTGAGAGAGAGAAAACAATAGAGCAAGACACAGACCTCTGGCTTCTAATGCACATAATATGCAAATACCACACAGGAAAGAAGGAAGGAAGGAAGGAGGGAGGGAGGGAGGAGGGAGGGAGGGAGGGAGGGAGGAGGGAGGGAGGGAGGGAGGGAGGGAGAGAATGTCAACTTTGAACCTCATCAAAATTCAAAAGCCATCTATTTTTCTCCCAAAATCTAGAATAGTCTCCAAGTTCTATTTAAGAAATCCCATCTTTGGATTCTTAATAAAACACACAGAATCATGAGAAAGAATGAGATACAACAGTGAAGATCTGAAAATGAGTAAAACTGAAACAATGAAAGGCTTTTAAAACTAATAGATACGTAAAAGTATAGAGATACAGATAATATATACAAATTAATAATAAATTCTATCCTTACAAAGAGGGGAATTTTGACTTAGGGGCAACAATATGTGAGGATACCCTTTTAAAAAGTTATATGTGGGACCATCATTATGGAAGCCTCACACGGAGATATCAAAACAGATTTAAGGAAGTGGAAAGACATGTCCCTGGAGAGATTAGCTTACTAAGGCATTCCTCTCCCAAAGCCTAAGATAATTCCAGTCAAAATTCCAATCATATTACTTCTCTAACTTGACAAAATGAGTAAAAAACACAATGAATTGAGAAGAAAAAAAAACCCTATGTCGAGGAGTCCTTACTCTGTCCAGGTAGCAAAATATAAATTATAAAGAGACGAAAGTTAACACAGTGTGGATCTGTCAACACAACACATCGATGGCGTGAGCTAAGTAGCCCTGAATTCCCCTAAGGATAAGAGAATTCAAGACATAATAAGAAATGCAATAGACATAGGTTAAGTGACAAAAGATGTCAAGAAATGGCATTTTGAGGGATAGCAAGCTAACTTTCTCACGTGGATATATGCAGTCATAATTCTAAATATATGGAACGATCAAATGGAAACAGCAAAGTCTCAGATAGTCTCAGATATAAGTGTAAACTACAAGGGATCAGGGGATTGGGAGATGGCTCAGTGGGTAAAGTCCTTGCCACAGAAACATGAAGATTTGAGTTTGGATTCCCAGTAAAAGCCAGGCACTGTGGACTGTGCCTGTAACCTCAGCATTAGAGTAGCAGAGACAGGAGGATCATGGGGGCTCACTGGTCAACCAATCCAACCCAAGGAGCAAGCTTCAGCCTCAGGCAGAGACCCTGTCTCAGAAACACAAACAGTTGAGGAAAGAAATCCTGAAGTCAGCTTCTGACCTACCCACCCATCTGCACAGATGAAGACACCAGCACACACTCACATACACACATATGTACACACACATACAACTACCGGAAGCCACGAGGCTCTAACGCCTTTGGAACCATATCTGCTGTGTCTGTTTATCTCTCGCTATTATCTCCAGTGCTTGGCACCAACAAGAGATTGGGAATTTATTTCTGATTTTTTATTAGCTTTAGATTAGCAAACAAGGTAAAGAGTTTCATTACGGCATTTTCACATGTGCGTGTCATTACACTGATTGCTCTCCTACACTGCCCTCCACCACACCCTTCTTTGGTTGAGTCTCTTTCTTCCCTCAGCCCCTGCTTCTGCTTTCATGTCACACATTTTCCATCATCCTGTCTTTCTCACCCTCTCCTAAGATCTTTCCCTCCCCTTATGATCTCTTTTAGGACTATCATATGACCTACATACATGTATAAACATATGCACGATATATGTTTCTTTACTAAAAATTGACACATAATTCATGGAAGAAAAGAAAGGGGTATCTAATTATAAAATAAAATGTATACCTATGATTTAAAAAAACACAAAGTAAATAGAAAACTGGTTTTAAAACATCCAGTTTATACAATAAAGGGTTTGTTCACACGCACAAATGAAGGAGAATGAACAACAGTCCGTAGAAGAAGGCAAAATACAAAACAGACGTGTACTCATTGCCAACAAGCATTTGAAAAACTATTCAAATTATTCAAATTCACAAATATGTAACATAAAAGATGACCTCAACTAAGAATCTAGGCAGTAGTGGAGAGGCCGCCTTTGATGCCCTTCCCCTAGAATGAGATTGATGACTACCTTAACTGCCATCCTAGAGCCTTCATCCAGTGGCTAATAGAAGCAGAGGCAGACACCCACAGCTAAGCACTGAGCCATACTCCTGGAATCCAGTTGTAGAGAGGAAAGAGGGATGAGCAAAGTGGTCAAGACCAGGCTGGAGAAACCTACGGAACCAACTGACCTGACCTAGTGAGATCACACAGACCCCAGTCATAAAGCTGGGAACCAGCGTTGGACTAAACCAAGCCCTCTGAATGTGGGTGTCAATTAGGAGGCCAGGGAGTCCATAGGACCTCCAACAGCAGAGCCAGTGTTTATCTCTAGAGCATAAATGGACTTTGGGAGCCCATTCCCTATGGAGGGATACTATTGCAGCCCAGATATACAGAGGAGGGCCTAGGCCCTCCCCCAAATGATGTGACAGACTTTGATGATTCCCCATGGAAGCCCTCACTATCCTTGAGGAAAAGGTGGGGAGTGGGTTGGGGGGTTGGTGGGGGCATGGGAAGATGGGAGGGAGAGGGAATTGTGGGGATTGATATGTAAAATAAGATTGTTTCTAAATAAAAAATACGTAATATAAAATTGGAATTTAACACTATTGAACCAGCAAATCTTTATAAGTAAAAAGTGGTAGACTTAAAAAAAAAAAGTGAAAACATTACACGTAGCTACTAGACTAGCCACCATCTGCAGCACTGACAAGGCCAGATGCTGTCATGAACAGTTGTTGCTGGTGGGAATGGAAAACAACACAGCCTCTCCTCACAGAGAGACAGACTCTGACAAAAAAACAAGTCTTTCCACATGACCAGGAGTCATGGCCTTTATTACCCACCTGCTGGAGCCAAGACCTGTGTCCACACCAAAAACTACAGGTCTACAGTAACTTATTCACAATTGGCAAATTTGGAAGCAACCAAAGTATCCTCTTAGAATGGATAAAGTTGGGGGATTCTTTGGTTTTGGTTGGTTTGTTGGTTTTGGTTTTCTGGTATTTGTTTGTTTGTTTGTTTGTTTTGGGTTTTTCAAGACAGGGTTTTTCTGTGGCTTTGGAAGCTGTCCTGGAACTAGCTCTTGTAGACCAGGCTGGTCTCCAACTCACAGAGATCCACCTGCCTCTGCCTCCCAAGTGCTGGGATTAAAGGCATGCACCACCACCACACGGCGGTTTTCTGGTTTTGTCTGTTTGTCTTTGCAGTGAAAACAAGTGAGCTATCAAGCCATGAAAGGCATGGAGGAAACTTCCTATTTCTAGCTCAAGAGGTCAGTCTGAAGAGGCCACATACCATGATCCCATCTGCCCAAAGTTCTAGAGAAGGCAAATCTTTAGGGACAGTCGAAGGGTTCCCTTCCACTCTGGCCTCCCCATGCTCCTGCCCCTACTATGGTTTTCTTCATTCCCAAGGAGGTAAAGGGAGGAAGAGATGCAGAGTCACAACACAGACAACCCTAGGACAGTAAAGAAGCTTGGGATGATGCCATGACTGTGGGTATTTGTCATCATATCACTGCATAGACTATCCAACACCAGGAAACAACCTTAGTATAAACAGACCCTGGGACAATGACATGTTGAGGTAGGTTCATCAACCATGAGTAACAATCTGGAGGGAAATGGTGGTAATGGGAGAGGCCTGGTAGATGCAGGGACAAGAGAAATCTCTGCACCGTCAGCTCACTATGATTGTGAGCCTGAAAATGTGCTAAGCTGTTATAGCTAACAGAGGAAAGATGAAAAGAGCCTTCTGCCTTCTTATGCTGATGGAGGTATAAGCTCATAGAAACTTCTGGGACAGTAACTTAGGAACAAATAGAAGGAACTTCCCAAGACATGAATGTGTATTTCATAAGCATCCCTTTAATAATGAATAGAATCTAAGCTATAACAAAACATTTAAGTATATGAAATATTACACAACCGGGAAAAACGGCACATCCACTTAGAAGAGAGTTTGACAGTTTCTTATAAAACTAAACATGCTATTTTCATGCAATCCAGCAATTGTGTTCTTTGGTATTTAGCCAAAGAATTTAAAACTTGTCCACACAAAACATGTTTGTTGGCCACGTAAGTGTTACTTAACAGTGTAAGTGGTTAAATTTTTCTATGACTCAATTTCATAACCATTCAAGTCAAACATTCAAAATCTGGTGATATGTTCACAACATAATGTTAAATGAAAACAGATGCTTGTGAGACTGTATATGCAACATCAACAAACAAAAAGCAGGCAAGTAAAAAGATGTAAAAATGTGCCAGGCAGGTGGCACACACTTTTAATCCCAGCACTTGGGAGGCAGAGGCAAGAGGATCTCTGTGAGTTCGAGGCCAGCCTGGTCTACACGGTGAGTTCCGGGACAGTCAGGGCTACACAGAGAAACCCTGTCTTGAAAAAACAAAACGAAACAACAAAAAAGGGGAAAAATCCCTAAGAATAAGTGGAGGAAAAGACCAGAAATACACCAAGGTTACTAGAAGGTGATCTTTCATTTTCTTTATGTTTTTATTATCTTCCAAGTCTGCCCCAGTAAACATTGTAGCATTCAACCACATGAACCTTCTTGATAACTAAGGTCATAAGCACAGACTAGTGTCATTTTTAGCCAAGACATTGAGAACAAGTTCAATATAGGCAGTGTAACCCATTTATTTTCTCTGAAAATCAAGATCCAGGATGAGGACAGACTGTGTATATATGACATCTTTTAAGACTGCTAATGATTAAGGGGTGCCACTTAGGTGGTGACAATCACATTCTAAACTGAAAATCAAGGTGATAGTCTTTCAGCTCTGAATATGTTAAAAAATCTACTGAGATGTCTGTACGATTCAATAAAAGACTGTGAGTTATATCTTAATAAATCTTTTTAAAATAAGCCATATGATTCAATTCCTTTCTGTGTGTAGTAATGTATTTCCTACCAAATTTTCTATTTCATGCCAAAGCTAACTTCCAGAATAAGCTTTCTAATACTGCTATTGGTTGAATCATCAAGTGTCCACTGTGTCTTACCTCCCATCATACATGACTGACTCAAATGAAGGAAGACCTGAAACTAAGGAAACTCTCACCAGAAAATATGATGAAGTCCTCATGACTTTGATAATGGAATTACTGGATATTAAAGAAAAGAGACAAGAATGTGCAGTGGACAGAGAGGGAGAAAGGGAGGGAAAGTAAGGATAAAAGGAAGAGATAGACAGAAAGAAAGGAAGCAAGGAAAGAAGGAAGGAAGAGAAGAAAGAGAGAACACATCCTCAGATATTTAATCAAGAAAATAAAAATCTACAGAATGAGATAAAAATTTTATAAGTCATAGGACTAATAAGGTCCTTGAATCCAGAAATAAAAATAACTCTCGCAATTCAACACAAAAATACAAAATATAAGCCCTATTCAATTAAAAGTTAAGCAAAGAAATAGACATCTCTTTGAGGATGACATGCAAATGGCTAAGGAGCACATGAAAGGATGCTCAACATTAGTCATTAGAGAGATGCTAATCAAAACCACAAAGGGGACCACTTCATACATGCTAGTATGGCAATAATCCAAGAGAGGAGAAAGTGTTGATGATGAGAAAGCCTTGTACATTGTTGATAAAAGCACAAGGGCAGTGCAGATGCTATAGAAAACACTGTGACCATCCCTGAAAGCTAAAACATTGAATCGTCAAACCACCAAACAGACCCACTCTACTCAACAGGACACAAGTCAATCCCACTGTACCCAACAGGGTTGAAAAAGTGTTCAAACAAAATTGTTCATAGCAGCATTTCACATAACAGTAAAACAATGGAAACAATCCAAATGTCCATCAAGGGATGGGTGATAAAATGTGACCCAGAGAGAAGTAGCTATTATTCAATTATAAATATATACAGTCATACTCACCACAACATGGAGGGGCCTTTAAGACACCATACCAAGTGAAAGAAGCCACACTTGAAGACTGCCACTGTAAGATTCAACAGACATAAACTACACAGAATAGACAAATATGAAGAAACAGAAGCAGAGAGGGTTTGTCTGAGGCTAAGGTGGAAAGAGAACTCAGAGAGGCTGATTAATGAGTACAAGACTGTCTTCAAGGATGATTGAATGATTGGAATTAGATCACAGTGATGGTTATATAAAATTATGAATATATTCCACACCACTGAGTTTTATATTTTAAAATAGCTAAAATGGAAAAAAAAAAGAAAAAACCTTCCTATGTATCCCTGGCTGGTGTGAAACACTATACACACTAGGCTGGCTTTGACATTGCAATGATCCCCCTGCCTCTGCCTCCTGAGTGCTAAGATTATAGGTGTACACCACCATGCCCAGGTTCATGTCATGTGCCTTTTACCTCAATATTCAAAACAGAAAGACCCCACTGTGCTTCTTTATTTAGGCATTGAATGGTCTTGCTCCCACCTCATCTTCTCTGAGTTTCAATTCATTTTTTATTATGTTCCAACCCAGTGTGCTCTTGTTCTTCCCGCTGTGTCCTAATCCAATCTGTGAATGCCAAAGTCCACTTCCTCCAAATGCCTTTCTTGTTGCCTGCAGCACCTCCCTTACTCCTCTATCTTACAATATATTGGAATCTACCAGAGCCAGGTTCTGTTGCCAGGTCAGGCCACCATTGACTAGTCATCTTGTCTTCTCCAAACCTAAAATGAGCAACCAAATTTAACCAATAAACGTATGTATTAGATTTCTAGTTTGGCTAGAGTGATAATACTGGTAAGTCTACATTATAGAGTAGTTCTGGTAATAAAACATAAAATACGTATGTCTAGGGCTATAGCTCAGTGGTATAGCGTTTGCCTGGTATGCGTGAGGCTCCAGGTTCAATCCCAAAGCACCAAACCTACATAAAATCATAGTATCATCTACACAGTGTTGCCAAGTTTCCAGAATGTTCACACAGCAGAACTAGTATGTTCCATGTGCCTCTTACTTGTATAAATATAACCTACTATTTGCTACCAACTCTCTTATTTCACTTAACAGACTTATTTTAGAAGAGAAACTATAAAAATCATATTATGTCTTTGGTTTGTCTTCTAACTTTTTCATGCATGATAAAAAAAAATTAAAGGCAGTGCAATTACAATATCAACTGGGCGCCTGAATGCTGTCAGCAACCTCCATGCTGTCACTAAGTACACGGGGACAACAGGCTCTGCCCACTGCCTCCTAGTGGCCCAAATGCAGCCATCTTCTCTGGAAATCTCCCATACTCTGCTTTAGGGTCCACTGCAGACTCTTTGTATCCTGTGCAATCAGGCCCAGTAGTTTCAATGCCCACCATGTCACTTCTGTTCATGTTGGTGACACTATCCTCAATGCTTTTGAATCTGCAGCTCCAGCTCTTACATCAGAGCACAGATACCTTGTCTTGTTTTTGTTTTTCTTTTTGTTGTTGTTTGCTTTTTTATTATTCTCTGCACAGGTCCAACTACAGTGCAAAAACATTTTCTGACTTTCAAATCCAGGAAAAGTGCCTCTCAGGTGTTTGTGGTCATCTTTTTCTTTCTTACTCCTAATGATGGAGAAAAAAATCATCCACGTTATTTCCTATATTTTTATGATCACAATAACTTAACAACCACCAATAAATGGGAAAGATAGCTGATGGCATGAGAAAATGAAGTCAGTAGCTGGTGCACTGAATATATTTGATAGATTTTACAAAATGGATATTCAATAAGGGGGATGATTACTAAGCAGGCTTACACAGACTATCTTCAGAAGTGAATGAACAGAGCCTAGCCAGCATGAGAAGACTAATGTCCACTGGGGGCTGAACATGAGAACTTTATGAAAGCCTAGACCACACACCTGAACCCATGGCTCTGGCCAAGGCATCATTCCACAGGCCCAAGAACAGCCCTCTACCCTGAGGAGAGGCCCAGCCCTCAACTTGATCCTAATTAGAAGTAAATCTCTATAAGACCAGAGAGTCTTTTTGAGTCCTCAGTGCATTTTGGCCATGAATCTCAAAGCACTGACAAAAGATGCTGCAAGTGAAATTACTGATTGAATACATCCAGACATGGAGCAATCCTTATGTCAATGTTGACACAGCGGCTCTATGCTGTCCAGCTCCGGGAGGGCAGGCAAACCACCAGAAATGTGGGGGAGAAAAGGGTATTGTGGCTGCAGAACAGTAGAGTGAAGAATCATAAAATAACTGTAAACAATAACAATTGCTCTTAGCCCTAAAGGTACATAGCTCTTTAGAGTCTACAGACCATCAACCAGATGGCATCACTCTTGCCAACCCTGTAAGACATAATGTGCCACTTTTTCACAAAGAAACTGAATTTCAAAGGGTGTCTCAACTCTTGTTTTTCTGATGCCAACTCCAGAGGTCTTCTGGTCTCAAAGTCAGTTGTGGCAGCATTCTCTTCTGTACTAAACTATAGTAGACAGCAAACAAGTATTTACTAGAAGAGGGGTGTTTGATACCTTCTGTTCCAGTGTCACATCAAAAGACTCACCCCAAGCTGAAAGGTGACATCACAGAGTCATCCCAAGAGCCCTTACCCACTGCCTAGCTGTAGGAGATCGTCACATCATCATCTCTAAAACCCTCTAAGGCCATTGGGTGGCTCAAACTGAACCAGAGGAAGCACAACTCATGAGGTTTTTAAGCACAACACAATGTCAGTTTCAAAAATAGTACTTACCCCAGGGCTCTATTCTTGACCATAATTCTCTAATCATAAAAAAAACACTACCTGACCTCCAGATCAGTATAATCAGAGATTCTCCCTCCCTTAACCAATCTTGGATTATGTAATAGTTAGGGAGAGGAACTAAACTTCACAACTAAAGCTTTTCTATCTTTTTTATCCATACTCTTTGTGTATTTTGCAGCAACTGCTAGCTGGACGTGGGTAGGCATGCATGCCTCTCTTCCTTGCACCATTCACATTAGGTCTCTATTTAGAATGTACGTACATTCCTTCCAACACAGCCTGATCACAAGCTACCCAGTACCCCCAAGATGAGGATTATCTGTGACAACTCAGTGGTCCTTGGATGAGGGAGAACGGGGCATCCTCTTCTCTCAGTTAATTACCATTTCTTGCCTGTGCATTTGATTTCAATAAAGTCTCTCTAATTACTTCAAATATCACCATGCCTCCCTCCCCTTTCTCCTGTGCCCCTCTTTCTCTTCGAGATCCTGAGACTGATGAGCTCAAACACCTCCGCAAGCCTCAGGCATCTGCTGTGACGAGCAAAGACTTCTCAAAGTTAATAAGCCAGCAGAGTTAATAAACCAGACTTCCCAAAGTTAATAAACCCAGAAAACACAATTATTGCTATTTTTACTATTATTAAAAGGTTGCCATTATCATTGTTGTTGTTATTCTCAGCCTTATCTGCAGCTATCCCAAGACCCTCCCCCATGGCTGCCTGCCTCCCCCTCCTCTCCCACCCTTACCAGTGGCAGTAATAATATGTGAGTAATCCCAGAGGGACTCCCCAGCACTGGCCTGTTGTAGGAAGCAATATTGGAGCTCGTGCAGCCCCTGGTCCCTTCAGGCTCAGCGCTGCCCTTTTATATTACATACTGTTCAGTCAAATCCATCACTGGCCTCCTAGCTCTTTCCGATAGGCTGGAGGAGGCTGGGTGGAAACGATGATTAAAGCAGCCAAGGGGAAGGAGGAGGGGGGGCAGGTGGATGAGATGGGAGGGAAGATATTTGGGGTTTGGACATGCCCGAGCTGTCAGAGAGTCTGATTTCCATACGATAGCATCTGAGGCTCAGTATTTCTTTGCACCTCTAGGCAAGGTGTGGTTCTCTCAGGGGCGGCTGGGATATCTGCAAATCAGGATAATAAAAAGCATAACTGATTTCCAGATGCCCAGTGAGCATGCCCCTCTCCCATACATTTTCTCTCCCTTTGAAGGACTAACTCCATTCGGGAAGAGGGCGTCCTTTTTGAATTGGTCAATGTTAGGAAATGTGGGAGAGAGAATTAGATGGTAGTAGGCCTTTATGTTTCATTCAGGCCAAATTCTTGCTTTATGCAAGGAGAAACTAAAGACCAATGAGGTGAAGGCATTAGACTAGCTAGGTCAAATGAGCCCCTGAACTGGAGCCCTGGTTCTTAATCCCCAGAGTTTCTTCGTGCCAGTGGCCACATCCTTTTTTCTCCATGCCCTCCTCATCCTGTCAATACCTCTGGCTGCAAACCTGTAAGACCAAACTCACCTGTTTCCCCCAAGCATGCTCAGTGTCCACATAGCTACTGTCTTGGGAATGTTACTATGCCTACTAGTTTTTGAAATGGAAAAAGATGGTGACTACCACGAGGTGGGGTGAGGGAGACCTGTAAGTGTCAGGGATTGCTAAGCGTCTTGCAGGGGATAATGTTCAACACTAAACACTTCTTAGAGCAGCACACACCAGAGTCATGCACCCCACTGTGGCAATGACACTGACACAGATGATCTCTATGATACCCAAACTGGCTCACCAACTATACCACCAAATGCCCCCAAAAGACTGCAGAGAACCTTGGTTCAGAGACCAGGGCAGAGGTGAACTAAGTCTCTCAGGGCATGAAGGAGCTCCTTGGCTGGAAGAAACTGAGGAAAGGAGAAGTTAGAGAACTGTGGTGAAAGGACCACAGAGGGAACAAAAGGAAAGAAAGTGCTCAAAACAGAAGGAATCCCTGTCTAACAACCAGAGGGAGCTTCCACACATAATCTAGAGCCAACCATGGACCCATGCTGTGTTCTGAAGAGTAGATACAGCATGCAAACTAAGTCCTAGGTCATCCTGAAAGAGACATGGAGAAAGAAAAAGAGGGAGGGAGGGAGGGAGAGAGGGAGGGGAAGGAGAGAGGGAGACAGAGACAGGCAAAGAGAGAGAGAGAGAGAGAAGAGAGAGAGAGAGAGAGAGAGAGAGAGAGAGAGAGAGAGAGAGAGAGAGAATTGAGCACCACTGAGTCTTTTTGTCAGCCCCTTGAAGGGCAGAAACACCAGGAATCCAGGGCTAGGCTGCTGCATAGTCCTGGAGCTGAGCCACACTTGGAATGCTCTATACTCAAGAATTAGTTCCACACTGCCCAAAGCTGGACTACAGGTGCCTCACGGAGCGAGTACATGCCTCCCAGCTGGGAAGAGAGAGCCTCTCATATGCTCAAGCCGAGTCCCCTTCAACAAGGCAGCCATGGTGGCTCCACAAGGAGCCAAATGTAATTTAAAGCTGTGAATGCAACATGGTCTCTCGGTGAGGCTTTCCTGGGGAAATATCAGAGGTGAGGAGAGGTCAAAACTGACATAACCATCACCTCTCAGAGAATGCAACATGGAAACCCTGGAATTTGATGGTTTTATTCCCCTCTAGGGCTGAGACTGAGGGAAAGGGATGGAGTGAAAGGAGACAGAAGGGAGAAAATCTTGATAGAGTGAGACTCAGGTGAATGCAGTGGCAGAGAGGCAGCTGTCTCTCAGTCACTGGAGAACAATGTGAGGCAGACCTCAACTTCCCAGTCATCTATAGGTTTCTTCTTGAATAGCAACAGGAGATACATGTCCCATATCTTCACTCTTTTGGGTCTCTGGCCCCAGGATTTTCTTCTACATGCAAAGAACACAGCTTCCAGAGCCAATGGTACTCATAAGTCAATTATTAGAAAAAGGAGAAGCAATTTGTCCCTGTGAGTAAGCATCTCCAGATATAAAATGATGCTGAAGTTTGTGCGTCATGAACCACCGCACCTGATGGTGAGAGAGCTCCAGACTGGAAGCTACAAAGGTCTCCACTCAGAGGAGCTGTGCAAAAAACTGAGGTGACCGACTTGACCTCCAGAACCATCACAAGAATAGTAAATAGAATACTACCATCTGTAAGCAAGACAGAGCCTCTGTACCCGAACATGTCAGCAACCCCAAATGGGATTCCATAAGGTGTCAGCATGGGAAGGCGACTTCATGAATGGAATCAAAGACTGACACTGAACACTCTCCTTCAAGGGTAAAAGAAAACAGAGCCATGTGGTTGAAGTCGAAGTGTGCCATGCTGCCGGGAAGTGGTAGCGCATGCCTTTAGTCCCAACACTCGGGAGACAGAGGCAGGTGGTTCTCTGTGAGTTCAAGACCAGCTTGGTCTACAAGCGCTAGTTCCAGGACAGCCTCCAAAGCCACAGAGAAACCCTGTCTCAAAAAAAAACAAAACAAAAAACACGAAGCATTCAAACTTTTTAAAAAGCCTTACAAAAATCAAGAAGAATAAAAAGTAAAGAAGGTCACAAACAGAAACAATTAATGGCTAGTTTTAATAAAACCTGTCACACAGCTCTCTCAATCACTTTTCAAGAAATCAAAAATCATGGAAATATAAACTAACTTATTAACTATATCACATTAATTTTTGATGTTATTAATGTGGCAATGGTTGTTTCTTTTTGCTTTTTTGTTTTGTTTTGTTTTTGTCTGTTTGTTTTTTCGAGACAGGGTTTCTCTGTGTAGCCCTACCTGTCCTGGAACTCGATTTTGTAGACCAGGCTGGCCTGGAAATCACAGAGATCCACCTGCCTCTGCCTCCCAAATGCTGGGATTAAAGGTGTGTGCCTGCCACCAATGCCTGGCCTGCAATGGATGTGTCTGTGGACTGTCTGTGTGGTCCCCCTGGGAAGTGAATTCCATATACACAAAATGAGAAGATTGAAATCACAATCAACATCAACAAGAGCTAGTATGGGGTGGTCATTCTACATCAGAAACACATCTAAGCTCTTAGTATGGTCACATTCATTTCATCTTTCCAGCGATCTTATAAGGGTGACTATTATTCCAATTTTTCAGATGAATCAACTGAAGTATTTTGGTAACAAAGTCACACAGTAAGTTGCTATAGCAAGTATGGGACATAGTTCCAATTTTAGGAACATCTGAGGAACAACCAGCACTCCCCAGGAAACAGTAGTCTGTGGACAAAATACAGACAACACCTGTGTGAACATTGTGGACAGTGGCACAAAGGAAGGAAGACACTGAGGGCAGTTACCACACGGAAGGGAACTAAAATTTGGTGGTATCACTGTTTTTCCACTTTAGTCACACAGAGTGACTAAGAAACTAAGATTTAAAACAAAAACCAAAAAAAAAAGTCTTACTGACTTATAGCATGAATTCTAATTGGTCATAATAATAAAAACCCCGAGTCAGATAGCGGGGTAAATGCTGAAAGGTAAGAGAAGTACAGCAGCCAGCCACTGAAGTTCTTACCTCTACAAAATCCTCAGACCAAAAAGAGTTGAGCTCCTGTCTCCTCCTGCCTTATATTCCTCTCTCTGCCCAGTCACCTCACTTCCTGTCTCCACCTCCCAGGTGCTGAGATCAAAGGCAGGAGATCCCAAGCGCTGGGATCAAAGGTGTGAGCCACCACTGCCTGGCCTCTATGGTTAACTGTGGCTAGCTCTGCCCTCTGATCTTCAGGCAAGCTTTATTTTTTAGAGCACATACAAAATATCACCACACTGACTGCAAGAAACAGGGGCAGATTTGGAGCAAAAACAGCATCAAGAACATGAGGGATCTGGACTAAAAAAAAAAAAGAAAGGGAATCCTAAGCTTTATATATAAGCTTTATCCAACTATCCACCTGACTGTGAAACTGCACACATACTGGGTAGACTTCAAGTAACTCAATAAGCAATCAAAAAACTAAATTGAAATCCCAGTAGTAGCTCACCAAAGAGAAATAGTTTGAAATTTGAGTTCAGCCAAATTGACTGAGTACTGAAATTTTTTAACATACAAATTCAGGCCATCTAGGATACAATTTACGATCTCCCAAGGAGAGTGTACCTAGTACCTGATGTTTCCTCTTCCTTCCAGATCACTAACTCTCTTTAAAATTAGTTTTTAGTTGATGTACCAATAGGACATTTATGACATTTTCAAACACGTATCATTGTACTTCGCATATATCAAACGATCATCCTTATCCCTTCTCCCCTCCAACTTGCCCCCTTGCTTCCCACAAAACCTCCTCCCTATAGAAACCTTCCTTCTCCCCCAACAATGCCACTTCTACTTTCTCTTTTCATCACACACACACACACACACACACACACACACACACACACACACACACAATCAATCAATCAATCTAGATTTCACATAGAAGAGAAAATGTGATATTTGTCTTTCCAAGTCAGACTTATTTCATCTAACACAATGACTTAAAAACACTTTGACCCATTCTCCCAAAAATGCTGTAATTTCTTTCTTTCTTCATTAAAACACATTGTAACCCAGGCTGACCTGGAACCCACTACATAACCCAAGCTAGCCTCAAGCTCGCCTTCAAATTCTGGAAGGACAGGCATGAGATATCACGCTAGCTTCTTTACAGGTGAATAAAGCCCCCTGTGTGTATATCACATGTTTTCTTTATCCCTTCCCACAAGCTCCCTGCGGGTCTTAGCCATCGGGAACTGCCACAGTAAATTTGGATACAAATCACTGGCTCTTTTTAAATGTTAATTTATTTATTTTGTGTATGCATGTGTGCAGGTGCCTGGGGAAGCCAGAAAATGGCATCAAATCCCCTGGTGAGCCCCCAGCCTGGGTGCTGGGAATAGAGGAACTCAAGTCCTTGGTAAGACCAGTGAGCTCTCTTAACCATGGATACCTCATGCAACCCCCAGATCGCTCCTTTTAAGCATTGAGGGATCACAGGTGACTCCCTCCAGGTCTGACAGAAATCTATGGACCCTCAAAAATACACACGCATATACATGCACACACAAGTGCACACAACCTTTAGAAAGTAACTCAAATGAATCTAGGGTATCCTAAGGCAAAATTCAGTCTTCAAACCATTCCAAAGAGTTTCCAAAAGCAGTGCTGCTGGGTTTTTCACTTACCTGATTGCTTTTACAAAGAACAACAATACAGCTAATAAACAGAATACTTTATCCATGACATCCCCCCAAAAAAAGCCCTTGCTGCCATCTACCTCTCAAACTGCACCGCTCCTCCAGCACTCTCACCATCTCATTGCAAGGCACTGCCACACACCAGCACATATACAAGATCCTAGAATCATACTTCCAGCCTCGCCTTCATTCGCCCCCTTGCTCAATCAATCCAAGCCTTACACAACAATGTGATGTTCCAGGCATCTCATCAGAGGAGGAGGCAATGACCCTGAGTCGTGGAGCTTGCAAGCTTATGGAGCAGACAATACAGTGTCAAACCAAAGAAGCAAGCACAGCATATGCCAGATGGTGGTCTGGGGAAAGAGGACATGTAGAGAAGTTCTGGGGAAGAGGAAGTATAATAATAAACAGAGGTGGGAGCAGTGAAAGGGGGACATTCGAGCAAACATGTAAATAGGAGGCCGGCACGTGGATGCCTATGAAAAAGCTTTTCCATGCTTTTTATCTTCTTGCCCTCTTGAGGATAAACTCCACAAGGCTGGGGATTCTTTGCTCACTGCTCTGGTCCAAGTATCTCTAACAATGCCTAGCACATACCAAATGATCAATGAATTTTAGCAAAATTAAATATAAATGAGGTTATCTTCCAGGCTAGTCAAAACCAAGGGTTAAGGCCATAGTTCTAAATCTTGTAACACAAAAGATAAACAGGCAAGCTTTAATAAATCATAAATAATATAACACCACAAAAATCTTACTTTACATATCAGTATCTTTAATTAAGTGCTGATTTCAGAACAAGGAAGAAAGATGATGACTGAAGACAGCTTCTCATTTTAGAGGGGGGAAATTATATATTAATCTGAACTCCAAATTGGAATAGTCAAACAAAGAACCAACAAGCAAACAGCAGATCCTGTTGCAAACTGAGTGTTAAAACTAGAAATGATCCTTAGGTACTGTAATTTCTGAATGCAGAACGATTCGGCAGAAGGCTGTCAGTACTTCACCTTGCAACATGTACTTTTGGTAAGGTGGACGTCATCTTTCAAGGATGCTGCAGGTAGGTGTCACGGCATTCCCCCGTGTGCTCCTCGGGCCACCCCAGTACAGGCCACCCCTGGATTCCAGAGTACACTGATGTCCTTGAAACTTAAGCTTCCTATGACTGACTCATCTGTTGGTGCTGGTGAATCTACAGGCATGACCTGGTCCCCAAGAATTATTGACTCAGTTTCCTAGAAACAAGCAGTGCTCAGACTTTCTATCCATCAATCCCATGTATGAAAATCCTTGTGCACACAAGGGGACAAAGTGTGCCTAGGTGTGTGCCCATGTCTGTGTGTGCATAAACACTGAAAGGGCAACTCAGAGTTCATACTTCCCTTTGGAGGGAGCCACAGGTACCTACAAGCGACTATTTTATACAATGACAACCTCTAAGTGAGGCCTTGAAGTGCCACTTCCTATCAGTGTCTTCTAAAACCATTCTTCGTCTCTAGGAAGAACAGGTACTACCGGGATGGATATCATACCCATTGGAAGGTCAGCTGCAGGAGATACTCTCCCGACCCATGGTCCACAAAAGTTAACACAATTTGGCAAAGTCAGCAACATGAGCTCCCTGAATTCTGCAGCATGTGACTTCATGGATGGTGAATCTTACCATATTACAGGTAACACGAGCTCTGAAACCCTTCCTCTCTGATTAGCCAGCAGTGCCAAGGCCAAACTGAAATCACTTCACCTTAACAGTACAATACGTAACCTCTGCAATACGGAACATCATTAAATTTTTAAAGGAGTGTGTTAGGGGAAGTCCTTTAATCCTTCAATAATTGAGCTGGGGCAAAGGGGCCTGTGATGGGCAGCATTTACCTGAGCTGATATTAACTAGGGTTAGCTACTAATGGCTTTTCAACAGTCCCACTGTGTCCATGTTGCCATTTAAAAGAGTACATTCCATTTGGCCCTTGCTCTTTAACTGTCAGCAGGGAAATTGAAAAATAATACATCATTAAGTATTGCAATTTGTGTTATAGATAGATCTCCACATCTCCCTTCTAGCACTTGAGCTCAGTCAAAACTAAGCCCTAACAACCAGTTGACAAGAAGAAAACTTCATTCCCTGAATCAGCTAGATGTCTGGGATATCAAATAACCCATCACTAGTGATTCTCCCACTGAATTTACTGGCCACAGAGGCAGAGCCCCTAGAAATCACTCAGCATCCTTGGTAACACCAGGTTCAGTTTCATTCCCTCCTAAGCTAAGAGGTCTGGCCCTTGTGTACTTGTCTGTTTTTCTTTTCTGAGCCATAAGGTTTGGAAAGCTCTTCATTGTAAGTAACCCCAACACCTGTACACAGCTTCCCTCACCCCTGTCTCAACAGTGAATGTTGAGCACTGCACACATCACACACCCTGTCACTGGACTTTACACCTCTGAGAACTCAGGGTAAACTAAACAGGTGATGGGATCACCTAATGGCTTTAAAAGACTTGCCCACCCAGCCAAAGCCGAGACGAAGACAGAACTTCACACAGCTCAGCACCTCTGACGACCTACTACACTGCTGGCAGTGTAGCCTTCAGTCTAGGGGTGGAAGCAGGTGGACGGATGCTAGCGCTTGCCAGTGCTTTGAGGGTATTCTTCAAAGGTGCTTTGACTGGACGCTGCAGCCTCCACATGGTGATGCTGAGAGGTGGCAGAACCTTTAAGAAGTGTGACCTTAAAGTCTCTAAGTAACTAAGTCTCTGGGTATGCCCTAGGACAGGATGAATGTGGTTCTCAAAGACCCATGTCCATTTGCGTGAGAGCAAGTTGTCACGAAGTGGTCAGACCAACTCCACTCTCTTTGGCTTCCTGCCTCACTGTGTGGAAGTGCAACAGAGATTGTGAAGCTGTCCACCATGAGGTCACATTTATGTCATTGTGATGCCATCCACCATGAGGTCACTCTTATGTCATCGTGGTGCCATCCACCATGAGGTCACACTTCTGCCACTGTGATGTCATCTACCATGAGGTCACACTTATGCCACTGTGATGTCATCCACCATGAGGTCACACTTATGTCATCGTGATGTCATCCACCATGAGGTCACACTTCTGCCACTGTGATGTCATCCACCATGAGGTCACACTTATGCCATTGTGATGTCATCCACCATGAGGTCACACTTATGCCATTGTGATGCTGTCCATGGTGAGGCCAAACAGATGAGACCACTGGATCTTAGATTTTCTGCCTTCAAAGATGTGAGCTGGTTAAGCCTCTTTTCTTTATAAAGCTCCTAGTCCAGGGTGTCTGGGTATAGCAACAATAGACTGGCTACCACATCAAGCAAATAGACAAGACTATAAAATAGCGCTATATAGGTAAAGAGGCCAAGCTGCCACCATTCTGCAACCTGAAAGGGGGATTGTGTCCATATCCTCCACTCCCTTCTCTTGTGATATCTCCAGTGCCACAGAAGGCAAAATCTCTTCAATTGATTGGCTCTTGGGTGGTGTCTTTTCCAAGCACAGTTGACTAGTTTCTGGCCTGAGGAGTCTCTGAGATGTATCCTGGGAGATGAGACACGGGATAGTGTGCCTAGAACTACATCATAACCCAGGAGATTTCTACATACATTGGGAACAGAAACAGAAAGACTACAGATGGATGAGAGAGGTTTACACAAATTAAGCTTAACTGACACGTGAGGAAAGAAATAACCTGGGTCTCACTCTGCTGCCATCCACAGGTCCATGGACCACAGGAGACTCAGGGGGAGGGGAGAATCTGTGGAAAGCTTCAGTGAGGAGTGGAGGACAGCAGATCCACTCTGCTGACCTGGGTTCAGTGCCGAGTAGTTTAGCTAATTGAAAGGGAAATGCAACAAAGAAAATGAGGATAAACAGTTACCAAAGAGCAAAGCAGGCAGAGCCTGCACTCTGGATGGTCACCCTGGATGGCCAATGACCCTTCTTCAGGCATTTGGGTGCACTGCTTTCTCTTGGCTCTTCAATCTCCACCCTGGCCAGACTACATTCACCGTTGCCATCAAGAGGACTCAAGCATCTTGCGCCCATTCTTTCTTCACTCCAAATGCTATCATTTGACCCTCCCATCTTTCACCACCCATCTTCTCAAGACTGGGCCACTACTCTGCTCCTTCAGCTTCTTCTTACTGTGACACCTCCTAAATGCTGCCCTGCCTCCTCTCCACCCTCACCCTATGCCCTGACAAAACTACTCTTTGCCAGCTAACTGTCAATTCCCCTTAAGTCCCCTGCTTGTAGAACCCAGCTCCCTTGGTGTTCTGTGAATGTCATCCTAGTAGAGATTGTTCTTGGATCAGGACTCTCTGAGTGAGTGCTCCACTAAGCACATCTTTGGCCTTCTCCTTGGCCAATGCAGCATCCCCTTGAACACTCTCCTCTTACCACGATGAGATACTGTATCCTAAGGATGTGTGTCCAGGCTGCCTTCCAGAGCTCCTTTCACACCTGCCTTCTGGACATGTCCTGCTGAAAGCCATCAGTAGCTCAGCATATCCTCGTTTTCTCACCTCTGCCTGTCCCAAACTCTCTGGCTCCACTTCTTGACTCATTTATCATCTAACCCCTTCTATATCATCACCCAACCTTCCTTTGCTGACACCCCTTTTTCTCAAACTCATTAAGTTTAACTAATCTTATATTGGGAATATTCTGGATCATGTTATATTCTCCATCTCCAGTGCCTCTTCCTTAGTTCATATCCTTGACATCTCTCACAGCCTGTAGCAACTACCTAACTGGTCCTTCTGACCAGTCTCTCCCAAAGCTCCTATTGGTGCCCCCTCATTGCCACCAGAATTATTTTTCTGGAAAACGGGGGCCACATCTTTTTTACTTCAGAGAGAAATCCTTGCTGGCTGCTTGCTAACCACAGGACAAAGTTGAAAATCCTTCACATGTTACCTATGCTCCGCACTGCTTGGTACTATTTTTACAGCACACAACCAGCCCAACCTTCACTGTATTTGACAGTGTGACCTCCACCATCCCCAAGATCGGTGAGCATTGGAACCCACACTTTTCCCCCACACTTGCCCACGCTTCTTTTGCTGCCTGGAACCCTCCACACTCTCCCCTGTACTAACCCAATCCCTCCTAGAGTCAGGGAATGCATCTCTATAAAGCCTTGTCACCACCTCTAAGCAAGTCACTTATTGGTACATGTACCAACATGCCTTTTGTAACGATGCTAGAGACAACGGGTTACTTATTGCTAAGTGGGCCAACACGCCTTTAGTGTTGTACAAGATGTTGGAGACAATGGGTTCAAATGGAAAGTTCCTTTCCCTCATAGGTCTTGAGATCCAGTAACATGGACTATGAAACTATATGTAGTTATTTCAAATTGTGACAGATGCTAAAGGTTGTAAATCTCCCATAATGACACAGAAAGAACACAGGGATTTAAATAAGCTGGGCTTGTTCTTTGGCCATAATGCTGTTTACTTTGCATTTCTCAATAGTCTGTGGTAGAGTATTAATGAAGCTGTGTTTTGTTTCATTTGTTTTCTTAACATACCTACCTGTTTGATTAAATGAATGATTTCATTAATGAAGCAATTGTCTGAGTCCATCTACGCTCAAATTTGAGAAATCTACCTACGACTAAATAAGGTACATTCCAACTGTTCTTGTGCCAATTGCGATCTCATTTCAATAAACACCAATGTACAAAGATTGAATTCATGTATACACTTAGTTTCCCTAAAATTGACTGGAGCTACTTTTAAGGGAACCAAAAGCCTTGGTCACAGTGAGAGAAATAACATTCATGGGAGTATGTGCTTTCTTAGACAACCAACATTCCATGATGACATTTAGTTCGGCCAGGCCAAATGGCTTCCCCAAAACAAGACAGATGTCACTGATTCTAGAATTTGGCCTCAGTGGGACACCATGGGATCTTTTCTAGCTGTGACTGAGACTTATTTGAGAAATGCAAAACCATCCAGAAGAAAACTTGGAAAGGGGTTATCTGAGGGATGGATGGACAGCTGCTGCTTGGTCCCAGTGGAAGCCTCTGGACCTGGTATTTAACAGTTCTGCTGCCAAATGTGCAGACAGGCTCGCAGAACAAAAGTCACCATTGCAAACCCTGAGGATTGGAGGGAAGGGAGATGGATGCTGATTACTTTCTGTGTTCTTCCTTCTTCCAGGGGGGGAAGAAACAACTATGCAAAATGACTGTAGAGATTCATACAGACAGCGTGATCCAGGAAAAGAATGGGCTAGGGTTATTTTTGTGTTTGGGGGTTAGTTTGATAAGCAGGAGTGGTGAGCATATTCAAGAAGCTTCCATAAAAACACTTAGGCAATAGCCAAATTTTTAAAAAAATGTTTTGAAAACCATAGAGTGTGCTACAACAGCTGCCTTAGGAAGGCTCCCTGAAAGCACAAGAATCCAGCAGGTGGGGACTTGTTTTCCAACGGCTTGCTCAAAAAGACAAACTGAGAATTGTGATCTCACCGGGGTGTGAACAGCAGAATCCAAGCAGCAGATGGTGTGATTTTGTGGAAAGGCCATGGAACCAGGGTCACTGGCTGGGGACAGCATCCCAGATTTTCTCTCTACCCATAGCATGACTTGCGCAAATTCTGTGGGTCTTGAATTCCTCGAGGCTAAATCAAAATCTCCTTGGACATTTTTTAAGGTCCTTTGAAATTTGAAAGAGGATAAATTTTTAACCAATAGAGTCCTTTATGGCATTTTCTATGAGCCAAGCACCGATCTATCTGCCTCAGGAATATAAGCCCAAAAGACCCAAGGAGACCGGGTTTGTCATCACCCCATTTTAAAAGAAAAAACAGGCACAGAGCAATTGAACCCCTGCCAAGAAAACAGCTGATGTACAACCCAGCAAGGATGTGATCCCAGACACACTAGCCTGGAAACTCTTCTCCCAACAGGCACACTATCTTGGGTATGTACACACCCCCAAAGAATATATTTAGACTTTTATTCATACAAAAACCAACAACCATGAAACACAGTCCTATACAGTATTCTATGGCTTACCAAAAGGCCTTTTAAATTGATGTCTTAATTCTCATAATAACTCTATGCTGGTTAGTTTTTGCCAACTTAACACAAACTACAGTCTCCTGAGAAGTAGAAATCTCGGTTGAGGAATTGCCTCCATCAGCCTGTTTTGTGGGCATGGCTGTGGTGCATTTTCTTGATTGCTAACTGATGTGAGAGGGCTCAGTCCACTATGAATGGTACTTTCCCTAGGCACATAGGCCTGGGCTGTATATGAAAGCTAGCTGAGGGGCTGGAGATACAGTTCAACAGTTGACTGCAAATGGTTTGATTCCCAGCACCCACAGGGCCACATGTAACTCCAGTTCCAGAGGATCTGGTGCCCTCTCCTGGCTTCTGTGAGTACTGCATCCAAGTACTACACATAAAAATAAATAAATATTTTTTTAAAAGAAGGGAGGGAGGGAGAGAAGGAGGAAGGAAGGAAGGAAGGAAGGAAGGAAGGAAGGAAGGAAGGAAGGAAGGAAGGAAGGAAGGAAGGAAAAGAGAGTTGTCAAGCCAGTGTTCCTCCATGATCTCTGCTGTTACATTATGCCTTTGGACAGGTGAGTCAGTTGTACTAAGAACATCTCTTAACAATAAGACAAATGATTAGCCAGGCATTGATGGCACACACCTTTAATCCCAGCAGCAGAGACAGGCGGATCTCTGTGAGTTCCAGGCCAGCCTGGTCTATAAGAGCTAGTTCCAGGACAGCCTCCAAAGCCACAGAGAAACCCTGTCTCGAAAAACCAAAAAAAGGACAAATGATTAAAATAAATTTTCCAGTTCTGGAGGGAATCATGAAATGTCCAAACGATTCACACTCAGCTATCTGCTGCTCTCATCTGTGGATACAGATTATTGAAATGGAATGGCCTGACCAATAATTAAGCAGGGACAAAATAAAACCCAGAAGAAAATGAGTGTGTGCGGAAACAGAGCCAGCATGATGGGCAGACAAGCAGGGGAGCCTCCTGTGGAGTGCTATTTTCAATCTGCACAAAATTATCTCCTGTTACTGCTTCATCCTAGAGCCTAAAATTCCAGCACAGGATGCTCATTCTTTTGTCTCAATGTCATTCCAAGTAAAAAAGTATCTTCAAAAGGATAATCCAGTTACATCCCATTGTCAATGATAAGATATCATACTGCCTTTCACAGTTTGACAGTAAGGGAGTCTCTAGCCTGTACACAGGGTAATTTGAAATGTAGAAAGTCTCCAGATGGGTTTAGAGCAGAAAGCAAGCAACATATTGCTCAAAATGACTGTACTGTGACTGAGTCCAGGCACATAGGGTGAGCAGAGTCCTGGGAGAAGGTGTGGTAAAGGAACCCAACAAACCCCAAGCCAAGAAGACAAGAAAGGGTTTCCTCAGGTGTTCTTCCCTTCTGGGTTTTTTTGGGGATTTTTGTTTTGTTTTAATACCCCCTGGCACTAACAACTATGCCCATATCCCTGTGACTATACTGTCTCTCACTATCGGGAACACAAACATGGTGGGAATCCCAGCCATACTGTGAAGACAGCTAAGAGGAGAAAGGAGAGGGGCAGAGAGCAGCGGGGGAGAAAACTCTAGATGGTTATGTTAAAAGGGATTTGTTCCACTGTCACAACCAGAAAACTAGCTCCCCCAGAGCCAGCTTGAGGGCAGGAAGCCTGGGAGGACCAGGCTGCCGAAAAGATGCTCTGGGTCACAGGCAAGGCAGGTGGGGCCATAAACATCCACCCGGGGCTGAGTCAGGAATGCCTGAGATACACACTGGAGCTCTAGGGTGCTGTGTGATCCCAGGGAAAACACCCTTCACAATCCTGCCGACTAAGAAAGACAGCTCTTAACTCCAGGCTACCAGCGGGCTTTTCTACTCCTAGTTATGTCCAGTGACTGGTATAGGACCAGGAGACTTGGGCAATCTGAAGAACTACAAGCTTCCCTGTCTTCCAGCTGCCCAGTCAGTCCTTTCTCTGGGCCCCTCTCTGAGGAAAGACAAACTCCTCTACCCTAAAGATGAAGAGTCTGAGCTGTGCCAACATCAGTGGCCCCTCCGGCTCAGGCTGTCCTAGTGCTCAAACAAAGACATACTGGGACCCTCCTGCTGAGACGGGGGACTTTTCTGGGCCCAGGGAAGCTGGCCTTAATCTGCTGCACACTGAATGACAACAATGTCAAGAATGAAAATATGGTTTGGGGGGATAGCCCCCAGGAGCCCAACATTTTAGTATTTAAAGGAACTTTAATGAGCTTAAGTGGCTAATCTCGAGTTCAGGAGGGGGTGTTTTGTTTTGTTTTGTTTTGAAAAAATCCTTTTAAAGGCTCCTGAAGCTTGATAGCAAGGGTTGTGAGTCCCAAGTGGCTGCCTCTAACTGAAAGGAAGGGCAGGCAGGAGTGAGGACAGAAAATTGCTCCAAAGAGCTTCTCATGATGCTCCAAAACCCATGCTAGCAGAGCTGCAGGAAAAGACCCTCCATGAAGGAGAGATGCAGAAGCAAGCCTGGTCTCAAGCCCAGCAGGATAGGGCCCGCCTAGCATGCACAGCACTAGGTTCAGTTCCCAGCACCACAAGTAGAGAGAGGTGTCCTGAGAAACAACAGCTTTGTAAATGAGTGCTACACTGATGACCTACCACAATGCTGGCCAATCTTTCTGGCAAGTGCCAAATTCTCTCCTTTTACTGGTATCACAGCACAGAACCAGGCACATCTCTTACTCCTCAAAATGCAGGACATATTCTAAAGTCTAAGATGCCAGCATAGTCAGAAAAATTGGGGGGGAAGGGGGGACTCCCAAAAGGTCCGCCAAAGAGCAATGGTCATGGAACTATGTAAATCTGAGACGAAGGGCCATTGACCAGTTACTGTGTACCACTCAGTAACTGGGGTTGCTACATGGGAGGACTATTGTATATGATAAAAGGCTAACTGGGGGTGGTTAGGGAGATAGTTCTGTGGATGAAGAACTCGCCAAGCAATCCTGGAGACCTGACTTCAGATCCCCCCCCAAAAAAATGTAAAAATCCAGGGGGCAGCTAAATGCATTTGTAACCCCAGTGTTAGAAAGCAAGAGATAAGAGCATCCAAGGAACCCACTGGCTGTCTAGTCTAGCAAATCAGCAAGTTCCAAGTTCAGTGAGACCCTGTCTCAAAAATTAAAAGCAACAAGCAGTGAAGTCACTTGTTGATCTCTGGCCTCTACACAGACATGTGCACACACACAAATACATGTATATAACATACCCACAGAGATATTCAGAGAGTGAGAGAGAAAGACAATAAGGAAGGGAGGGAAAGAGAGAGAGGGGAGAAGGAATGAAGGAAGGAAGGAAGGAAGGAAGGAAGGAAGGAAGGAAGGAAGGAAGGAAGGAAGGAAGGAAAGGCGGGCTAACTAGGTTCCCCCGGGTGAGAAAATAGAGGGTCTATGGGATAGCAGAGGATGGGAGCAATAATGCAGTTAGTGGTGGGTTTAAGCAATATTTAAAGCTTACAAGAGTTATGTTAATAAAACTCCATGGGGCAGAATGGGATAAGACAGATGTGAGTCTAGATACAGCATGTGGTTCATTCCCAGCAAGACCAGAAGATTACAATATTTTTATATGGACAGGATTTATTGGACCAGTCAGAAAGCACAGTCCAATCCACAGTGGCCAGATATCTCTCAGAGATCATCTGTTAGATGACAATGATTTAAAAAAAAGAAAAATACGACAGTGTGATGGGACGGCGGAGGCCCAATGAGTCAGAAAAGGTGGTTATGGTTGCTGTTATCCAAAAATAGGATCCGCAAACTGGAATTCTGAGAGAGAGGTTGGAAGAGACTAGACTCTTCCATGTGACTAGTTACAGGACTAGGAAGCATGTCTGCTTTGTATTTTTAGTTGTTGGATCATTGCAGTGCAATGATGGAGACCTTGCAGATTTCATTAAGTTCTGTCTAATCTACTCATGGCAGCCAAGCGATGGGCTCTGCAAAAGACTCAGTTGTCCTGTTCACACTGATAAAAAAAAGAGCACAGAGGCAGGTTTTTCTTTTAAATCCCTTTTAGACTACACAGACAGGACTACTGTGACAAGACCTGTATACCCACGGGTAGGGAACGGATGTGGGTTTTGTTTTATTCCTTACATAATATCTTCCCTAATACTTCAGTGTTTCTGCTGCATTCCAATTGAATCTGCTATCTAGAGCCAAGAGAAACTTAATCCCTACCCTAAGTCTCATTTTATTTATTTTCAGTAGTGTAAAACAAACATGTACAAGGTTACAGTGTTTACGCCTCCATTTTAGCCGACATAGTGCTAATCCTCCTACTAATTAATGCCAGGGCCATAGCAATCTTTATTAATTTCGTCTTGGTTAAAAATACAGAGGCAGATCCTTGTGGTTTACTAAAATAACAATTTGACATTTGGAAGGTGTCTGCAAGATGGTAGAGTAGGTTTATGGTATGACAAAGAGACACAAAGCTGCAGTCAACACCGGCTGGAGATAACATGATTAATTCTAATTGTGGACTAAATGCTCCATGTCATACTCATCTACGAGACTAAGGAAAAATGCAAGTCCCCAAGAGCACCAGCAGAGACCCTCCCTCTATCCTGGACAACAGGTCATGCAAAAGGGGTGGCCCTGTGATGTCCTGAAAACCATCACCTTTCCCTGACTGAGTCTGGAGAAGCCACCAGCAAAAATACTGTCCTAAGGGCCCCAAGGGACTCTCAGGAAAATATATAGTATACTCCCAAAAAAACATTGTCAGCTAGGCTGGAATGAGAGCAGGGTCCCCACTGGGAAACCTCTACTCTGGGGCTCCCCACCCCACATGGCCCAAGGCCACCTTTATCTTATCCTGAAGTGACATACTAAAGAACCACACTGAAGATGGGAAGACCTGTGGGGGGAAAAAAACTGACTGAGATTTATTTTTAATTTAAAAAAATAGTAAAACAAAATTAAGATTTTATCATTCGGACCAATATTACCAAAATTCTTTTAAAACTAGACAGAAGTGACTTGTTTTATCTCTCCCATAATTTATTTTCCATGATTGTACAACTGCACTTAATAATCCAGTTCATATATATGATTCAGTATTGATTGTTGTGACCTTGGTAATATTCAATAGTCACATTTTGTAATATACATTTACTCCAAGAAGTTATTAAGATTTTTGTTCATACAGTGGCTATTTAAAAGTCTTTGTTTTCTCACTGTTAAATACTATAGCTCAAGAAATTCATTGGGGGGGGGGCATATGGTTAACTAAACGGACCTGTTCTTAGTAAAGAAAGTATCAGATCATTATATCCAAAAACCTTTATAAAATTAAAAAAGCAACACTAGCTATCCCTCCTTGATGTAAGTCTTGGTTGATTTGAACATTATAAATGAAATGTAAGACAAATAATTAACTATGGGAAAAGCCCTTATCAATGAAGTCAAAGTACTGAATGATACTTCCTAGCCACACGGAGAAAAAAGGTCTCAGAACTCTACAGTATGTAAAAACAGTCTGAAAACACATCGCCTTTCACGGTGTGTTCTGTTAAAGTAAGGATCAAAAAGCCCCATAGCCATGCTCATCCCCAACAGCCAAACTCCTAAAACACTGTCAATGCCCACGCTACCGAATTTCTATTTTTAAGTCTTAGATTCCACACAAGTCTGATCCATGGACCAACACATATAAAAAGTAAAAGCACCTCTATAAACAAGAAATATTTTCAATCATCCTCTAAAATTAAAACAGAGAGAGAGAGAAGGAGTCTGTTGTATAAAGACAGCCACAACCATGGACTGTTCTCAATGTGTTGAATGCGGCCAAAAATTACTGCCTATCTGGGTTTGATTTTTATATGCCTTAAATGTCATTGTGCCAGGAGCCAACAAAAAGTAAAGTGCAGGAGCACTCTACTAATGGCCTCTGTAATTCCACCTGTGGTTCCTTTATGAAGAACTGCATGTCCAAATTTGATGTCTAAGTAATATCACAATAATAATAATACAATAATAATAATAATAGAACAAAACAAGCTAACTTCTCCATACACACCTCCTGCACCACCTTGACAGAATGCAGAATGGGTTCATTACCAGTCCTAATAGCATCGCCTACGTCTTTTTCACCTGGGGCTGACAAGCCTCAGGACAAAAGAGACAAGGAATACTGTAAGTGGGGTGACATCTACTTTCCCCCATATTTGTCCCTTTCTCTGGACAGACAACTGGTCTACTCCAAACGGTGAAGAAGAAAACATGAGTAGGCCCTCAGAGGAAAGGCTTCCCCAAGCTTCGATCTGCTGACATGTGGGGAGTTACAGTACTGTGGGAACAGCTCTGATGACAGCAATACTACCCCACACTGCTCCCAGGACGTCCAAAACAATCCAAGTGACAATGATAAACTTCATATGTGAGGAGAGAGGGCCCTGCCTGACCCATGAGCCACCAGGCACATGAAAGACGCAATATAAATTTGATTTAAAAGTGGGACGCCATCCAGAAGGCTCAATTATCTATCACATTGCCACGTTTCTGTGATCCCACGGCCTCTTCTGTCTCCGCCTGAAGCATGGCTACAGTGCTTGTTTGGAACTGATTCAGGGAAAACTCTGAACTAACAGGACACAGAAGGTTCACTTAAATAGGGAACAATGGTTACATAAATAGAAGTCTTCCAGGCTGGAAAATAGTTGGTTGTCTGCTAACTTTCAGGAATGCTGAAGCAAATTGAATCCATTCCTGAAATATCCACACCTATATCACCTCGAGTGGTGTATCTCAGAGCACACACAGCTTTATTCATCGATATCATCAGGGTTGGCTTTTCATAGAACTAGTTCTTTATCTTTGATGACATCCTGGGCAGCAAGTGACCCCCAGCTCTTGATTTCTGGGTGTTCATAAATCGCCATTCTACATTCTGACCTTGAATGCTTCTTTGTTTTGGATAACTGAAAAGTAAAGTACTCCTAAGGGTGTTATAGTAGACGAGGCCAATACCCAGCAAAGCATCCTGAGGTTTCAAGTGAGCAATCTTGTCCAAGATGCCATCATCAATCTGTTTATTTAATGAGAAAAAGTTGATGTTTCACATGGTGAAAGTGAAAACAAGTCGTTGACAGGATGGAATTTTGGCTTTTTAAATAACTGTGTTGAAGTGGCTCTTTTAAGACTTCATACATGTATCAAGTGACTCTAGTTGCTCTCACCCCCACCCTCCCCAACCTGCCTCCTATCCCTATTATCTAACACACACACACACTTACTTTAAGCTAAGGCCTGACCTGACACAGGGATGCACAAGTAATAATCCCAATGCAAATTCAGAATTTACCAGCATCCAGGTATGCATATGAATGGCTGAAATAAGTGTGATAACCTCTCCTGCTAACCCTGTGCTCATGATGGTCATGGGACAGTGAACATAAGAAACTATTCTTTTGTTTCCATTTGTGGAATTAGCACTTGAACTTTACAAATATGGGGGACTGAATTACTGCCTAATACTCACTTTTCTATCAGATGCTTTGTAACTCACCCTCATTGCTGTCTTAGCTCCTAACACACATCTCATTTTCCCTCTCCATTTGCTTTATCTGGAATTCAAGCATTGAGGAATCATACACACAGAGAGGGGGGAGCTATTTTACTATTGCAATAAAGAGGGAAGTGCTTTCTGCAAGTTTCATGACTATTACTCCCCCCCCATTGAGCTGTATCCTCCAGGATAAACATGTGGCCATTCTAGATAGCTTTTAGTTAATACCTGGTCCTGTGGAAATGAAAGGAGCTTTCAGGAAACCTCGATAGTCAGGGTAAAACAGCTGCCAGGCTAGAAGCCTCCTACAGGCAGGCTCCAAGATTTTTCTAATTGTCTCTGCTCCTCATAACCAATGTTTTACGTACAGAAGCTCCTAAAAGCCTGTTGAATAAAGGATTTTTTTTTTCCTGAGCCCAATGTAAACCGAGAGTGAGGAGGCGAGGGGGAAATCATTGCTTCACTTTCTCTTACAGCAAGTGTCCTAAAACCGTTAAGAGTATCAAGTACATTAAAACCCTGATTTGTTGAAAGTAGTATGGGATTGAGATTGGGACTAGAAGAGAGAAGGAATTTAATAGAGGAATAAATGAATCTCAAACAGCCACTGATGGCCTGGGCAGACTTGCTCTGAGATTGTGCCCAGCAAACTCATTTTGGATATTCATGTGTCAGTAAATAGTTTTAAATTAAAATTAAAGAAAAAAAAAACTTTCCCTGTCACACCAACACCTCTTTGAACAATGTCGCTCACACCCTCTATAAAATCTTGATTCTGGCCAACAGCTGGCGAGTTTATCCCTGCAATTTTCTGACCCTCTCAGCTAATAAGCCCAAACCGCCCCAAACCTGGAGGGCTGAAATGGAAGGGATATTGTTGTGCTAAGTACTTTACAACAACTGTTTCTTCTCCTCTTGACACAGCCTGACTTCCTTAAAGGAGATTTGACTGGCCAGACAGCTGTGTTGACCCTTGAGCCGTCTTTGATTCGTGATTTTCTTTTTTAACAAACAGAATAGAAAAATCACAACCCAAATCCTCCCCTAAGCTCCAATACTTTTGAATTTGCTAGTGTTGTGCCTGAAGGATGTGGACCTTTCTCTAGTCTATAAGCAGAAAGATAAAGATTGGGCCCACACAATACCAAAACCTTTCCATGAGAAGCAAGAGAGAAAAAGGCGAGCAGTCACCAGCCTTTGTCTACTTGAAGTTGTATAGACCAAATCCCCTTAATTACCTAAAAATCACACTTTTTACTCAGACTCGGGGGCTACAAGCAGACAAGCCAGCCGGCAAAGACAGCGGCATCTTCCCATGTCTTCTTTCAAAACTGTTTACCATAATGCTCAGGGCGAGTTTTCCCTACTTTGCGGATTTCTGTATTGTCCAAATCACATAAACTCAAGTGTGTATCTTTTTTTTAAGTTCTGAAAAAATGTAAAGCACTTCTGAAACAACAGAGAGGCCTAGTGTTCTATCCGAATGGGGGTAAAAGTCAAGCATTTATGTATAGCAAAGCTATTCTGAGTAGCAGAGAGAGTGTTCTGGTGGTGGTATTTTCTAGGTCTAACTTGGCTTATTTTTCAGTAAACCTGACAGCCCAGATGATATGGAAACAACAAACCTCTATTCTTCCCCGTGGTTTTTGTGTTGTAGTAGCAAGCTTTTCACTGTGCCTCTTAGTAAAATTATAGCAGCTATGTTTCACATACACCGACTACCCTCTGATTCTCGAGCGTAGTGGTTCTTTCCTTCACTAGTGAAAAAGGCTGTATCTACTCTGTGTACACACTCATACCCACACAGCCAACATATGCTAGCCCTAGTGTACAAAAACAGACAAGCACTAAGCCAATTTTCTTTCCTTCTGGTTCTCCACAACCAAAGTCCCTACGCATTGGCCAAACTTGCAAGGAAAAGCAGTTTCCTCTGCTTACATCGCAGGGCTCCTCCTAGCCTTTCCTTTGAGAAGAATATCCTGCCACACCACACTCCCTGGGAAAAGAATAGAACCTGCTTAGTCTAGAACTGGGTGGAGACACCGCTGGGGGCTTTAGGTCAGGCCCCCTCTGACCTACCAACTTCTCCGGAGTCCCAGAGTCCGCCACACCTGACAGCTTCGTAGAAACCCTAAGGAGAGTGTGACTGGAAGCACCAAGTGGCAATGAGACCGAGGAAAACCCCTTCCAAATTCGGTATGCCCAAACCAGGGCGAGAAATGTGCCCAAGGGACAGAAACCGTCCGATTCATACCGCCTTATGGCTGAGCACAAACCCAAGAGCGGCGCAAACACTTAAGTAAGATGCAATGGAAAAGGACGCTGGTCACTGGTGGTCCTCTGGTCTCTCCGGTGAGCCCAGGACCAAGCTTGAAGGTGTCCCAGGCCCACAGAAAGTGATCGCTGGGGTTGGCCCTGCCCGGGGTTAAGGAACTTGGAATAATTAAAAAGTAAGTACGCTACCCAAAAAAGAAACAACGCATTGCGGCTCTCCCCGGCCCAGGTTGCGCGTACAGATGGAATCCCCGCAACCCCAGCGCGTGAGATTTACTGGTCTGGCCTGCGGATGTCTCTTATTTCTCTCGGAAAGACGAAGGGGGTGCAGGAGGACATAGTCCCCAGCGCACACCCGCACACTGGTGCATGAGGGTGAACCGGCGCGCTCAGCGACGAAAGCACTTACTTCTCATAGTGGTACTTGCAGTAAAGCTTCTTGTCCCGGTAGAAGCAGGTGGTCTCCAGGGGCTCTTTACAGGAAGCGCACTGCACGCACTGCTCATGCCAAAAGCTGTCGTTGAGCCGAAGCAGAAATCTGTCCGAGATGACCCGCTGACAGCCTTCGCAGACAGATTTGGGGCTCACCGCTCTGCCTACGGCAGTAAGAGACATTCCCCCATGAGCCACTTATGCAAGCCAACCCCGCTGAAACACTCTGGCGATCGAATCCTGCCCTTTACCCCCCGGCCATGGTCCATGCATTCCCCAGGAAGGTCCCCAATGATCAGATATTTTAAAAAATTAAACCAAGTGGCAATGACGTTACTAATAAACGAAGACTAAGTAGCAAGGCATAAGTTCTAGCGAGGAAGGGGGCTGAAGTCAATAAATAGCCTTAATTATTAGACAGACCCAGGTACCATTGCAAGCACTCACTCATCCTGTAAAATTAGATTACAAATAATTTGTGCTCCAGGGACTCTCAAGTCGTCATTAACCAATCATTAAGTCACTGTTTGTGTCCTTCCTTGGACTACTTTTAAATGATAAATAATTATTTGTTTGCAAGTGCGTTCTATTTTTAAAAGGAAAACTATCATTTTCTGTTTTCTTAAAAAAAAAATCTGTGAGTGCAGAAAAATACTATCTCTCCCCAAGCAAGCTCAGTATTGTTCAAACCAGCAAATCCCTCCTATTACTTGGTTGGCGTGCAAATTGAGGGTGGCTTTTTATAATTAGGAAATGTCAAGATGTGGGAAAGTAAGAGCTGAGAGCACAGACTGCGAAGGGTGCATGGCGGTCAGAGTACTAGATGCCCTCTGCTCAAAAGGCATCCTCCTCTTAGCCCAGTCAGACTCTTCTCTGCCTTACCCCTTGACCTTTTCGATTTTTTCCCTACACACACACACACACACACACACACACACACACACACACACCACATGCACGCGCGCGCACACACACACACACGGGACAGAGGGAAGAATACTCAGCTGCCTTTGTTGACACTTTTCACAACCGTTTAAAGACACCCTTGTGCTGCCACAAGAACACTCTTGTCCATAATGTCCCAAAGGGCTGGTCCTTCTACAAACTGCAGCTACACTAATCTCACTTTCTGCTTTGGGGAACAGCCGCCAGCGTGTGAACCGGACAGGTCGTTTTATGGAGTGGGAAGATAGCAAGGAGGACTGGAGAAAGCCGGGCGGTCGTTCTCAATTGTAAATTTCTGTTTTCTTGGAATCAGCATCCCAGGCACCATCCTAGTGTTAGAGCGAACCTGGGTCCTAAGGCTCAGGGTACTGAACCCAAAACACCAAAGTCCACACACGCTCTGGCCTGTGTCTTCTTGCTCCAGGGAGAGGATCTTGGCATTTTCAAAAGGGTGTTGAAGGGAGGGTACACGGGCTTCGTGATTTCGTTTCCTCTGAGCTGTTGGGGTGGGGTTGGCGATTTCTCTCTGAATATGATTTCTACAATCGAAAATTTTCAACCCACTCTATTGATTCTAGAGTTAGGGAAAGAGGCAAGAGGTTTAAATGACAAAAGAAAAATCTATCCTTCAGAAAGAGGAGGCGGGAAGAAAGAAAAGAAGGAAGGTCGAGATAAAGAAAAGAAACACCTTTCCCCCAAATTTGAAAGCCCAAAAAGCAAAATTGGGAAGACACTGCCAAAACAAGAATTGTTGCCCTGAGCTCTGAAAGACCCACGGGTGGGACTCTTCTGGACCCCTTGATCTTCTCTGCTGTGGCTGGGTTGGGGGTAGTGGATACCGGGCTTTCGGAACTGGGCTCCGGCTTCAGTTAATTAAAGACCAGGCGAGGGCCCCGCCGTGCAAGCTAATCCCAGAGCAGCGCTGCCCACCAGCCCGGAAAAGCCCCTGGGCCATGCCCAATACTAAAATTGGGGCTGGAGTTGGTGGGGGAAAGAGAAGAACTTGGGCGCTCCGGGACCTCGGACCTTTGCTGCCCATGCTCGGCCACGGGCCTCTGAAAATACGGTGGCATTTATGAGCCGTCGATCAGCTCCATGATTAAAAATCCAGCCCTGGGTATTATTAATCACTTGCCACTCAAACGCCTGTGAACATGCTCGCCCCCCAGTCGAGCTCATGAGGCCTGAGGAGGTTTGCTGGTTGCATAGTAGGGATGGCTCAAAAAGACTGATGGACACGGAAACACAGAGAGCGCGCTGCTATGTGCACGAAGAGGGTGCTAGGCTGATCGTCTAACCCGGTACCAGAGAGCTGACGTGCTGAGTTCCAGCCTGGCAGAAGGAGGATGCGACAGGGAGAACCGAGTTGAACACTTACCCAGCAAGGAGGAGAAGGAGGCCGAAGTCTCAATGGAACTTTGAAAGTTCTCCTCCATCTTCAGGCCGTCCAACATGTTCGAGATGAGCCTGGAGGACCTGTAGAGCCGGGAAAGAGATGCGTCTAGCTTCCGTGCTTTCTGGGACTCCGCTCCCTCAGTTGCCACACTCCTGGGAAAGGACAGAAGGAGTGTCCAGGGCGACAAGAATGAGCCTGGAGGGCAGAGTCCAGCCAAGGGAAACGTGGGGTGGGAGGAGAGAGAAGAGCCACCATGAACAGCTCTGACGGATCTGATTTCACTTGAAGTCAACGCGTTATGTACTTAGGCATCCGCCCCCTTTCTGCGTTCTCCTAACCCCCACCCCCACCCCCACCCCTGTGCCCAGGTTTCCCACTCCAAGACCGACTCCGCCCCATCCTATACTAATGTGGCCCCTGGGGACCCCTCTACACGAACTCTGCTACTGCGTGTCATGGGGTGGGGGTGCGTCTCCTCTCAGAGCCAGGACCAAGCACGCAGCACCGTCTAGGTCCGATACCCCGTGACCCGGCCACTCAGTTTCGACCCTCACCTGTCGGAGAGAGGCAGAGTAAGGGACTCGCAGACCGTCCCGGCCGCTTCCGTACTCCTGGCGCTGCGCTCTGCTTGGGGGCGCTCGGGAGTGGGCGTGCGGGGCGCACGGGGAGGTGCTCCCGCCGGTCGGCCAGTGCCGGGAACGTCTGCAGGAGCAAAGGAGTCGCCTCAGGGAGGAGCCGCGACTGGCCCGGCTCACTCTTGGATGCATTTCAAATCAACTTTCAGCAACACGCCCGCCCGAGCCGAAGCTTAAGGAACCCCGCAGCCTTCCCTACCTGATGGCCAAGCTCGCCCCCAGTGTCCGGAGCAGCGCGAAGTGACCGAGAGGAGCGGGAGGCTTGGGCGGAGGACGGCGGCGTCTCCGAGGCTGCAGCCGGAGCAGCCACCCCGACTCCGGCGCGCCCGGGACAGAGCGGGAGCGAACGGCGGCCCCCGGTTCTGCTCCTCGGCGCGCCGGAGCCCGGCCGGGCCGTGGCCACGAGCCGCCTGCCTTCTCGGGACGTCCCGCCAAGCCCGCGCCGCTCTGCAACCGGCAAGGGGAGGCCGGGCTGCTCCTCCAAGGCCGCCGGAGAAATCCGAGGCCCTGGGTCCTGGGTGCAAAGTCGGCCCTGCTTCTCCGAGGCGGCTCCGGCGACTTCTGACAGCGGCCGCTGGCTGCGTGCGCGGCCCGGGAAGGGGGTGGGGTGCGCAGGGCGGGGGCCTGGGAGCGCGTCCCGTGGCGGGGCCCGCGGTGCTCGCTTTCCCGGCTTGGCTGCTCGGCTCACCGCGAGGCTGCAGCTCGATGCTCCCGTCTGCTGCCCGGGATTCCGGTCTGCTGCCCGGACGTCCCCGGCACCCCAACTTTCCCTCCTCTCCACGTGGAACTGTTGCCTGGGAGAGTTACGCCCGAGCCTCCGCCGAGCTCCGTGCCACCTAGACTGCGCGCGGGCGGGATGGGGATCCGGTTGCTCTCGGATCTGCACCGTAAGTGATGACTAACCTCCAGCAGTGCTCACCTGGAGGCCCCGGGAAGCTCTTAGAGTTCCGCTTTGTGAGCGTGGGCACAAGAAGCTACAAGCTCCTTGGACTTTCATTTTCCCGCTGGCTCCCGCAACTTACAACTTTGTTTAGGCTTAAAACTCAATTCACCGTTTCTGGCTGAAATCGTTTCACCGCTGGGAAATGCAATAGTAAGACCCATGGCAAAACCTTAAATCAGACTCCCCATATCCCATCCGGCCGACTAGACACTAGACGAAGTCAACCAAAGGGACTTTTCCTAGAAAAGAAGTTCCTGGGGGCACTTTTTAATTCCCTGTTATTCATAAGGTTCGATTGCAGTGACAGCCCTTCAGCCTCTCTAAAGGCAGAAACAGGGTCTTTCTCCTCTATTCCAAGAAGAGCCTTGGGCCAAGTGACTCAATAAACACACTATTGCCTTGGCTAACATATATCGACCACTAATTTTGTGCTAATCTTGGTTCCATAGTCAACTCATCTGATCGTTACAATTTAAGGTGGGGACAATTATGGTCTCAGTGTTCTGATGCCTTAAGGAAACGGGCACCTGTGCACGTGAAATTCCAGCCCGGGCTCCTGAACACAGTTGGAAGGTCCAATTTATGGAATTCTCTAGGGCACCCTCACCTCTACACTGAGAGAGGAACCGAGGGGGAGTTATCCGCTCTATAGCATGGGCTGCCTAAGCAGAGGACATGCCACGTAAGCAGGATTCCCTACTACCTTTTCCAAGGGAAAGAATTAAGCAAGCTCTGCTGTGCTTAGGAGTAGGAGCGCGTATACACACACACACACACACACACACACACACACACACACAGTAGGAGTGCGTACACACACACACACACACACACACACACACACACACACACACACACACACACACCACCACCACCACCACCACCACCACCACCACCACCCTCAGTGTTTTCTACCCACAAGCACAAGCCAAACACAGAATGTGACTTCAGAGGGGAAAAAAAGAGCAAAGCGTTTAATACATTATATTAGAATGCCGCTTTAAACTTTTTAGGGTATTTCTATATATGTGGTTTTGCTTGATCTCTACAACAAACCTGTGAAGCAGGCAGAAAAAAATTATCTATTGTTCTAGACAAATCTTCGGGGCTTAATACAGACAGGGAATTTCTCTACTATTGCCCAGGTGGCTAGTGGCATGTCTCCTGACCTTTGTCCTGTCATCCAGATAGAACAGGATATGAAAAAAAAAAAAAGGTAAATTACATGTATTCTTTGGATAATATATAAGATAGAAATTTGTTAAGAAAAAAGAATAGAGCAAATACACCCACAAGAAATATTACTTTAAGGGCCCAGCTGAGTTTTTGTTTAACTAAAAGTCTTGAGTTTATGAAACGAATTTAACTGGTGGGATAAGGGTATCCTTTTCAGTGAATATACAGAAAATGAATAGATTGTCATTTGATCTGAGTCTTCCTAGTGGATCTGGCATCAGAGACAAAACCCTATTAGTGTAGAGCACACAAGTTTGGGGTATGAATGTCTTGCCCCCAATTGGTTTGGGCACTTCAGCTAGGGACTGTGTCTCACAATCCCGTTGCAAGCTCCTCTGCTCTTCTTGCAGAGCCAGGCACAGATGTGATTAACAAATAGTGTTTGCTTGACTGCAGGATGAGTGGACCTCTTGCTATAGTCTGAAGCCTGCAGGGAAGGGCCAGTAAGCAAAACGTCTCAGTCCTTAGTGTTTTGGGGTTTTTTTAACCATATAAAATATATTTCTATCTTCTATCTCTCCTCCCAGACCTCCCTAACACATCTTCTTGTGTCTCTTTTTTCAATACAACTGTCAATATGAGGATGAGTGTAGGACCATCTGCAGGAGCATGGAAAACCTAGCAGTGGCCACACTCCCAGAGAAAAATAATTCTCCCTTTCCAAGCAGACGTCAACTGCCATTATTTCTGGATTTTGACTGGACTGATCTTGTGTAGGTCTTGTGCGGGTAACATAGCCACTGTGCACTCATGATAGCAATGACGATGTCATATTCAGAAGACAGAATTTTACAGTACTCCTCCACACCCCTTGGCTCTTAAATTCTTTCCACCTCTTCTTTCATGGCACTCCCTATGCCCTGATACAGATGTCTCATATAGGGCTGAGCATGCACAGTAATGCTGTCACTTATTCCTAGCACTTGAACTAGTTATGAGTCTCTACATTTATTGCTACCCACTGTGAACCTTTTCTAAGCAAGGTTGATAACAGCATAAATCTACGACTATGAATACAAATACTCAGATGGCTTTGGCAACATGAACATTTAACAAAATTGTTATTATTAATTAATAATTATCAGTAATAGGTTTCCCTCAAGGACCTATGACATCCACAGTCATGGACTTTTGACCAGGAGGGTTTACAGTATCAAGCATGAATTCCCTCCAGTGGAGCAGAAAGAGGTTGGTTACCCTGGTAACACCCATGTTGCATCAGTGGGCACATCTTGCCTGGCAGATCAGGGTTACAGCAAATCATTATTTTATATGTAAGCGGTCTCCTTTCTTCACATCATGTCAGTAGTGTTTGTTGTTATTGTTCTTCATGATAGCCACCTGAGCAGGGTGGGATGGAATCTATTTTAAAGTGTTTGGGTCTGTGGTTCTCAAATGGTTGCTCCGTTGCACACCTTTTAAGTGTTTCCTGGATGCTTGTACTTCTTTTGAGAATTATGTTTAGTTCTAGAAACATATTTTCTTAAAGATTTTTAAAAGGGTTTGTGGGGGGGCACACACCTGTGTCTGTCTGTCTGCCTGTCTGTCTAGGTGTCTACCAGTGCCTGGAGGGCAGAAGAGGGATCAGATTCCTTGTTGCTGGAGTTACAGTTTGTGAGCTGCCTGGTGTGGGTGCTGGGAACTGAACTCAGATCTTCTAGAAGACCGGCAAGTGTTGTTAACCACCAAGCTGCCTCTCTAGTTTCTGCAGCACATTTTAAAAATTGAATTGCTTTCTTGATATATTTTTTTTTGGTTCTTTGTATGCTCTCAATACTAATCCTCTGTCTGACTTATAGGTAGCAGAGATTTTTCTCCCATCCGGTGGATTGCCTTTCCACTAGATTGACAGTTTCTCTTGCTGTACAGAAGCTTTTTAATTTCATGAAATCCTATGACAGTTGTTCCATTTACTTCCTATGCTGTTGGAGTCCCATTTAGAAAGTCTCCACCTATGTTTTTACGATGAACTGGACTCCCTGCTGCTTCACCCAGCAGTTTCAGAGTACCAGGTCTTATGGTGAGGTCTTTAATCTTTTTGAATTGAGTTGTGAAGGTAAGAGGTAGGGATCTAGTTTCATTCCTCTGCATGTTGATATCCAGGTTTTCTCGGCACCATTTGGTGAAGATGCTGTCCTTTTTCCAACATATACTTGTGGTATCTTTGTCAAAAATCAAGTAGCTGTAGTTGTATGAACTTTCATCTGGGTCCTCTGTTCTACTGAATCTGTCACTTTATGTCTGGTTTTATGCCAGTATGGCAATGTTTTTATTACTATGGCTTTGTAGTATGACTTGAACTCAGATATACTAATACGTTTGGCAGTGATCATTTTTGTGCAGGATCACTTTGGCTTTTCTTAGTATTATGATTGCATATAAATTTTAATTTTTTTCTGTATTTGTGAACAATGTCCTTGGATTTTTATTTGCAGTACACAAAATTTGTAGGTTGCTTTTATTAGGACAGAGCTATGTGTATAGACTTAAACATTTAGATATCAGTGTCTTAAAGTTTTCATTGTGCTGATCTTTTGTTTCCTTGCTCAGGTGTAGTCCTAAGAACACGATATAATAAGTGTCTAGATCATACAAAGAACTAAAAAAAAAAAAAATCAAGAAAGCAATCACAGAGACTAGAAAGGCAGCTTGGTTGTTAAAAGCAATTAAGGCGCTTCTAGAAGTTCTAAGTTCAGTTCCCAGGACCCACAACAGTCCTATATTTTAAGTGTGTGTGTGTGTGTGTGTGTGTGTGTGTGTGTGTGTGTGTGGTGTGTGTGTGTGTGTGTGTGTGTGTGTGTGTGTGTGTGTGTGTATAACCATTATGAATTGGATTGATTCCCTGATTTCCTTTTCAGTGTGTTTGTCACCAGTATATAAAAAGGCTACCAATTTTATGTATTAATTTTGAAAGTGTTTATCAGCTCTAAGAGTTTGTTTTTTTTTTTTTTTAAGTGGAGGATTGAAGGTCTCTTGTGCATAGAATCATGTCATCGGCAAATAAGAATACTTTAGATTCTTTTGCCTTAGCTCTGCCTAAGACTTCAATCACTCCATTGACTGAAAGGAGAGAGTGGACATCCTTGCCTTCTTCCTGATTTCAGCGGGAATGCTTTGAGGTTCCCTACATTTCTGATGGTGTTGGCTATTGGCTTGTCATACATATCTTTTATTTTCCTGAGGCATTCCCCCTGTATCCCTAACCTCTCTGTGACTTTAATGACAAAAGGATGTGGGGTTTTGTTGAAAGCCTTTTCGGCATCTATTGAGATATTCATGTGATCTCTGTCTTTGAGTCCATTTATATGATGTATTACATTTATTGATTTATGTATGTTGAACCATCCCTGAATCTCTGGAATGAAGCCGACTTGGTGATGATGAATAGTCTTTCTGATGTGATGTTGAATTTGTCTTGCCAGTATCAGTATTTTAGTGAGGATTTTGCATCTGTGTTCATCAGGGAGATAGGACTGAAGTTTTATTGTTTTGTGTCTTAATCTGACATGGGTATCAGGGTAAGAACTCTTTCACAAAAACCTATAAAGCATTCTTTTTTTTTCTATTTCATGCAAGAAAAAAAACTGAGTAGTATTGATTTCAGTTCTTCTCTGAAGGTCTGGCAGAATTCTGTAATGAGCTTATCTTGTCCTGGGATTTTTTTTTTTTTAAGTTGGGAAACTTTTAATTATTGTTTCAATCTAGTTTCTAGTGATAGATCTGTTTGAATTATTTATTTAATTTGTTTAAATTTCTGTAAGTCATATGCATCCAAAAAACTTCTGCTTCTTTTAGCCTAACTTATAAGAACATAGATTTTAGCCAGGAGATAGTGGTGCACGCCTTTAATCCCAGTATTGGGGAGGCAGAGGCAAGTGGATCTCTGTGATCACTCTGGTCTACAGAGGGAGTTCCAGGATAGTCTGCAAAGCTGCACAGAGAAACCTTATCTCAAAAAACAAGCAATAACAACAACAAAAAAAACCCATAGATTTTAAATCACGTCCTTAGAATTTTCTAGATTTTATTAGTTATCTGTTATGTCTCCCTTTTTTCTCTAATTAATTTGATATTCTCTCTATTTGTTTTAGTTAATTCAGCTAAGGATTTTCATTCTTTTAACTTGATAAATTTTTATTTTACATGTGTAAATGCTTGGCATGTATGCATGTTTGTGCACTATGAGTATGTCTGGGGCCTGTGGATACCAGAAGATGGAGTCAGAGCCCCCTGGAGTTTCAGGCAGTTGTGAGCTACTATGTGGGTGCTGGGAATTGAACCCAGGTCCTCTGGAAGAGCAGCAAGTGTTCTTAACTGCTGAATCACCGCTCCAGTCCCCAGTTTTGTCAATCTTGTTCATCTTTTCAAAGAACTAATTCTTCATTTCCTTGTTTCTTTGTATTGTTTTGTTCAGTTTCAATTCATTTATTTCTGCCCTATTCTTAATTATTCTCCCCCACTTACTTATTTGTAGGTTTGTTTTACCAAGGCCTAGAGGTAAGCTATTTATTTGCACTCTCAGTTTGTTTGTTTGTTTGTTTGTTTGATTGATTTTAATTTAGGCATTTGGGACTATAAGCCTTCCTTGTAGAAGAATTGCCCCCATTGTATCCAACAGATTTTGCTGTGTTGTATTCTCATTTTTGTTCCAGTCTAGGAACTCTTAAATTTCTTTATTTTCTCATTGAGCCAGTCATTGTTGGGTAGTGTTTTTAAATCCCCATTAGTTTATGTGCTCTCTGTAGTTTCCCTTGTTGTTGATATCTAGGATTATGTATTCTGTGATCAGATAGAATATAAGGTGTTATCTCATATTTCCTATATCCGTTGCTTGACTTATGTCTTCCCAATATGTGATCTATTTTGGAGAAAGTCTAATGAGTTGCTGAGAAGAATGTGAACTCTTTAATGTTTGGGTGGAATGTTCTGTAGATGAGTGGCTGTTGGTCCATCTGAACACTCAACTCAGTGATTCTCTATTTACTTTTTTCCTGGATGACTTCTCCATTGGAGGCAGTGGGTTATTGAAGTCTCCCACTCTTACTTATTGAGTTAGAGTTACTATGTGGCTTGACAGCTAACAGTACCTGTGTTTGATACATATGTGGTATCTCCTTGGATTGTTCCTTTTGAGAATCTGTCTTCTTTGTCTCTTCTGACTAACTTTAGTTTTAAATCTATTTTGTCTAGTGTTAGAATCACTTTGCTCCCTTGTTTCTTAGCTCTGTTTGCTTGGAGTACCTTCTTCCATCCTTTCACCCTAAGATAGTGTCTATCTTTGATAGTGAGGTGTGTTTCTTAGAGACAAAAAAAAATGGTTCCTGTCTTCTAAACAAATTTGCTTGTTTATGTATTTTTAATATTGAATTGAGACTACGAAAGTGAGAGTAGGGGAGTTGAGAAGGTAAGGATTATGAGCATGTGAAGTGGCTACATGGCGGGAGGGGAGCTGGGCATGACAGGATCCAAGTGGAAACCTGAGACACTCCATGGAGCAACTGTGGCACACAGCGCTTGACGGAAGTAGGGTGGTCTTGCGTGGGAGTCACTCACAGGGCTGTGACTCCATAGAGCAATTGCAGTGATCAAGACTGGTGGGGGCTCAGTTCTACTCCTAGCCCTGCCACTGAGCTTGGGCCATTAGTTACCTAGTAGCCTCAGGTTATACAATTGGACTCTCTTTGGCCCAGGGAGTAGAGTAGAACTTCAGAGTATACTGTGAAGTGGTTGTGGAGGTATAGGCTTAGCTGCTTCGTCTAAGTGATGTGTATATCAATAAAAATATGGCATCTCATCCAAATGTGGAAATATTTGTCTATGCTCACTGCATCTGGGAAGCTTAGGCAGGAGCATTGCAAATGGCACACCAGCCAGGGCTAAAAGTGTAACCTTGTCTTAGAAAGAGACACAGAGAGAGAGGGGGAGTGGGGGAGAGAGAGAAGAGAGAGAGAGAGAGAGAGAGAGAGAGAGAGAGAGAGAGAGAAGAGATGTTTTGTGTTAGCTCTTTTCTAATTCATTTGGCCTCTCCCACTGAGTTGGGGACCATGCACAATGTTTGCACTGCAGGACTGATAGGCTGTTGCTTCACTTTTTTAATGAGAGAAGATGCCATGGAGCCAGTTCCCAGAAGTCCTAAATGGAGAATGAGCCATGCTCTCCCTCTTTTGAGATATTCTCCAACAAATTTTCTTTGGAGAAATTCTGCAAGTATTGTAAATAGGCTTCAGATATAACTTCAGCATATGACTTATTTTGAGTTGAAAGTGATCTTCAAGCTCATCCAGTCCAAATATTTGGTTTATAATAGGTTATTGTGGGAAATTACCAATACGGAGTCAGGTAGAAATATAAGGGTATTTAATAGGGAAAAGCCTTACTTACAGAGCAACCTAGCCAGCTGGCGTGGTAGAGGTCTGTACAGCCAGAAGCAAAGAGAAACTGAAACCGAAAACGCAGTCCCACTACGTCACTCTGACCACGCCCTCACAAGCCTGGTCAGGCATACCTGTAGCCAGCCCCTAAGAAGATGTGGCTACAGCTTTCCCTACAATAGGTCATATTTATTTCTGTGGAGATGCCATCTTCTGGGCCATTGATTGGTCTGGGCTAGCCATTCAGAAAGTGAAACGGTACTTCCAGAATCTTCAGGTGAGTGAAGATCTACCCTAGCCATTATCCACTCTCATCTGCATTTGGTCTGCTTCTTCATATGCCTCTCATAACCGGGGCACCCAGACCTGGCAGCAATGTGCTCAGGGCCTCCTATCCCTCCAGGGGCATTAAAATACCCACCAACATGAATTAGTTTTGTGCCAATGTTTTACTCACAGGGTATGCATCATTAGCAAGCTCTCCTTTCTGCACATGCCCGTGCGTATTCCTAACATGGCATCGTCTACAGCTGCTGCTACCATACAGTTGTATTCAGACTGAAATGTGGAAATCTGCAGTTATCTGTGCAAAGAGACAAAGAGTGTGTTTCAAACATGAATCACCCTGCAATTTCAGGCAGATGCCAAGAGTTGCAAGGACTATGTCTATGCCTTATCTTAGTACACTGCTCTTAGAAGAAAGTTAGTTGATTTTCATTGTTAGGACAAAATATCTAGTTTATAAAAATAGCTTAAGGAAGGAAATACTTTGTCTCATGGTTGCAGAGCTGTCATTCTGTGATCTCCATCTCTGTTATGTCTGGACATGGTAGTACAGTGAAGCATCATGGCTAAAGGACAGGGAGCAGCAATGCTGCTCATCCATGGTGACCAGAAAGCAGAGAGAAGAAAGGCCATAGATGACGTAGACTCTTCAAATTCATAACCCCATGACCTACTTCCTCTAACTATTCCCTATTCCCACTTCTTATGAGTACATTGAGTTATGATCCATAGCTTAATAAACTGTTAATTTATTGGTGTGGTTTGAGCCATCATGATCCAATCACCTCTCAGGGGCCCCAGCTACAAACACTGCTGTCTTTGGCACCAAGATTTCAACATATGAACCACTGAGGCAGTGGTTCTCAACCTTCCTAATGCTGGGACCTTTTAAGTTCCTCGTGCTGTGGTGATCCCCAACCATAAAATTATTTTTATCACTACTTCATAACTGTAATTTTGCTACTGTTATGAATCACACATAAATATCTGTGTTTTCCGATGGTCTTATATGATCCCTGTGAAAGGGTCATTCAATCCCCCAGGAGGTCGTGACCCACGGGTTGAGAACCACTGCTCTGAAGGCTACCACACATCCAAAATATTGCAAGGCCCTTGCCAGGTTAACCTGAAAACTACCCTCACCGGAGAAAGACAGGCAAAAGCCACCCAATAGGGGTATCTACAGGCCTGTGCAAGGAGCTCACAATCCATGGAAGAGTCCCTTTATTCTGTTCTTTCCCATTATCTATCTTCATTCAGGCAGTGGTTTGCAGATGAGGTGAGGCCTGCAGACCCATGGTGGAGTCAGTCTACAACAGAAAACAGAAGCAAAAGTGGCAGCCTCCATGGAGCCTGCAAGGCAGCTCAGCTGGTAAGGGGCTTGTTGTGCTCCATTCCAAGAACCTACATTTTAAAAGCCAGGCAGTGTGTTCACATTTGTAATACCAGGGCTGGGAAGGCAAGGCAGAAAGGATCCCTGGAACACAGTGCCCAGGCAGCCCAACCTAATGAGTGAGCCCCAGGCCAATAAGAGACCTGGACACCTAGGTGCCTATGAACACACACACAAACACACAAAAATATCAGACTCAGGAATCACACATTGTAGCCAAGATTTAAGGAAAAAGAGGGAGGAGGGAGGAGTCAGAGGCCAGTGCTTGGTGGGAGGGAAAAAGAGAGGGAGAGGGCAGAATGGAATCCTGCAATAGAGTGGAGATGACAGTGACTTTTTTTTTTTTACTTTCCTTTTCTTGCTCTACTCTCTGTGTTTTATTAAGGAAAATGCAAAGGGAAAATTTCGTTATTTGTTAAGGAATGCCAAAGACATTTCAGACCACAGTAAAATAAGCAGAAACACTGCTGCCTAGATAGAGACAGCCACACAGTGACAGGGTAGCCAGACACTGCAAGGTAGGGACATACTTGGGCTGCACACTCCCTCACCTCTGCATACCCCTTCCCCATGAATCCCCTGGCCCAGAGCTAACAGCCAGGTCTCTTAATTGAGCTGAGAAGCAAGTGTAACAGCTCCTTCTGGCGTGAGAGGAAGCCTTCCAACCCAGTCTCTGCAGCAGGAAACAAATAAGGTGATGTCTGTATGACTTGCTCCTGGAACATCTGTGAGGTCCTTCTCGAGAGCAACCCCCAGGGAGGAGAAGCTCCACAAGAATTGTCTTCATGCCACCTTCTCCGCCCGCGGCTCCTTTGATGGCTACTCCGCTCAGACCCACCCACGGGTGATGCTCCTGTGTTCAGAGTCTGTGTGGCTAAGGACAAGAGTTGTCACTGAGTGATTGAGTAACTTTCCCATCTCTGTGACAGAACTCTGTGACCAGAGCAACTTATGAGATGAAGAATTCATCTTGACTTGTGGCTTCAGAGGGTAAGTTCACAATGGTGCGAAGACGAAGGCAGCTGGATGGAGAAGCCGGTGGGTCACATCTCCGTCACACAAAGGAATCAGGCAGAACAATTTGCAGTGGGACAGTTGTGAGCCCCCAAAGCTCAGCCTACAGTGCCGTGCTTCCTCCAGTGAGGCTCTACCCCCTAAAGGTGTTTCCACAGCTTCCTAAGCAAGTCAGACACCCGAGCCTGTGAGGGCCGTTTCTCATTCAAAACACCACACTGTGTAATTGGGGCATTTTGGTGTCGTGATCAGATCCCAGGTCTGTGGCTGGGAAGGTGATCTTACAGGATGGTGAAGAAGATGGGCTGTGGAGCTGGAATGACTCGGGGCTGGGCTTTGACATTTACAATAGCTTTAGAAAAGTTCCTTAATTTTAGGGAACCTGTTTCCTCATTGGATAAATGAGGATTTGGTATGTGTGCACAATAAGTGTGTGTGTGTGTGTGTGTGTGTGTGTGTGTGTGTGTGTGTGTGTGTGTGTGTGTTCACTGGAATAATACGTTGGGAAGGACTGAGTGCATGATAAGGGCTCAGTGCACTTCACTTGCTATTCTCATTGTCTCGTCATTCTGGATGATTAGACCCTGGAGGACTGTTCTGTTGACCTCTGAAGCTCTGTAGCTGAGCATGTCCTTGTGTGTGCCTTGAAGTGAGGCGACAACAGCCATTGGCACTAAGATGCACTTGGATTGTGGTTTCCTGTTCCAGGTACAACTTGTAATCCATTACCTCCTCCCCTAATCTCATGTAAGCAGTATCAACTCCGTATAATGCAGCTTCCCCCATGAGGTCCTCGCTCCCAAGCTCCCGAATATCCTACATTGGACACTGTGTGACACTTGCCATTGCACAGAGAGACTTGGAAATAAGCAGAAGAATGTAGAGCACACAGAGTAACTGTGCAGAGTCAACATTAGGACCCAATATAAAAAGCAGAACACCCTGGTCTTCACTTGTAATCCCAAGGACACAGAGACGGGCAGATCCCAGGTTACTTAGCCTACTGAGTGCCAGCCCAATGAGAAAACCCTGTCTCAAAAAACAAGATGGGTCATACCCAAGGAATGACACCTGAGGTTGACCTCTGGCCTTCACATGCACACATGCACAAGCATGTATTACAGAGCATGTGTGCACATGTGTGAACACATACACACAGCACTTAGTGGGAGGCCTTAAGGTTATTGGAGACAGGTGAGTCCTTAAAGAGCATTAGGAGAGCTCAGCCCATTTCCCTTCCTCCCTTTTATTTTCTCTCATTTCTCAGCCATGAGGCATTTTTTGGTTTTTGCTTTGCTCATGCTACCACTGTCATGTACTGCCCTGAAAGCAGCAGGGTGACTGACCATGAGCAGGACCTCAAAGACGGAGTAAAACATGCCCTCTCCTCCTTCACACGGTAATGCTAGATGTGTAATGATGGGAAGGCAGCTGGCCCAGAAGCTATGAAGAGGCACCCCCAGGGCAGGTGATGCCCAGGTCACAGGCAACAGGTCTAAATGACCCCTGCATAGAGGCAGGAGATAGGCCCTCCCAGCCCAGGGGACTCTAGCGTCTTCTGGCTAATTTCAGAAAGCAGGGGGCTGGCACATGAGCTTACACCACTAGGATGTTCAGCTAGGATGGAGAGTTGGCTGTGCCGTTAGTAAACTGTCAATTGGTTTATTTAATTCATTCTGCTTCATTTCCAAACAGGATCCGAAGTGGTATATAAACATTACCATAATTGAAAGAGATTTTGAAATTAAAATTGTATGCTAGAAACAGAAAAGCAGGTGATCACTCCAAAAAACCATAACCCGGAGCTGATATTTGAAGAAAGGACAGACTGCTAAATGTCACCCCAAGCCACAAGGTGAAACAAGGAAATGTCAAGGGCACCCTATAGAACTGTCACAGCTGTTTCAGTATGTGGGTTGAGTTTCTGTGTCTAGGTGGATTTAAGAATAAAAGAATAAAGACATGCAACTCAGAACAGTGGATGCATGTTTTGAATAGGCTCATTTTATTGCCTGTGTCTCACGGCTTTTGAAAAGATGTGACAAACGAAACTACTAGCAGCACAGGCAACCAATTAATAAGCTGGAGCCACAAAATGAATCACAGGGGAAACAGGTGCCACAGGTGTGAGTTGGCTTTTGAGGAGCAGGCTTCGAGGTGACATGGCTTTATCTAACACAGTTCTAAGTACACACTTGGCGACTGTTGTGTGTGAGCATTCGTGTAAACAAATGAATACTATAACTGAGAGTCAAGTTTGGCCCTGAGCTTCCTAGTAATTAGGGGAAAAGAGGGAACATCTTCTTTGTAGATGTATGCATGCCAGTATTGAAGTTGTGACTGGATTTGCTTGAGGAAGAAAGGAGAGGAAGAGTGTTCACTGTCTTCACAGCTCTACATTGTTTTTTTCAGTCCCGAGAGGGTAGAAAATGGATCTCATTGAAATTCTACCCCAGTCCTTGGCAGACCTTGTATAAAATAAGTATATTTGGTGCATGAACATATTAATGACATTATTAAAAAAAAAGATTCTGGTGGGGATGTGCTTGGGGGAATAGATTACCTGCCTAGGTCCATGTTTGATCCTCAGCACCACATAAAGCTAGACATGGTGACGCATCCCTATAATCACAGAAGGCATGAGGTGGATGTAGGTAGATCAGAAGTTTAAGATCATCCTTGGCTATGCAGTGAGTTCCACACCAGCCTGGAATACATGGAGCCCTATATTTAATTTTTAAAAATTCCTTGCTGTATCTGAAATATGATTGCATTTCTTTCTCTCTTATCCCATCAATAATTTATTCACAACCTTTGAACCTTGAATTTCAAAGGGGAAGAAACTGTCAGGAGGATGGTGAAAGTGAAGGCATTCCAGGGGCGCAGCGTACTGAGCAAAGACGCCAAGGGCAGGAAGCCAAGGAGAGCTATAGGGTCACTGGGAAAGCAAGGAGCAGGGTGACCAGTCTCTGGAATCTGTTTCTCTGTAGACAGTAGGAAGCCTTTGGAAGCTGTGTACATCATCAGGAATAGAGTCCTGTGATTACCGTGTTCTGTGTCTACGAGGCTGACTTCAAAAGCAGACAAAGGTGGGAGTTAGAAGAGATAAATTATTCCACTAGAATAAATAAGAAATCCAACTCCTGGAACAGAGCAGAGACAGCAAAAACTGACATTGAAATGAGCTGAAAGTAGCAGCTCTCAGAAATCAAATCAATTTGAGGTTCGTCCTCTGTTCAGCTGTGAGGTGAGAAAAGAGGGGGGGCAGAAATGGGAACTGCAGGAGCAGCAGGGGAGAGTGCAGAAAAGGAGTTTGCTGGCTTTCCCAAGTGTTTGCACATCTATTATCTCATTGATTTCACATGTGAGCAGAGGGAGACCCACCCTGGACGTCAGCAGAAAACTGCTCCTGTCCATCGCTGCCAAGTTCCAGCCATCATCGAGGCAGCCAGTGCCCATCTACAGGTGTCTTGCCCTCTACTGTTTGCTTCAGGAAGCCCTGGGCCTCCTCAGAACAGGCCTTTCGATCCTGCCTTGAGACCAGCACAGCTAAAGGCTGGGTTGGGTGGATGTGCTGGCCAGCATGGGAGATGGGTGTGGCCCAGAGTGGAGCTGGAATCTCCCACATCTGGGCAGGGTGGTGGGACCATGGCCATCAGAGGACTTTAGCATCTCATCTTCCCACTGACTCATTCCCAGTGCATAGGCACTGGCCTCACCCCAGGCTGAGTCTGCTCCCCTGAGCCACAGGGCAGATGCTATTTCTCACCTCCTTTCACCGCATTGCTTTCTGAGTTCACCTCCTTTCACCACGTTGCATTTGCCTGCCTTGCTGAGTCTGCCCTGGATTTGATCCCATAACAGGAAGCTCTAGTCACACACCCTAGCACACAGCTAGTCCAGCCTTCCCCTTCACAGAGCAAGGGTTCCACGGATTTTCTGGGCAGGATGGTGGGGCTGTTGTGGAGACCGTAATACCACATGTCCCAAGGCAAGTCCAAAATTTCACTCTCAGATCTCTAACCTCATGTCCCTTCTTGTCTGTCCCATTCAACACTGGGCACTCATAGTTCAGCCTCCACCAGTTAGGGGCCCCTGTCACTCCCTGAGCACAAACAACACAGTGCTAGGGTACAGGTGGAGCCTTTGCCCATCTTCTTCCTGTACCCAGTGAAAGAACTGCCTCTTCTACCCTCAAATGGGTCATTCACACCTCATCTCTTCAGCACCTGCCCCCTCCCAGGCTCTTCAGCAAGTCTCTCTCGTGGTATCACCCACGGACTTTCCATCTTCCATACACATCTGTGTCTTGGGATTTCTGTTTCCTTGAAGCCTGCCGAGTGAAGAGGAAGAGGAGAAAGTCAAACTGTCATGCTCAAAACAGGACAGACACAGCTTCCTACCAGGTGCCTACTTGCCTTCTTCAGCACCCATCACATCAGCTCCTGGAGGTCCTGAGAAACCTTCAAGAGTTTCTGTGTACATCCAAGAAAACACAAATACAACCTTCACTCCTGGTCTGTGACCCAAAAGGTAACCACATCCCAACCATTAAAAAAGAAAGTATCACAAAAGGCCATTAAATCCTTCAAATTCCCCATGTGAGTATTCTCTGCATTTATATCTCCCACTTGTGGGCTTAATGGTCCATAGAGCAAATAAAACCACCACACACTTAATGGAAATTATAATACAGATATGGCTGTATAATTGGGTTCCTGGTAAACTGTGTAAAAACTCACATTTTTGTTACCCCTATCCTGTGCGCAGTGCACAGGGAGATATGTGCCTTAGCCATGACAGGACTGGTGGCCCTTGTCACCATGGAGGCAATGGCAAAATAGTGAGCTGCAAACTCTTACCTCTGAGAGCCCAGCAGCATACCTTTACATGAGAACAAGGTTCACTGAGTACCAAGGAAAGGAGTAAACCTCAGATCAGTTCCTCCCACAGACACCCACAAATGGCCAGCAGGAAACAGCCAGTCAACCCCACCTTGGAGACCCATGGAGCCAGTCCCTGTGAGTGCGCACAGGCAGCTTCCTGGGATGTGGTAAGGAAGTGCAGGTGCTGCCTGGCTGGCCTCTGAGGTCTCAGGAGTCACAGCGCTGGGCTCAGACCTAGCCTGTTGCCTGTCTTCATCTTCTCCAAATTAAGAATGGAACTTACATTCTAAAATGACTTTCAAAAGTCAAATAGAAGATAATAGTATTTCTCGATGTGTGAAAATCACCTAGCATTTAAAATTCAGCATCCCAGTGCAGTTTTAGCGGAACGTGACTATAGTCATTCAGTTAGTTACTGTCTAGTCTAAAATCGCTAATCTCTAGTCCTTCCTTTTGCCCTTTCTTTGTGTCGGGTGTGTGCACATGTGGGTATAGTCTCACGTTCTGTGCATATAGGAGACAGAGGCTGACATTGGGTGTCTCCCTCTGTTGCTCTCCACTGAACTTTTTGAGGCAGAGACTCTCACCGAATCTGGAGCTCACTGTGAGTGCTAGGCTAGCTGGCAATCCCCAGGGATCTCCCTGTCTCCACTCCCCCATGCTTGGATTACATACACAAATTGTCATGCCTGGCTTTTACGTAGGGATCTGAACTGGGGCCTTTTTGCTTGCATATCAATGCTTCATCCATTGAGCTATCTCACAAGACCTACTCTCTGGTGTTTAACAGGAAAAAACAAACAACTCTCTGCTTTGAAGAAGATTCCAAACTGCTGAAATGGGTGTATCTCTTCAGTGTCAGGTGTCTGTAATTGTCCTGAGGGTCTCAGTGGTGAGAGACTTTCATTCTCTCAGCTTTTCTGGGTCATGGACCAGTTGCTGAGATCTCCTTCCCGTCCATCAGAGTCTCACACTAGCCTTTCTCCGCTGTCATTCCCAGAGTTAAGATGGGAAGGGAAGTCAACCTTCACCTGCCTACAGTTCTAAGCTACCCTCCTGCAGAAACACAGGTGTCCACAAGAGGGCAGCGCTGCTCTGCTCTCCCTTCTCTGGTGGCCTTCCCAGCTCTGGAGAGCTTCCAGCAAGACCAAGTGCTGTGCAGCCTATAAGCAGCCTTGTCTAGTTAGATGGTGGAGAACAGGGCCATCTTACTCTACAGAAACCCACAAGTCAATTGTTCCCAGACAGCCAGGCTAGCATCTTGGTGGTTTATCCTCAAATCTGTGTGTGTGTGTGTGTGTGTGTGTGTGTGTGTGTGTGTGTGTGTGTGTGAGAGAGAGAGAGAGAGAGAGAGAGAGAGAGAGAGAGAACACACACACAAATATTGATTGAGTCCCCCTCGTTTCCTTGCTCACCCCAAACCCCCTCCTGCAAGTCCACCCAATCACATTGTACCAGTCATTAAGCTTTCAGCTCTAAACGTATCTTTCTTCTAGGATCTGCTTTGGAGGCTGGGCCTGGGTTTTGAGGACCTCAACTTTTCTTTGCCAGGCAGATCCATGGATGGAGAAGGCAATTTACCTCTTCTTAGATCTCCTCTTTGCCATCACTCTGAGCAGTGCCCTGCAAAGCTTCTCCATTCGATGGTACCAGCAAATTCATGATACCCAGCAAATCCCATGACACCCAGCAAAATGCTTCTTCAGGATCCCTTCCCCTGCCTGCAGCTGAACCATTGTCTCCCCCAGCACTTGCAGAGCAAGCTGCATGCCCAGCTCAGATGCATGACAATTGATGTGAGTCCCATGTCACCCCCTCCATGAGTCTAATCTCACAATTCCAGCTTTACCTGTGTTCCTAAAGGCATTATTATCCCCCACAGCTTCAATCTGTGTGGTGTTGGGGGGTGGGGAGGATGGGCATGGTGATAGAAAGTTCTTAACACAGAACCTGCAAGGGGCATTTACCAACTGAACTGGCGGGGGAGGGGGAGTGGCTTTAGTTCCCCCAATGCACTTGTTACATCAAAGTAGTTACTCTCCCATAAACTCTCCCTGTCTGACTAATGGGGGGAGGAGGGTGTGTTTCCTAAATGGAACCTGACAGAGAAATTTCCTCCCATCTAAAACGAATGAGAGAGTTAATTGGAATTATTAGCTCATAGACCCTCTGGCGGCCCGTGAGAAATATCATCTGTAGAAAGGCACTAGGGTTGGGGCTGAGGAGCAGGCACCACCAGTACCTCAGGTCTCATTTCTTAAGACCTCCCAGCCCATCTGACCCCAGCTCTCTGCAGGGCCGTGTCGTGGGGTAGTGGAGAGTGCAGGCAAGCTGGCAGGTCCCTCTCTGTTCTTGTTCCTTTCTCACCCAAATCCAGCATCTAGACAAACAAAGGCAGCAAAGTAACCCTACCCTACAGGGACCTGTGGAGCAGGAGGCCGATTCACCGATCTTTGGGGATTGTATCTGTTCTGGCAAACAGCCCTAGCTATTAGACATTGCCTTTTTCCAGGCAACACCTCAACTGTGGAGAAAGAGATCATCCCATCTGAGGAGTTGGAGGCATAGAATTTAACCCCGTAGCAGCTCCTGATTCTGGAAGAATGGGGACAGAAGACTCTGAGGGACAGTTCTGTGGAAGGCCTCAGCTGCTGTCTCAGGCCAAGCTGAACACTGAAGAGCAGCAGCTCCATTCTCTCAAAGCCCTCGCTCAAGGAGCCATTTAGATGACAAATGCAGCAGGCCAGACTCTGAACCTCCCTCAGGTGTCTCAACGTGTCGCACAATACCGAGTTACTTTACTGTATGTAATTCCTTATAATGAAGTCTTGCCCCTCCTCTCCCAGAATTCCACTGACCAAGGTTCCTTCCACTGTGGGGCATTGCTGAATTTGAGCGCACCCTGGTGGCAAAGGCCGCAAAGGCAGAGGACAAGGCTCCTGCCTCAGTTGTTCATCTGTTTGCACCTAGCTTTAACTTGAACGTTGCTTTACAAGAGCGTTTGTGTTTTCTGGCCATATTCTTGTAGGGTTAAACAGACTATGCTCTCATCTCCTCCCCTTCCTGCCTTTTATTCTCCTTTCTCTTTCTCCTCCTCCTCTTTTTTTCTTCTCTTTCCTCCTCCACATGAATTTTCTACCCAGTTTTTTTTTTTTCTGCATACGTCCCCATGCCCTGTGCTGTCTACCAGTCTCGTTTCTGCTTCAAAACTACCTATCTGACCCAGCCAAGCTTTGATTCATGAAACAGGTAGGTAGCTTTAGGGTCCATTAATGGAAGTGACTGCATTTACTGGAAGTTGAAGGTAGACAAAGGAATCTCTCCAAATTCTCAGACATTAAAGCAAGAAAGCACAGACCCACTGTACCAACCAGCACCATCAGATCCTGAGATCCCTGCTGCAGAGTAGCCAACTGGCCAACTACTCTCAGCCTGTACTCCTGGCCCTGGGCACTTTGGATCAAAGCTCTGAAGAGGTATGCAGATACCTCAAGACTCAGATTCAATTTTGAGAATTCAAATCGCTTGTTTGTAGGGGCCAGAAAGTTGACTCATCTGATAAAGGCACTTGCTTCCAAATTTGGTAATGGAAGTTCAATCCCTGGGACCCACATGATGGAAAGAGAGAACCTGCTTCCATAAGTTGTCTTTTGGCCTTCCATGCCCTCCATGGCATGGAGAGAGAGAGAGAGAGAGAGAGAGAGAGAGAGAGAGAGAGAGAGAGAGAGAGAGAGAGAGAGAGAGAGAAGAACAAATACAAATATAATTTTTGAAATCCTTTATTTTTAGTTTTTAGAAAAAAATCTTGAGAAGATACAAATAGTCTTGAGTTGTTCTGACTCTGTATTCTAGCTGTCAAAGAGCACAGTACAAGTATGTAAGGGGGCTACATTAATGTGAATGGGCACAGCCAGAGCTAAAGAAAGTCTTGACTTTGCCCTCCCAACCAACCACAGGCTCACTCTTGTTACAGTGTCTGCTAACAAGAGAGAGCTTTGAAATCTAGATAGACAACCAATGGCTTATCACTCAGTTCCAGGCTAGCAATGAGTGGCTCTATAGCAGCTCCCCCCCCCCCCCGCCTTCTCCTTTTCCTCCCTCTATGCCCTGACATTCAATTTTCAGGTTCTTTCTCTGCTTCCAACTTTAAATAAATCCAATGCTAAATCAGTTACATTTGACAAAGAAGACAAACCCTTCATCCTGGTCCTGGACTATTTAAAAGGCATGATCCTCAAAACTTAGGTATGATTTATTGGCATGTGGAATATTCACTATTGCAAATCTGAGCTCAAAATTCCTTTAGCTATAATTTTGCAAATATCTTGTTCCCCCATTCAGTCTAAAACATGGGTATCTTCCTTCTTTCAATTTGTTCTTGAATATGGTCTCACCCTGAGGCATTCGAATTTGCTTCCCCACAGATTCACTTTTTTTCACATCTTCTTGTCCTCATGTATCTGTTCAACCATTGTCCTACCATACAAGCTGTCCTTGCCTGCCCTCATTTTAACCCACACTTGCAACCATCTTCATTTTGTCTCTTACCCAGTGTCCTCTTCATAGAGCCAATCATTATCAAATTTATTGCTTGGCTGTTTAAGAGCCAACTTTGTACTCTGCTCCTGTTCCTACAGGATTAAGCAAATTGCAGCATTCCCTTCTCTGTTTCTTGGCCTTCCTACCCAGCTCTTTCTGCACATGAGCCCTACCTTGTGTGACTCTATACAAATTAAAAGACAAGGTCTGTGAGGGCAAGGATCACTTCACTTGCTGTTTCCATGATACCCATAGTAGCCCATCAGTAAACACAGGCTTAGTGAATGAATAAATGGATCAAAGAAAAAAGAAATGAAGAATTTCATACATGGGAAACCTTGCACCTTACTGCAAGAGAGTCACTGTGCCCTGCATAGAGTGTTCTGTCACACTAACAAGATGCAGAAAGTGGCCAACACCCAAATGCTCTTCCCACTGAGTACAGGCTGAGAGTAGTTGACCAGTTGGCTCTTCTGCTTCAGGGATCTCACAACCTGATGCTGGTTGGAACAGTGGGTCTGAGGTGTTTTTCTCAATACAGTTTCTGTGCTTTCTTGCTTTAATGTCTGAGAATTTGGAGAGACTCCTTTTTTTCTACCTTCAACTTCCAGTAAATGCAGTGACGTCCATTAATGGACCCTAGAGCTCTTCTCTCTGAGCAAAATTCACAGTGATCATTTAACTGTAACTGTTAACATTACTGTTCCTTTTTGACTGGCTTTCTTAGCTGCTGTTCTATTGCCGAGAAGAGATATCATGGCCAAGGCAACTCTTATAAGAGAAAGCATTTAATTGGGGGCTGGCTTACAGTTTCAAAGGTTTAGTCCATTATCATCGTGATAGGAAGCATAGCACTGTGCAGGCAGGTATAGTGCTGGAGAAATAGTCGACAGCTACCTCCTTATTTTCAGAGAGAGAGAGAGAGAGAGAGAGAGAGAGAGAGACTGGGCCTGACATGGACTTTTGAACTTCCTCCAACAAGGCCATACCTCCTAATCCTTCTCAAATAGTGCTACTCCCTGGCGACTAAGCATTAAATATATGAGCTATGGGAGAGGTTCATTCTTATTCAAACTACCACCCTAGCTTAAACAAAGATGGACAACATCCGAAACAAATACATAATCCTTCATTGTGACAGTTAGCATTAATCATCAACTTGACCTAATCCAGACACACCTCAGAGATGGGCCTCTAGGCATGACTGAGGGGGCATTTCTTGATAGCATTCTTTGAGGTGGAACAATACACCCACTACTGGTGGTACCATTCCTTAGGCAGAGGATCCTGGGGGTGCAAAGAGTGGAGAAAGGAAGCTGAGCTCCAGCATGCATGCATTCATTTCTGCTTCAGGACTGAGGACTCCCGGTTGCCGTGGCTCCCTCCCAATGACGGACCACGCCCTTGAACTTTGAGCAGAAATAAATTCTTTCCCTTTTAAGTTGTCTTTCTTAAGGTTTTTTCGTTTTGTTTTGTTTTGTTTTTATATCACAGCAGTGGGAAAACTAAAAACTAATTCAGACTAATTGAAAATAAGACTAAAATGGATAACTAGAAATCCCAGACTTTTTAGAGGATATATTCACACAAGGGAACCAGTGACCAGGTTGGCACCCTGAGCAGGACAGACCCAGAAATGCTTCCCAGTGTTGGTTCAACCTAGAGAGAGACTGTGCATGCTGGTCTCCCTCTTATACACCCTGCTACATACCTGTGACCACGCCCAAAGTGGCGTGGTGAGCGGTACCTGTAATCACCGTCTCTCCCTACAGACTTTTAAGTTGTTAAAATGGGATATATTTTCATTATTTTTTCTGATTGTGTACTTATTTAGTAATATTTATAATTCCTCCAGTTTTGATTCTTGTATTAAATATGTAAGATCTTAAAAAAAAAAGAGAGAGAAGGGATTTTGAGAGCCCATCCCTTGTGAAGGGATGCTCTCTTGACCTGGACACATGGGGAAGGGCCTAGGCCTGGCCCAGGATGATGTGGTAGACTTTGGGGAGCCCCTTTTGAGGGCCTTACCCTGCCTGGGGAGTGAAGGGGGGATGGCTAGGGGCAGGTGGGATGTTGGTAGGGAGGGAAGGGAGAGGGAGAAGGATTGACATCTGAAGCAAGCTTGTTCCTAATTTGAACTAATAAAAAAAAAATTAAAAACGAAAACCCAGGAACTCAAAAAAAAATGAACATACGAGGCATTGGTGATAACTATGACAATTTGAACAGTTTTGAACAAGCTGTATTCTAGTAGAGCCTTATTTTTATTACTTTCAAACTCAGAGATACCTCTCTCCATTTGTCACCAAGACTCTCAAAAATCACAGTTCGATCTAATTCAGTTTAACAGCCAAGAAGAGCCACAAGCTAGAAGTACTCAAAACAATGAATAGAAAGAGCAAATAATGATCCACAAGCAGGGTATTTGCTGAAATTAGTTATTTTATTAAACAAAACACAGTGCTCTCCTTCCTGACTATCAGTGCCGGGGCAGGTTGGGGACACACATAATGATCTCAGACCAACAATAATAGCAACAACTAATATCTATCGAGCCCTACTGCAAGATGGCCCTTTCTTCTTTCTATGTATTGCTTATAAAATATGCACAGCCAACTATAACAGAACATGGAGGCTCTGGGAACACAATAGCAAAGGGGCTGGAGCAAAGGACTGTGACCACAGCAGCAGAAGTGACAACCTGAACAGAAATACACAGTCAGCCAAAGAAAACAATGATGGAGCACAGTGGCGGCCAACAGAAAGTCAGATGTGCCAGCCACAGACACTCAGTGCCCAACCTTTGGTGTAGGGACCCCTCAGCAACCATGATGGTGCCACAGCCTGGAATTGGGAGCAATATCTCAGTCATCCCTACCCCATAAAACCTGCATTGATCAACAAAGCTAGAGGATATTCCGTTTGAATTTCTTTAACGAGGCATCCGGAATAACACTTTCCTAGAACCTCTGGTCTAGATGTGTAGATAACTCAGTTATTACAGCTGCTGCTCGAAGTTTCCAAGTGATCACTGGCACATGTATTTTACCCAGAGCATGCCTTTTAAATGTCTTGGATGTTTTTCACTCTCTGTAGTTAAAGAAATTTTTCACAGCTGTGTTCTCCCTCTTTGCCTGCATCCCCCTCCACCCCCTTATTTTCAATGTGAAATGGATTTTGAGACATTCCTGTCTGATCACTACTTCTGACCACAGACTACCTGAAGTGTGTACCTGTGTGTGTTCTTCTTCAAAGTGGAGCAGCCTTTAGTCCTGTAGCTGGAACATCATCTGCAATCAGGGAACACACATCAGATGAGGTTCTCCCTGTCCCTGGGCAGACTGAGAGCAAGCCTAGGTTGGCAATCTGGAGATTATAGGGCACACATGGATCTTTCCCACCAGCCATAAAACCCTCCTTCTCTCAGCCTGGGATTAAGTAAGAGGAGAGAGCCCTTCCAGGTTGCCATGATTCTTCCAAGTATTCACAGGAGGGTTTACACAGACTGTAATTGCTGAAAAATGTTCTAAACAACACCACCCCTTCAGAAAACCTTCAGCCCTGATGCTTGGGTCTGGTCTGTGGTATGCTGAACATTCTTGTCTGATACTGACTTCTTTCGTGTAGGTTTCATAGGACAACTTGTAATGCAGCTCTCCATAATTACTTCCATTCACAAACGGGTCTCTATTGTTCCTCTAATTGATAGTATGGCCCCAGAACACCCACATAAGCTAAGCCTGTCACTCACACATGCCACAACTCTCAGCAGGACTTTAAGAGCAGCCCCCCGCCCAGCCTAAAGTACATTTTATGGTGGAGTCCATATTTCTGTGGTGAAAGCATATCTTTAGACCCTATCTAATCCCAGTTAGGCCTGGCTGCTTCACAGGGTGCTAGAGGAAGTCACTTTTCACAGGACTTCAAGATTCTAGGCCTGCAGACTGTGTCCAGAGTGGAGCTAAATCTGGCCATGGATATGTGGTCTCAATTTCCTCCAGAACTCCATATATACGTAAAGGTAGGAACTAATGTTTCCCAGAGCTTTCTGTCCTCCAGTGAAATGTCTACGACATTTAAGGAACAAGATGGCATTGCTCCTTCTTGTGGCAAAGGGAGCCTTAGCAAAGATGAAAGAGAGACTCTGCCTGACTTCCAGAGGCGAACATCACTGTGAACCCAAGACATTCTGATCAGAGCAAAATGAAGTCCTGTGTTTGTATTTCACACACAGGTAAAGTTTATGCCATTTTACTCCATCCAACACTTGCAAATGACGCAGGTCACATCAAGTTAATGGTCGGAGTTCCACTAGTATGTCAGAGCGAGCTCTTTTCTCTTCCATTTACTTTTCCATGAGCACAACATTTTCTCACATACGCTTGCTTGTCAGAGAGAAATTGTTTAACAAAAGTAATGCATAGATTTCAGGCTTGGAAGGAACAGATTCCTTATGTGTTTTAAATGTTAAATATTTTGTAATAGTTTATTCCAAGTTTATCTTGTTTAAATTGCAGTATGTATACATAGCGAAGTGGTGTCTCCCACCCAGGCACTGTTTTTCTTATGTGCCTGTACTCAGATATGTCTCCCAGAGAGAACGTGGGGCAAGACTCTTTCTCCCATTCTTGACTGGCTGTCTGTCAAAGGCAGAGTGGAAATGCATATTAGGACCTGGCTTGTTCTCACTAAGTGCCTTCGAGAATGTTTTTATATATATAAATTCCAACTTCCCTTACCCTGAGAGGGCCACAAAGGCCAGACACGGTAGCTCTGGTTTCACAGGTGTGAAATCCCAGCTTCTGGGAGTTAAAGCCCAGTGGATTTCCCAGTTATGAGAACTGACAGTTTCATGATCTGTCCTTTAAGATGGATCCCTTGGGCTATAATCATCTGATAGATTTCCCAAACTCCCTTTAGAGCCTTCATGGGTAACTTCCACCAGCCCCACAGGAGAAGAATTGAAAACACATTTCACAGTTCTCAGTGTCAATCGCCTTCCAAGGAGGAGTGCCCCTCACCCCCAAAACCCACTGCAAGAGCTTCTCACACCTTTGTAGCCCTTAACTGAAGAAGGGACTTCACTTGAGGTAATAGAGCCTTCCACCCCACTCCTCTAAAACCATGTTGATCTCCAAATATCACCCTTCCCCCATTGCTCTGGTAATTCAGTCACTACCCAGCACAGCCTGTGGTCCTAAAAGGCATTGTCTAATGCAATGTAAGTTGCTTGGGATGAACTCCACACTTCAGTAGCTAGGATTTCAGGTCATTGTTACTGAGGTGCCGGGTAAGGGTAAAGTCAGGTATGGTAGGAGCTGAATGAGGCCCTGCATGAACTCGTCTTGCGGTCCTGAAATCTTAAGCACTCTTAATACTAATCATTTATAGTACATACAAGCATTTAGTTAATGAATATTAAGTGCGGTACTGGCTGCATTTGTGACTGACACCCAGCTAGCTAGTAAGTAGGATGGGAGTCTATCTACCTTTTACACAGGAAGAAACTGTGGCATGGCCAGGTGGGGGGCATTAGTCTTTTTGGACAGGCCAGCCCCGCCCACCCGCGCGCTGTGGGCGGAGTCTCCACTCAGCCCCGCCCAGTTTCTGGGACAGAGCCTAGCCCTTCCACCACACCCGGGGGCCCTGGGGCGACCCAGCCTGGACCCAGGCGCTCCTCCTGGCGCAGCCGAGCACGTTCGATAATATTCCCGGGACTGCCCAGGCGCTTTCTGTGCCAAACCACAGGGAGGGACGGGGCCCAGCACCGAGGGCGCTGAGAACTGTTTGTTGTTGCTTTTTCTGAATTACAAAGAAATCGGGGGATAAAGCAGGAACCAGGGCAAAGTTCGGGGGAGAATCTGGCGAGTCACCTTGGCAGACCCCTGGGCGGCCGCCAACGCTCTCTTTTGGAAGGGTAAGACTGCCGAGTGTGTGATGAGTGCCTGGTGAGGATTCATTGTGGATGATGGATGACTGGCTTGGAATCCATCCACACCACAAATTTGTTCCTCCGTACACCCAGGCAACCAGGAAGCCAAAAGAGATGAGGGCGAGGGGGGTGCTTCAACTTGAGCTACACTGGACTCCTGGCACCAGCACCTCCGCAGCTCTCAGCTGGTCTCCACCCGGTTGGCTCTGATTTCCCTCCTTTTGGCTACACTGGTCCCCCAGAAGCAGAGCTCAGCCGAGGTACTGTTTCCCTGATGTGCGCATTCTCAACCCAGGCCAAACGCGGTCTCTCCAGGCAGGGATTACTTTTTGCAAAGCTTTTTGGCTGGAGCTAGTGAGGGCAGTCTCCCTGCCTTCCCGCCTTCAGCGTCTTCCCCTCTGCCTCGCCCCTGACCCAACCATCTACCGGCACAGCTGCCAGAATCGCGTTTCCGTTCCACGGTTTTGATCATGCAACATCCCCCCCTTGGAGGGCCAAAGTGAGTCCCAATGGCCTCATATGTCAAATCTCAATTTCTAACCACGAGCATTAAGGTTCCTCCCATGGCCCCCCATCTTGCCTGAGGGATCAGTGGTCTTCTCCCAATACAAAAGATTTGCCGAGGTGATGTGAAACTTTACAGTGGCCCCACCCACTTAGTCATTCCACAAGTGTTTATTGAGTGTCTATAATGTGCCAGGCGTTGAGCTACGGGCTGCAAATACAATCGCAAGCAGAACCATCCTGCCCTTACTGACTTCACGCTCTAGTGAGGAAGATAGTTACATAGGAATGGAATTTCCTCGCTCCCATTTGCCAGTTAAATAACAGAGTTCACATTTAAACCTGAACACACCCTTGTAGCATCAACTAACGAACAGATAGCCCAGATGCAAGACTGAACGGACCGTCGCCAGAACGGCTATCCTGGATAACAAAAATAGGGTCACTACCTCATTCCTATTTTAAAGTAGTTCCCAAAATTTCTGACCAGGTACCAATTTTAGTGACAAAAAAACAAATACTTATAATTCTTTTTTTTTCTGATTAGTAAAAAGCAATGCCATTTCTCTTAAGAAAATTTCAAAACTACAGAGTGCATTAATAAGAAAAATATCTAGAAGCCTGGTGTTACTTTACTACAATGCCAACATTTTGTTTTATTAGCAACCAACTACTATATTTTGGGTTCACACTTTACATTCTTATGGATTATGGTGAACAATTTTCCATGACACTGACATGTCCCAGAACATCATTTTCACACCTTCATGATATTTCACAGGAACAAATCATCGCCAGTTTAGTCAGTGTTTACACGTAGAATGTCATGCATGTCCCTGAAGGGAAAGACAATTACTAGAGTTGGGAATGGGCTGTGGGATCACCTGGACTGAAATTCTGACTCGACTACCACTTGTTAGACACAACTGCAGGCCAATTCACTACATTTTCCTAGGTCGTGTGGACAGGGGGATAGTGATATAATCCTGCTAGGGTTATTATGAGAATGAAATAAAACAGCCTAAAGTGTTTTTTGTCATGCCTGGTTCACAGACCCCAATCTACAGTGACTATTAGCTTATTTGATTATTTTCTGAGCATACATATCTTTGGAGTAAAGAAATTCACCATTTTGAAATGTGTTATCATTACTGTTGTTGTTAGGCACAGTGCCAAGTCATACTGCTAAAAAAATATGTACGTTCCATTCAAAAGGAGGCATCAAGTCAAAGGCTTAAAGGCCAAGCTTCATTTTGGGTCCCGAGTGGCCCAGGCTATACCAGGTTTATTGGGGGAGGGGAAGCAGGGTGAGAAGATACCATCTTCCTGCATGGCTATAATTTGCCTCTGCCTTCTGGCTGTAATACCCACTCCTTCCTCCCCTCCTACCCCCACTGTTCCACCAACTGCTGCCAGCTCCAGGGCTTCTCCCCTCAGAGTTTTCTCCTGGGTGGAGGCTTCCCAGGTGGGTGCTCTGCACCTCCTTCAAGGACTGCCCTCCTTGAAGAGGTTCTGAATACTTGGGGTGTCATGTGCTTACAGATTCTCTTTCAGACTCAAACCCCCTGAAGTCCAATGGCTAAGACTGGGTAACAAACGTGAAGTGTGTGTGTGTGTGTGTGTGTGTGTGTGTGTGTGTGTAGTGTATGTGTGTGGCAGATGTGTGTATGTGTGTGTGTTTGTTCGTTCGTGCATCTGTGTGTGTGTGTGTGTGTGTGTGTGTGTGTGTGTGGTTGATGTGTGTGTAGTGTATGTGTGTGGCAGATGTGTGTATGTGTGTGTGTTCGTTCGTGCATCTGTGTGTGTGTGTGTGTGTGTGTGTGTGGTAGATGTGATGCGTGTGTGTGTGTGTGTGTGTGTGTGTGTGTGTGTGTGTGTGTGGTTGATGTGTATGGTGTATGTGTATGGCAGATCTGTGTGTATGTTTGTGTGATAGATGCGGTGCGCTCGCGTGTGTGTGTGTGTGTGTGTGTGTGTGTGTGTGTGTGCATGTGCGTTAGATGTGATGCATGTGTGTGTGGTTGATGTGTGTGTAGTGTATGTGTGTGGCAGATCTGTGTGTATGTTTGTATGTGTGATAGGTGTGTGTATGTTTGTGTGTGTGATAGGGGTGTGTGTGTGTGTGTGTGTGTGTGTGTGTGATAGGTGTGTGTGTGTGTGTGTGTGTGTGTGTGTGTGTGTGGTGTGTGTGTGGTAGATACAGTGCACTCACCCACAAGTGCATGTGTAAAGGACAGGGTGGATGTCAACTATTCCTGACATTACTCTCCATCTTATTTTTGAGGCTGGGTCTCTCACTGAAACCTGAAGATGTCCCTTTTAAACAGACCTGCTGACCATTTAACCCCTATGCCCTCCTGTCTGCCTGCCTCTCCCAGTGATGGGGTAACAGATAAGCGCCCATTTGGCTTACATGGATGTTGGGGACCCAGACCCAGGTCTACACGTTTACACTGCAAACACTTTACCACTGCACCGCTTCCTTCCTTCCCCGTGATTCATTGGAAATAGACTAAGTCAAGTTGCAAGAATCCAGGGGTATCTAAAACATGAAACACTGAGCATACTTAGCGATGCCACTCACCAGGAAGCGCATCCAGACCTCAGGAGGTTTGTCCTTCCAGAAGGTCCTGCATCAAGCATGCATCTCCCCCTCCTGCACCCCGTCTCTCCTCGTACCTCCTGTCTTATCAGGTCTCCTCCCCGAAGCTGAATGCTTTATTGTCCTATCTAAGCCCTGTGTTATCTACCACACTATCTCAACTTGAAAAATCTTGCCCTTGACTCTTGCTTTTGTGCAGTCTGCTGCCCTCCTATCAGTCCAGATCATTTCTGTGTTTGGACCCCACACTCCCACCCAACACTTCCGTGAGCTGGGGGAGTCTGTGCCCACCCCGGCATTCCTCCACATCCTGGACATGAAAGCAATTGTGAAACCTGCAGATCCTCCCCGATTTATTTCTCTTTACCTTCCATCCCTTCCACTTTGATGTCAGTAGAATATTTGCAAGAAAAGAATCTAACCTGACCTGCTACCCCAGAATGCCAAGAAAACCAATAACCAGGGTGATGGAGCACAGTATGCAGATGCCGATGTGGGTGTGCGAGGCTTGCTTCCTGAACTCCTGCTCCTCCGCACGGTTGACCAGCAGGCCCTGCTTCTAGAAGCTGTTCAGTGCTCCCACTTGCTGAATTAATCAGGGTCCCATGACCCATTCCTAAGAGGCAAGAGATCTTTCCCTTCCATCCCTTCCTCAGGCTCTTAGATGAGTTCAGTGAGAGCCCCGGACTCTACCCAAGTCAGTGAATCCAAAACCAATTAAAAGGCTGGGTGGTGGAGTGGGCAGAAGTGAGTGGGGGGTAGGACATGTGATCTGCCTTCTTCCCATGCCAGCCAGCCAGTGAATCTCTTGCCCCAGAGAGGGACTCAGCTCCATCCTGCCCATCCCCCAGATCCTGTGAGCACTAGGGCATCCCCAGCATCTCCTCTTACAACTTGCCCCTTTGTACAGCAGAATGGGAGTGTGGGTGACAAATATCACAGTGGGCTGTGAAATGGCTGAGATGCATTATATCAGAATGTCAACACTACCATAGCTCTTGTCTCTGCCTTCTGTCTCTTCTTGTGTACCAGGAGCTAATTCCTCTTGCCTGCTCATGCTCCATTCTGCCTCAGCAAGGAAGGCAAAGCAGAGGAGGGCTTCAGAAAACAGCATGAAGTGTGTTACCTTGTTTATATGGCTCACTGGACTCAGCACTCCAGATGTGTACCGATGGACCTACAGAAGGCCTGGTGAGTTCATGACCTGCCCCACCTGCAGGCATGCTTCACACACACACACACACACACACACACACACACACACACACACACACACACTGAATGGCCCTGGCATATCCTACATGCCCAATCACGACTAACCTCATTTCATTCATGTTTCTAATTAGTGGACTCCAGAAATGTCTATCTAAAATCGCAGTCCTCCCACAGTCTAACGCATTCTCTCTTCCCCCACCTGGCATTGTTTTCCTCACATTCACTCTATCTAGAGCAGAAGTCATCTTCTATGGAGTACCTTGATTCTTCTCTTCCTTCCCCAGAATGTCCATGAAAGCAGGAGTGGTTCCATTGCCTGATTGCTAAGCCTGGACACAGCAGGTGAATGTAGTATGTGTGTGTGTGCAATTAGTCACCAGAAGAGCTCCAGGGTGTGTGTGTGTGTGTGTGTGTGTGTGTGTGTGTGTGTGTGTGTGTGTGTGTGTGTTCACTCACATGAGTGCACCACAGTGGAGGTCAAAGTGCAACTCATGGGTTTCACTTCTTTCCTTCTACCTTGTGGGTCTCAGGAACGAACTCAGGTCATCCGGCTTAGAAGCAAGTGCCTTCACCGGCTGAGCCCCCTCCCTGGGTGGCTGCATTGTGATTCCTAAGGAAGCACTTGGTGTTAGCTCAGAAGGTCCACTGGCAAAGCCTTTCCCCTCTTCCCACTGGGCTCTTTGACTTCATTAGAATGCATAAGAGTTTCCGTGGACCTGCTGTCTAATTACTTCTGCAGAGTTGGGATACCCCCAAAAGCCAGGGCTCCCCCCAGTAAAACTAATGAAGATGCTTCAGAAGGAGATTGGTTGACAGACAAATTCTCTGCCAATGACACCACAGAGACCCGGGAAGTAAACGTACACCCCCAAGTCACAAGCATGTATTGAAGAGCAATATATCTTCTGTAAGTCATACCTCGGATTCCACTGTTTACAGAGCAAGTACTGTTGCTGACAAGCATAAGCCACTTAGAAATATGACAGGCGTCATGAGCCCTGACCAAGGAGCAATTCTTGGACTGGAAGGCTTTGATATGGAATTTCACTGTGTCTGCTCAGACATTGTTAACCCATTGAAAACATTTCTTTTTCAGTATTTGTTTAGAAAGGCAAATGACTCCCATACAAAAGTGTCGCTTGGTAGTTGTGTAACTTGGGAAATGAAAGCTGGCCTCTGGTTTTACTGCGGTGATGTCCCTTGCTGCCACTTGTTTGATCAGCCTTCACATACACTGTGATTTCCAGACCCCCTTCTCTCCTAAGCATATGTCTCTTGGACTTATGAATGTCTAGTGAAGTATGCATGGGATAATGGGTGTCTCGGTGAGGGGCACATTTTAGAGCTGGTATGTGATTGTCTCTTCTCTCCTTTGTAGTCCATCTTGATGATGTAATGTGGGGTTTCCATTATGCACTGAGATTTGGGGGCTTGTATGTCACAGCAGCAAACCTAGCCTATACTGTACCAGCCAGACACTTGCCCCACTCATTCATAGCCTCTTGTCATCACCACTGCAGCCTTGGGAGCTTAATCTTACAGATGAAGGAACGTAGCCTGGATTCATAACTCAGGTGCAAAAGCAGATTCCAAAGCTCACGTGCCTGGTTCCAAATCAGATTCTCTTTGCCACTCTACTGTGTTATCTTCCACTCTGAAAGAAATTCAACTCTCCTGTGTTTCCTACTCCTGCAAAGCCCACAGCCAGCCATCGTTCTGAAACAGCGGCTTGGAGTTCGATCTGTGTGGTCTATAGCATCTTAGGCACGATGGTTTCATGAAAGATGCAAAAAAAAAAAAAAATGCCCCCAAAAGAAGGCTAAAGAAAAAGACTGCTGTAGGGCTATGAAACTTTGGGAAAAATGAACACGTATGACAGTGAGGTCAGGAGGGCCCAAGGAGCTTGGGGTGGGCGGCACAGCCTCACCCAGCCAAACCTAGTGATGTCCAGGTAATGTGAGATTGGGCCGGATCTTACAAAATGTGGGTTCCAGTCTGGCTAGACCAACCCTGGTGAGTCACCTTTGCAGTCCTATCTCCCAGATCTGGAAGCAGCATCAGGGGTGTAGAATGCTGCCTTCTCCTTAGCTTCACCTTGGAAGCTTTAAGGAGACCATGACCTGCCCACCTCCTGAGGTTCTGATTCAGTGGGCCAAGGGTAGGCACTGGGCCTTGAAAAAGAACTGATGCTGAGGCATATCCGTGTGCCACATGCTACAACATTGCAGGATGCCCTTCTCTTGCTTCCATGTATGGTGCACAATGTCGCTCCTTCCAGGAGTCCAGGTTGCTCCCAGGGGAGTTGTGCCTGAAGCCTCTGCCAGGACTCTGAAACAATAGGTTCTGGCAAGCTTCTTCCTCCTCTCCATCACCGCTGTGGGGGGTCGATCTCCTTCCCTAAGTGTGAGGAGCTGGAGAGACTGGGCAGCCTTGGTGCAGAAGGCCTCTCTAGGCATCATGGCAGACAGCACTTTCAGGCTGGGGGCGCTTATCACCATCGCCAGGGAGTCCTCATACTCCTGTCTTGGACACTGCTCTTGCTCTCCACTTGACAACATTCTCCTGGCTCCCACACACCTGTCCAGTCCCTCTTCAAGGCTTCTTCTTACCTCTCTCTATATATATAGACCTTTTTACTCTGCAACCTCCCAGTCCTTGGGATCCATTTCCCCGCCATTAAGGTCATTATTCATAGGCTTGATGAGAAAAGAAACTGCAGCCACCCCAAGAAACCACAAGGAAGACCCCCATCTTTCCCAGAAGCCTCCTGGCAGAACTCAGGGTAGCCTCTCAGCTGGTGTGCTATGGGCAGGTGGCTGGGTCCTTGCCCAGCCCTCGTGCCAGACTCCACAGCACAGGGTATGTGACTGTTTCAGCTGGTGTGCACTTTCCAGTTCCTAGGAGTCTAATGAAACGTGCAGCAAATTAGCCACCCAATTAAGGCAATCAGAAAGCCCACTTTGTTATGAGTACTGGGTAGCTTAACAAGGGGATGAAAAAGCCTCACCTGGTTACAAGATTCTGAGCCGCACACGAACATCCAGTGTAGGGAGACAACCTAGCCCCGCCCTGGGACAGGTACCAGGTGGACCTGGGACTCGCCCATAAGGGCGTGGTGTAGGAAAGCCAAGGTGACGTAAGGGAGGCTTCTTAAAGACAGCTCGTGGAGACCCGAGCTCCTTTTGTTCTGGCCGCGCTTGTTGGGTTCTATAACCTCACTCTGGCCTGTGTTTTGCCCTGGTGTTTTCTTGAATAAAGAGACTTTAATGGATACAATCCAGGGAGGTAGTAAGCAGGTGACTTTTCTCTGCAAGGCCTGAGGGTAGTGTGTTCTCTGACTGCCTCTGCCCCTCTCACAGCCCCTCTGACCATTCCTCCCAGCCTCCCATCTCTTCCTTGATACAGAATGCCAGATGTTGTGGTCCAAAGTGAGGTATTCTCCATAGGCTCATGTGTTTGAACACTTGGTCCCCTGAGGGGCTGGTGGTACCATTTGGGAAGGCCACAGAAGCTACAGGAGTTGGTACCATCTGGGAAAAATGAGCCTCTTGTGGTTGGAGGCAGGTATCAGTGTGTTGTTGTTGAGCCCCACTTCCTGTCCATACTCTGCTTCCTGAGTGTGGGTGCAATGTGACCAGCCAGCCCCCTATTTCTGTTGTCACGATGGATTGTATCCTTTAGGAGCTGTAAGCTAGAGTAAGCCCTTTCTCCTTTAAGTTGCTTTTGACAAGGTTATTTATCACAGCAATTGAAAAGTAACTAAGACACCAAGGATGTTCAGTCTTTTAGAGCCCCACATGTACACAGTCTTCCATGATCACCTCTCACGGGCACTGTAGCCCTTAACTTCATCCTTTTACTCTTCACTATTTCTCTTCATGTCTTCTTACAGTTTGTTTTACAGTATGCTTAAAAATATGAATGTCTGGATTAAATTGGGGCCTACCTTACTCATTAGCATATATAAATGCACAACCCCAAGCCTTACTCATTAACATATTGCATTTACATTCATACAATAGGTATGTATCTCTGCTCCAGACACTCAAGCACTCAGATTGGAGCATATATATTTTCCAGGTTTTTATTTGAGAACTAGTTCTCTCAATTAATTAACATATGTCTATTGGACACTTACTCTGTGCCAGACACAAAGCATAAAATGGTAAACAAAGCAGATGCCCTGAGAATTTCATATCTCAAAAGCAATCCTCATCCTCACAGGCAAGGCAAGAAATAAAAAAAAAAGGATATTTACAGTAACATCCTACACTGACAGCCTTGCGTGTTGTGTGTCTACTGTGTGTCCAGATGCCATCATTTTCTCTTGTGCTTGATTTAACCTCCTGTTATTTTGTCCGTCATGGTCCTAGGAGCAATAGGCTAAACCATAGTTCTAACAGCAGTAGGATGCACACCATATAGTCAATATGCCCAGGGGACTGTACCACCCAGTCTGTGTAGCTGTTTTCTATAATTGTTAGCAGAACAATACAGTTGCCCAAGGGTGCATTTCTCAGTATGTGCATATGTGTGATGATCAGTGTTTTAAAAAGAGTTTCAGAAATAATATATGAATACATACTGTCTTGTTCATCTTCGACAACTTGACAGAGTCTCCTGGGAGTGGCAAAGAGTCTTATTTGAGTAATTGTTTTTATCGGTTGGTCTGTCTACATGACTGTAAGTGGTCTTGATTGAAGTGGATGTAAGAGGGCCCTTCCATAGGTGACACTTTCCCTTGGCAGGTGGTCCTGTACTGTATAAGAATGCTAACCACACACGAGTCTGTGAGGGAGCCAGAGTGAGTTAGCAAGCAGTAGCTCTCCATGGTTTCTGCTTCAAGCTTCTGCTTGAGTTCCTTCCTGGACTCTCTCAGTGGTGGACTATGACCTGGGACATGTTAAGGCAATAAACCCTTTCCTCCCCAAATTGCTTTTGGTCAAGTGTTTTATCACAGCAACAGAAATAAAATTAGGACCCAGAGTTACTTTAACAAGACAAAGAGAAGAGGCTGGAGAACTGTTTCATTGGTTAAGAGCACATGTTCTTGCAGAGGACCTGAGTTCAGTTCCCAGCACCCACATGGCTTTTCATGACCATTCATAAGTCCAGCTCCAAGGAATCCAGTGCTCACATCTGACCTCCGAGCACACACATAGTGCACAAACGTGCAGACAAGACACTCATACACATAAAATTAGTAAATGAATCTTGTTTTAAAAGTTTAAGACAGATAAATAAGTTAAAGTACACTCAAACACCAGCCTGAATTCCACTGTCCTCACAGAGATAACCATCACTAATAATGTATAACCTTAATATATTTTTCCTATGTGTTTATAAATATATGTAAATGCCCCTGCAGTTGTTTTTTGCAGAGACTAAGTCATAATTCATGTGTTCATTGCCCTGTGGCTCAGCATAGACTCTCGGAGTGATGTCTGTATATCACTACAGATACCTGTTTTGGATATGCAGTAAATATTTGGTAATTGTTGAGTTTCTGGGCTTCCCACAGAGCCCACCTCATGCTGAGCCCCAGGATGGGGGCAGGCATGCTCTCTGGCTCCCTCTGTTAATGCTGGGGTGCTTTGGTGAGCTTCAGGTACACAGGAGATGTATAAAAAAAAGGCCCTATTTGCCAGCTCTGTGACATTATGTGTAGTTTTTGGTTTGTTTTTTTCTCCTTGGGAGCCTGTCACCCAGATCCCAAATAAATACATGGAGGATATTCTTACTTATAGAATGCCTGGCCTTAAAAAATGGCCTTGGTTTGTTTCTAGGCAGCTTTTCTAACTTAAATTAGGCCATTTCTCTTTAACTACATTTTTGCCTCTGGGATCTTTACCTTTCTTTATTCTATGTATCTTTCTTTCCTTCTCACTCTGTGGCTGGCTGTGAGGCTGGCTCCTGGCATCCTCCTCTCCTCCTCCTTTTCTCACTCCTTTCTCTCTTCCCTAGATTTCTCCTCCTCATTTATTCTCTCTGTATGCCAGCCCCACCTATCTTTCTCTCCTGCCTTCCTATTTATTGGTCATTCAGCTCTTTATTAGACCAATCAGGTGTTTTAGGCAGGCAAAGTAACACAGCTTCACAGAGTTAAAAACAACTGCAACATAAAAGAATGCAACACATCTTTACATCATTAAACTAATATTCCACAGAATAAATGAATGTAACACATCTTAAACTAATATTCTACAACAATGTGAGTGTCAACTTCCCCAGGGCACCAGATATCCAATGTATTCGTGACAGTCTTTAACCCCAGCTCTTGCTTTCTATCAGCTCCTTCTTCCTGGAGAGGCTCAAAGCTCCTTAGTTCTCAGAGAACATATCCAAGGTTTGCTCAAGATCTGAGATAGTCCTAGACTCCATTCCTTACCCTTCATCTGAGAGGTAGTTTTAACCCTTCAAGGAATATTCCGAAAGGAGACTCACATGCCAGACAGAAAGTCATGTCCCAGCCAGGTCTACTACCAGACTACTTCCAAGGGTGGAGTAGAGACTGGGAGTCTGGCTCCTACCCACATTGGCTTTACCTGCCCTGGACACACTGGGAAAGCAGAGGTGGCAGGTGCTGTGATGTCTAAGGCTGCTGTGGTGGATACACTCGGATAAGTGGAGACATCCCCTCTTCCCCAAATCCAGCCTCCTTCCACGCTGTGGGATATATTATTTATGATTTATGAAAGCTTGCCTGAGGATTCAGAAAGCAAAGTCAGCCACAAGCTATAGAGGTCAGGCAGAAGCCAGGCACACATCTTTAATCCCAGCAGCCAGAGGCTAAGAGGTGGTGGTACACACCTTTAATCCTAAGACTCAGGATTAAGAGGTAGATGGATCTCTGAGAGTCCAAGGCCACCCAGATCTACACATGAGTGAATCAGTCCTAAAGAGAAACAGCTCACACAAAGATTATCTCAGCACCTGAATCACAGGCCTTTAGGGAGGTGTATAAGACAGGAGCAAGGTCTCAGTATCAGGTATTCATTCTCCAGCCATACTGGGAGAGTCAGCAGGATTGGCCCATTCAGCCTGAGGTAGTGGAAAGAGCTAGTGGCCACTACTTTGCTTTTCTGATCTTCAGCTTGAAGTTTGAACCCCAGTATCAGTGTCTGGGTCTTTTGTTTGTCATGTCACAGTGGGAAACACTATTTCCACCTTTGCTCTCTATTCTTGCTTCTGCCATATACCTGCAGCCTCTCTGCCTACAAAATCCCACGCTCTCCATATGCGCCAACACAGCCTCTCCATATGGTCCGTGTTATCCCACCCATTGTAAGACCAAAGACAAAAGCCCTGAGAAACCACTGAGTAGACAGGGACACCCAAAAAGCTTGTTATCTGTCTCCAGGAAGCCCGTGTCGCAGACCAGGGCAATAGCTGGGTATTTTCCAGCTTTTAAATCTGTTTGAGGAAATTGGAAGATGACAAGTCTCCTTTTGCACCAAGTTTCAAAGCAGATTTTTTTCTTTTTTTTTTTTTCAGACAAAATTAACTTCCTGGTGTGTCACCTGACTTACTCCCAAACCACACTGTCTCCTTCTATTGACCACGTGCTGCCAAGTAACAGATCGGGCCTGCTCATCGTTATTATAAAGAGTTTGACTTTTCTCCCAGCTCTTTCTCACACAAGAATTATTAATATTAGATATTACACATTGCAATTTTGGAAAGAGAAACGGTCACTTTAAAAACACATCTGCCATATTTTGTTGGATTTTTATTTTTGCACATTTCCAGCCTTTTCCTCCTTTTTTCCCTTATGTACAGCAACACTCTACAGTGCAACTGATGGGCTCCTGAGTCAGCGTAGCTGTTTCTAATTACTGACTTTCTAGAAGCCGTTCCAGACAGCTGCTTAGCGTTGTGTTCCCACCACCAAAACCTGAGAGACAGAATTCTTGGTTACAAAATGCTAAAAGTTAAGGGTTGAGAGACAACTTCCATTATAACCTCCTGTTTTCACTCACTTATAATTGTCCAAAAATTGTCCTTTTGCTCCAAATCATTCCATGCTCTGCTTCCACCCCAGGGATGAAATTGCTTGGAAAGTCTGAAAAAAGTGGTTGGGCCAGTTTGAAATCAAGCAGCTTGGGAGGAGAATATCCGTCTTCAGCTGAGAAACAAACAGCATGCACCCCTGTCTGTAGACACCCAAAATAGATACCCTCTTATCCTGTCTGCCACAACCCCATGTGGGTGGTCAGCTTCATCCAGGGGAGACAGTATGAGTGCTGAGAGTGAAAACAGTGGTTTCAAGAACTAAGCCAGACGCAATGATAGCATTGGCGGTCCTGGGATGTCAGCAGAGGCAGTGGATTCACACTGAACTATCAATGTCCTGCACTAGCTGTCCTATCTGAAATAGTGTGCTGTGGCTAGAAGTATATGAAATGCTGGGCAGTAGTGGCACACGCCTTTAGACCCAGCACATGGGAGGCAGAGGTAGGTGGATCTCTGTGAGTTCGAGGCCAGCCTGGTCTCCAGAGCGAGTGCCAGGATAGGCTCCAAAGCTACACAGAGAAACCTTGTCTCAAAAAAAAGATCCCAAAACCAAAAACAAAAAAGTATGTGAAGTGATGAGAGACGTTTCTGAGTTTGACTATGGGGTTTGCCCAAGGCTTGTTACGTGACCCTGAATAGCTAATGGAATTAAATAGCATTTTTGAGCTTTGATGTCCTCACCATTGAAATGGGAATAGTGACAGTCCCCACCTCCCAGAAGGGCTTTGGGGGTAAATGGAGAGGGTTCATACAGAATGCCTTGGTGCAGCTAGGAGGTATAACAGTATTGTCATATGTCGGACATCTTGGCCCTTTGTCTTCCAGATCATTCCCATCTGTGCTGGTGGCCACACGTCTGTTTCAGATTCAGGAAACTGGTCTCTCCCCGCCTCAGGCATAGGATTAAGTGTTCCATCCCCACAGGTGTAGCTGGCATCTAATTCCAAGGAACCTGAGTTGCGATCACTGCGAGCAGATTCCTGCCAGAACTCGGGAACCTCTCCTCTCTTCCGGCGAGGGTGGATGGCCCCAAGATGCCAGCTCAGAGCTCTTGGTAGTTGACAAGATCTTAGCCATTAGCTGAATAGAGTGTCTACAGTAGCCACTGAAGACCCAGCTTGTTGGGAGTCTTTGACTTGAAGGAGAGAGAGCAGAGGTTGGTTTTTAGGTTTTAGGGGTGGGGTTGTGAGTAAGGAACTTGTGTTAAGCAGAACTGTAGAGGCTAGTTTTGAAATTTGGTTGAACTACTTGCTGCATGACCATGGGAAAGTGTCTCAACCTCTCTGGACCTTGTTCTTATCAACTATGATATGAAGCTACTGAGATAAGCTAACGGAAACAATTGTTAGTTTTCCTACTCTCACATTCCTATGTGAGTACAAAGTTGATGGATTCTGGTCTTCTACAGGAACCAAAAGTGCTTGAAGTGGCCTGCTGGCATCTCTGTCCAGTCTTCCACCTTGTAGATGAGAGATGGCTGGTCTGGTTGGTGAGATGGGGAGAGGGACCGTCCACTCCCATGGCCAAGTGAATGAGTGAAGGTCAGGCATGCTGTGGAGACCTCGATATACTCTAGCTTAGTAATGGGGCTTCTGGAATCCACAGGATAGATCCTTGCCAGGGTCATGCCTGCCACCGGAGCACCCCAGGGCACCCATCCTCTGGATTCTTCACCAGGGAAGTCTTGCCATCAGGTCAGCCTGCCTTGGACTCTGGGCATGTCTAAATCCAGAAAGAAAGGGGGCCCAATGGCCTGTCATGATCTTCAGCCTCATCTCATCACCAGGGCTCCTGAGTCTGTTGTTGGATTAATGAGAAAATGATTATGGGACATTGGGACATTATACAAATTCTCTCTTAAGACTCCACAGTCACAAGCCACAAAGTGAGAAGTGAATGGATCTGATCGCATGAAAACAGAAGACTGAGCTCAAGCTGGTCAATGATAATTGGACTGAGAGAAGCTACAAGCAGCATTTATTGCTCTGGGAGGTCCAATCTAGAGACTGATGGAGGAACCTCTGACAATCAGTGGGAATAAGTGGAAACCCACCACAGAACAACAGCACAGTCTTTTTTAAATTCGTGTTTATGTGTATGTGTCTATGTGAGTGTATGCCACTTGCCTTCAGGTGCCTGTGGAAGCCAGAGGAGGCTGTGGTATCCCCTGGAACTGGTGAATTGCTTGACATGGGCGCTGGGAACCAAACTCAAATCTTTTGCAAGGGCAACAAGTTCCTAACTGCTGAGCCGTCTCTGCAGCCTCAAATGGCAGACTTTTTAATACAGTATATATTTGATCATATTATGTCACCCCCACAACGCCTCCTATATCTTTTCCACCTCCACACTTCCCACCAATTTCCCCTCCCCTCCCACCCTCATCTCTGCACGAAAAAAAAAGAAAAAATAAAATAAATTCAGTAACACACACACACACACACACACACACACACACACACACACACACAGGAGTCCATTTGTATTGAGCAACTATTCCCGGTCGGTCCTTGGGCCTGCTCTGTAGTGAGACTGATACACACATTGACACTTTATTGCAGGAAGGTGATTCCCCCTTCCCAGCAGATATCAATGGCAAATAGCCTCCTGGCTAGGGGAGGGGCTTAGTGTCCACTTCCTTTGCTCAGTGCTGGGATTTTGTCTGATCTGAACCTGTGCAGATCTTGTGTGTGCTGTCACTGTCTCAGTGAGTTCACATGTACATCAGTTCAGTATCTGGAAGATGCTGTTTCCTTGGAGTCATCTATCACCTCTGGCTCTTGCAATCTTTCTTCTTCCTCTTCCCCATAGATCCCTTAGCCTTGAAGAGAGGGGTTTGACAAAGACATCCCATTTATGGCTGAATGTGGCAAAGACTTAAGGTGCCACAGAGCAGGGGACCAAGTGAACACCTGCAATTTCATTCCCATGGTGTATGAGTCTGAAGAAGAATACCCCCATAGGCTCGTATATTTGCCTGCTTAGTCCCCAACTGGTGAACTGTTTCAGGACTAGAAGGAGTAGCCTTGTTGGAAGAGGTGTGGCCTTGTTAGAAGAGATGTCACTGGCCATAGGCTTCAAAAGCCCATGCCTGCTTGTCCGCAAAACTACACAGAGAAACCCTGTCTCAAAGAACACATGAAGTAGGAATAAATTATTTCTATGCATGTCATATGTAGAGATAAACATGTGTAAAGTACATTTTCAAGGACTTACAAGAAAAAAAGAAAGAAAGAAATGGATACCTTAAGGGGATTCAAATATGAAACAGCAGGCAAGGAAGAGAGAGAAGAGGTGACTTGAGTGTTCTGTGCCATTAGCAGCGTTCTCAACCTCCCTAACGCTGCAGCCTTTCAGACAGTTCCTCGTGTTGTGGTGACCCCCAACCATAAAATCATCCCATTGCTACTTCATAACTGTAATTTGCAACTGCTATGAATCATAATGTAAGTATCTGATATGCAGGATACCTGATATGCAATCCCCAAAAGGGGTTGTGACCCACTGGTTGAGAACCAGTGAACTAGAAGGATGAATTCCGTTCTCGTCTCCTGGGGATAGCCAGCACTGTGGGACATATGGAGGCCTGAAGGCTCTGGCCAGTGACTCTCCAGGATCTGCCTTGGCTTGTTCAGTGCTGGGATTATAAGTGCAGAGCACAACCACATCCTGATTTTACTTTTACATTGGTTCTAGGGGATCAAACTCAGGTCCTCATGTTTGCAAAGCAAACGTTGTACTGATTGGGCCTTCTCTCTAACTATAAGCGGCCCCTTTACAGCTGTGCCGTTTAAAAGCACTGAACCCATAACGTGTTAAATAATCCTGTTTAATCTGTGTGTTTTGCCCTTTAGATTCTGTGCTAAGAAATCTTTCTGCTTTCTCCAGAACCAGTGTCCAGGGCTGGGTGTGGTCCCTTGTTTCCACGTGAGGTCATGGACACGAAGTCCGTTGATCTCTAGCAGACATTACTGATTCACTAAGGTAAAGAGGTTTTAGGGGTGATTTGACCAGAATCTTCTACCACACAGCACAGGACCCTGAAGCCTTGTGACATTCAGGAGCTGCTCAAGATGCCATAATGGGCTGCCCCCTTACCAGCAGAGGACCCTCCGCCCTTCCTTCTGGCCTCTGCCCTTCCCACCAGAACTCTGACCTCTGCCAGCTGTTAAGTGTGAGGTAAATCACTCCAGCTTGCTTGGAATTTCTGCATCTGGCTCCTCAGATGTGGGAAGTGCTGGTCCTGGCACTTTTATGCTCTCGTGGCTTTGTCTAAAGGGGTATGGGGGCAAAAGAAAATCGGATTCTCCACTGGTGGTTGGGCAGGTATAGTCTGTGCCTCCTTCAGCTGCGGAGGAAGGGTTCACTCTCTCCAACCTGCACTCCCTTCGTGGTCGTCTCCATTCTCTCGCCTTGACTCCTCTTTGGGGCCCATTTCTGCAGACTCTGAAACAAATATTCCACTGAATGACCCAGGTTTCAGGAGCTTCTGGCCAGGGTTGGAGGCTCTCCCAGGCTCTGGAAGATGCTTTCCCAGACAGGCGCGACTGATACCGTGAGTTAACAGCAGAGGGAGCCCGTGCCTAACCGTCTCCACGCCGCAGCATCCAGCTGGGGGTGGGCGAGATCCTGGCTGCGCTGCAGCTGCACAACCCAAGAAGTTTCCCCGGTGGGGACTCTGGGCCCAGGGCCAGTTCCTCTGTGGTCTGTGGTCAGAGATGGCTGTGTGCTCCGAAACTGCCACGGAAGACATTTCCATGGAGTTTTCCAGGAGGGAGAAAGCGGCTCTTCTCTGGCTGGAAAAGCGTTCGGGGCCCCAGGTCTCTTCACAAGCTGGCAGAAGCTCTTTCCCCTCATCGGCTTTCCCTGGGCACTGTGGAAAAAAGGGAAGAATTTAAACCTCCCTTCCTCTCCCCACTTAGCCCCTCCCAGCGACGCCCTAAATTAATCCTATTACAGGCCTCACTCTTTCTCCAAGTGGTACGACATAGCCTAAAACTTTAGGTCGGTTTGAGGGAGCTGATCAGGCTGTTAGAACCACAGTGGGTGGAGCATGATCACGCAAAGAAACGATCTGATGCTTGGAAACTGTCAAGTCCCACTCCACCCCAAATGTATTAAATATTGTAGGAAAGAAAGCTAGGAATATGGAAGAGCCAGCGTGGTGCTAGGGGAGGCTGGGTAGATGGAGATGCTACGAGAATCTGGGTCGCGTGGGGTTATGGTGGTTATAGGATGAGTTTATAGTATAGTGTCCTGCAACCACTTTTCTTAGGTGGCCTCTAGACTGGTTTTAAAGACATAAGTCTAGAAGAAAACTAACCAAAAAAAAAACGCCCCTGAGCTGGAGACCTGAATATGTGGGCTAACTGTTGGTTTGTCCAAGTTCCGCATTCGTTTTCATGGTGTATGTACTCGATGCAGTTCCTAGAACTTCAGTCTGCAGAGCCTTCTCAGTCATAGAATAGAGGTCTTGGAGATCGGCCTCTGCAGTGGGAGTAGCCACGCCCCTTGCCCTGAGGACCATGTGTGTGTGTGTCCTGGAACCAACACTGACCTCGGGAATCTTTGTGTCTTCATATTTCAAATAAATAGATGTCTCATAAGTACATATATTTTTTAAACATTTTAAATTTTCGAATCTTTTTTTTTAAGAACTATATAATCATGGTTCCCTGCCTTCATCTCCAAGGCCAGATTGTAATCCCAGGTTCTTGTGTGTATTGTAAACTTAAGTGCTATAGACAAATCATTCTTTCTTTTAAGGGTTGGGGTGGTGTGTGTGTGTGTGTGTGTGTCTGTCTGTCTGTCTGTCTGTCTGTCTGTCTGTCTGTCTGTCTACCTCTCTGTGTGTCTCTGTGTGTGTGGTATGTGAATGAGTATGTGTGGGTGCACTTTCCCATGTGTGATATGTGAAACCCAGAGGTATCCTCCTCTAACCCTCTTTACCTCTCTCTCTCTCTCTCTCTCTCTCTCTCTCTCTCTCTCTCTCTCTCTGTCTGTCTGTCTTTATCTCCCCCTCTCTCTCTGACTCTGACCCTGTGTGTGTCTCTGTTTCTCTCGTTATCCCTGCCCCCAAAAGAAAGGGTCTCTTGCTGAACCTGGTCTATGCTGGCTGGCCTGTGAGCACCTGGGGTCCACTGTCACATTCTGCCCTACCTCAGGGATTTATCTAACTAGGGCTACAAGAGGATGAAGAATGGACAGACACACAGTCACACATGTAGAAAAGCTGGGATCTGGTGGGCTGTGCTCACTCTGACAGAGAAACAGTAACAGCAGCACCCCCAGAAACTCGACATGTTTATTTTATACATCTGAATCAAGAAGCTGGTTTGTATACAGCTGAACAAAAAGGTGGGTTCATGGTATCCAGCTGAACAAGGAGGAAGGTTCAGCTAATCTTGGTAGGAGGTCATGGTAGGAGGTCACTGTAGGGGAGCAGTCTCAGGCTGCATTAACCCCAGAGACCATTCCCACACATATTGCCAATGTTCACACTGGAACCAGAAGAGGCTCAGCCACCTCCCTGAGCCTGACATGGGGAGAGCTTTGCAGTTCCCATGAGCCTGAGATATTGGAGTCCTTGACAGGACTGAGGTCATGGCAACAATACACATCCAGTCAGGACTTCATCTGCTCCTCACAGTCACCCCTCACCATGCTGGGGTCCAGATGCACCCTGGCTAGTCAGGCTTCCATGTGAGTGCTAGATATCAAAATCAGGTCTTCATATTTGTGCTACCAACACTTTATCCACCAAGCCATCTCCTACCATTTCAAACCTAGATATGTAATTTTTTTATTAGCTTTGGTCTTAATGTTTTCTGCCTGCCCCATGTGTGAATTCCTTTATGGCAAAGAACCTGCCTGAATTTATTCGGTCACTGCCCAGCATGCCCCTGAAAAGTTTCGGCCTGGCAATGGGACTGCTTCTTTTGCAATGGAATGATTTCTATTAAGAATGAAATCAGAGGTACCAACTGTGAGGGAAATTATTGAATGCCAACTTTGAACTGGGTGCTTGGCTCCAAGTTGTTGTGGAAACAGTTCAATCAGACATGCTCTGTGATGGAGGAGTTTACAAGCAAAGTTAATAGAATACACTTAATGCACTATACACAGTATGAAGTGTGTTCAAATGGAGACACAGAATAATGTGTAAAACTACAGAGGTAGAGAGATCAGGAATGGTTGTATAAAGATATGGTGACAGATGGCCTCAGAGGACGAGTAGGGCTGGAACAGGAGCCACTGAAAAAGGAGTCATGCCAGACAGGGAAGAAAGGCAAACACACAGGCAGCAGCTGATTGGTGGAGGAGCTCACGTGGTTGGAATAAGTGTGCTGTGGGTGTGTGAAGGAGAAAACTAGCCAAGTGGTGGTGGCACAGGCCTTTAATTCCAGCACTTAGGAGACAAAGGCAGGTGGATCTCTAAGTTCAAGGCCAGCCTGGTCTACAGAGTGAATTCTAGGACAGCCAGGCTACACAGACTAACCCTGTATTGAAAAACAAAGAGGAGGAGACAGAGATCAATGAACATTTTGATTGCCTTTGGCCTTATCTCAGAGGCCAAGCTAAGTCACTGAGCTGGTGTTCTGGACAGAAGAGCTCAGACTGGCCATCTGGGCTCCCTCAAGTGTGGAGTGCAAATGGTGTTACTGAGGTTAAAGGTGTGGATGCCCTAAGAAGGCCAAGCCAAGGTGGTGGCTGCCTGCCTGAGACCCTTGTATTTACTAGAGCAACTGGTATTGTGAGGCATCCAAAGTACTCAATGGAGTGTTGGGGTTCCTGCAAATGTCTTGCAAGGTGAAGAATGAAACTGGGGTCAGCACCAATTTAACAGGTGCTAGGTCAAAAACTTCTAGAATCTGACCAAGCTGTTAATTTCCCCTACATATTTAAACACAGTAAAACTTTGGGGAAAGGTTTCCATGTGACAATTATCACAATGCTTTAGGCATGGCTACATAGAAACTCTCTTGCAAAGTACATCCCCTTAGCAGAGCACCTGTGACCTTTCCGGTAAGAATGGGTTCTTGTTCACAGAGACATAATGCTCAGGGTAAGGACCTACTGAGCAAGGGTTTGTAGTAAGCATAAAGATGGGTTCCAGTAATTGAGGATGCAAAGTACATGGGGCCTTTCATAAGGGTGGGTTGTATTCACAAGGAGGTAAAGCTCAGGATTAGGACCTAAACAATGCTCAGAATTTGGGGGGACACTGGCTCCATGGAATAGCAAAGGATCACCAGGTTGTTAGACAACATCCACTCCAGCCTTCAGGGTGAACAGGCATTAGCTATTTTCTTTCCTTGAAGGACAAAACCTGCACATTTTACAACTCTGGCTTTTTTAGTTCTTTCTGTACATTGTGCCTCCTACACAAAGACTGAATTGGAAAAGATTTTATTTTTTCTACTTCACCCTTCGGACAAGCTCTATTATGCTCCTTCGTCTTGCCTGTTGACAGCACCTAAGGTGATGCTCAAAATAGTTCATATAATTCGCTGGAGTGTCCAGTCTCATCCAAGTTAGTGGTCCATTCTACTGATCTTTCTCCACTCTCATTACCATCGTTTTTCTTTTGGATCTTCCTTTCCTCTGTCCACCGGAGAATTGAGTGTTTGAGGAAGTGACCTACATTCATTTCCTGCTGTGGTGGTAAAATGCGCTGAGGAGAGCAACTTTAAAGGAGAAAGGTTTATTTGACTACAGTTTAGGTTGTAGTCCATCGTTGTGGGGAAATCACGACAGGAACTTGAAGCAGCTGGTCACATGGCAGAGAGGATAAATGCATGTGTGTCTACTCCTCAGCTCACCTTCTCTATTCTTACCCTTCAGGACCCAACCCCATGGAATGATACCGCCCACAGTTGTCTGGGGCTTCCCACATCAATGAACATAATCAAGACAATCTTCCCCACAGGCAGTAAATACTGAGACTCTTCCCAGGGGATTCTAGATGTGTTAAGTTGGCCGTTCACACCGACCATCACAAAAGGGATGACAACTTAAACAGGTTTAAGTGCATGAGCAGGTGATAATTTGTTCAGGAATCCCAAAGACCTCTGTATCACACAGGTTAGACAATAGTTGCTCGACATAGATTGGTGACATGCACAATGCTTCCCTCTTTCCTAACCCCAAGGACAAATTCGAGACGGAGCCCTGTCTTTAGAGGCTTCAAGAAAGGCATCCATCTCTATGCTTATAATAGTCCAACCCCTCTCAAGCATATCTTGCTGTCTGCTGTGGTCATGGGTTGGAGCTTAGTCGATAACTAGACAGGAAGCTCAAATCCCAGCCTCCTCTTACATAGGCAGGCACTGACTGAGCGAGTCTTTGTGTTCTCTCATTCTACTTGGGATAAACCTCTTTGTTTGCCCCCCTCCCCCAAGGGCAGAAGTGAAACCCTAGCACTTTCCCCGTAGTCTCCATTTCTTTTTCCATATCTGTGAATACAGGCTTGAGAAGGGCTAAAAGAGGAGAAGAAAAAGGAGGAGGAAGAGAGGGAAGGGGAGAGCCAAGCTGTCTCTAAAGGATGCCTTCTTCTTCTTCCCAGCAGCAACTCCAGCTGTGTCTTCAGTCCAACTCAGCTCCTAACCCCTGCCCTGGACCACAGAGCCAGTGCTAACCTACATCCAGGCCCCATCCTCCACAACCCAGAGAGCCGCCCAGCTGCACAATAACACACCACATACTCCAAGCAGTGCCAATATCATATTTATTATTTTCTGTTCCATTTGTTTGCTTTCCATGGCAAGTGAAAAAATAATTTAAACCAATTATATGTACAGAGGCTTGGTTGCTCTTCCCAAGAACTTCCAGAAAGACCTCAGCCCCTTAGATAGCGACGAAGGGTCACCTTTAACATCCATACAAAACTCCACCTAGAAAAGTCGCATGTGTAAAAACATTGTCTTTATTACAAGCATCACATTTTGGGGACAGGAAGGGAGGTCAGAGTGGGAGGCGGGGGACACTGTGCAGGGTAGGGCTCCATACACATCAGCCTATGGGTCGGTCACCCTGGGGGTGGGGGGAGCTGCAGCTGAGGATCTTCAGGTGATCTGCAGTGGGGTCTCCAACATCTCCATGAGGAAGGTGTCAATGGGCGTGTCCCCGATGAGCTTGAAGAAGAAGAGGTGCTCCAGGCACTTTAAGCCGATGGAGCGCAGAGCTGGGAGGCGCAGCAGCAGCTTGGCAAACCTGCAGGGAAGCCAAGGGACAGTGTGACTAGGGAATGGCCAGAGGAGGCACCTGGCTGTGGTGGTAGAGGCTGTCTGATAGGTCTCCACCAAGCTGCCATAGAAAAGCCTAGAAGCAGAGATGAAAGAGTTGGAGGATTGCAACCTCGAGAGCTTCTGAGAACTTCAGAAACCAGCTAGAGGGCTGGTTCACGTGAACAGAGGAGCCAGGGTCCCATGGCATGTGGGCAGTCTTGAATTCTACAGCATGTTCCAGAACAACCCGCAGTCCTGCATCAGTCATGGAACTGTATGGCCGACATGGCGTGCCTTGCCAGCCATTTCCCTGCATCCCTCAGGGGTCTCCAGGATTAGTGTGAGCCCTGGCAACAGGGCCTGACACACGAGGTGTGCTGTTCCTGGGACAGCTAACACCACTAGATGAACACATGTGAGGACCTGCCATGTACCAGGCATGATCACAGACCCTGCCTTGCTCTGAGGAGACCCTGCTTTTCCTCACAGTCTAGCTGGTTACTTTAGGCTGTGTGACCTCAGTCTGTTTCCAAAACCAAGCTTTCACTTTCAATTAACCAGGCACTACTAATTTACATGGCCAGCTTCCTCCTCTGACCTTTCTTACTAGATTGAGAGGAGAGAGAAGAGATTGCCTCTGAGGAGCCAGTCTGTTTGGGGAGAAAATACACACACACACACACACACACACACACACACACACACACACACACACACACACGCGCGCACACACACACACATGCACACACACACACACACACACACACACACACACACACACACACACGCGCGCGCGCACGCACGCACGCACACATGTGCCAGTCCCATACTCGCACACGTGCACACATCCCTTAATGCACTCTCACCTTCCCCCTGTTGTGGTGTGAGTATGACCCGTCTCCCATAGGCTCATGTATTTAACCTGTTCCCCATGCTAGAAGCGTGTTTAGAAAGGTTATGGAAGGAACTTTTAGGAGGTGGAGCCTCACTAGATGAAGTGAGTCACGGGGGGTGGGGGGGTGCACATATAGCCTACCCCCATTTCATGTTTGCTCTCCTTCCTGAGTGTGACACAATGTGACCAGCTGCCCCCTGCTCCTGTCACCAGGCTTCTCTGCCTACCACCATGACAGACAGTATCACTCAGGAACTGTTAAGCCAAGGTGCTTTTCCCCAATGTTTTTGCCAGAGCAACAAGAAAGACACCCCAACATGGCCTGTGCATACCCTTACTTACACATGCACACTTACGTACATACATACATACACACATACACACAGATTATTGCATAAGCACCCTCAGGCTGCCATACATGTACAATCTCACATACGTGTGTACACAAACATCCTTACTCTCTCATTCACACACACTTTAATATTTGCCCATACTTTCTATAATGGGGATAGTCACTGTGAGACCAGGGAAGGGAGGAAGTGGCATGGGAAATTTGTGTCACACAAGGTGTGACAAGGTCCATTTGGCCCCTTGATTTGAAACGTTCTTCGGTTTGCCTACGTGGCTTGAAATTTTCATTTCAAGGAAAAGTTTTCAATTGGAATTTCACTGTTCCTTGCAAAAGTGCACACTTCTATATTCATGTCACATGACAGTTAAAAATACAGCAGCAAAGTTGAGGAAATAGTTCCGTCCGAACACCACTCACCATATAAATTTGAAGACCTGAGTTCGATGCCCAGTATTCACAGAAAAAAAAAGCCAAATATTTTGGTGTGAGTTTGTAATCACAGCTTTGAGGAGGAGCCTCAAAGAGACCCGAGTGTCCTTGGGCCCAGAATAATCAGTGAGTTTCAGACCAGTGAAGGACCCTGTCCGCCCCCCCAAAAAAAGGAAAAAAAAAAAGATGGCCAACACTTATATATTGACATCTGAGATTGCCTTCTGCACATCTGGATACATGAACATACCCATATGAACATATGTCCAAACAAGATAAAGAAAATCGATATAAGAAAAACAAATTGGCACCAGATGAAAACATCAGGGAAGCAGGGATCACTTCTTTCTACATGAAAAAAATAAAGATCTATGTCACTGTCAACACAAACTTCAGAGCTCTTAATGCACAGGGACAGTGCATTAAGGAGCAGGTTGCCCTCCTACCCAGCTGCCCTTTAACGTGCAGGGCTGGACTGAGATTGATGCTGGCATCCTGTACTGCTGCTGTCAGTGTTCTCCAGTCACTAGCTATGCTATTGGTGCTGGGTCTGGGAACTAAGGCCGGGGCTAACAGAAGGCATCAGTAGACACTGGCACTGCATTCCTGGCTGGTGTGTCGGCAGCAAGGCAGCCTTTGAAGGTGCTTGCTGTGCGCGCAAGATGTGTGTGAGTTCTGCACCCTGCTTTGATTTCTGCTTTCAACTTTGTCTAAGACCTTGGGCCCCATGACGTGCACTGCTTAATTCTATCCACAAAGTGGCAGCACTCCTCCACTATGGCAAGTGCCCTGGCTGGGACGCGCAGGCATGCAAGTCAGAGGTCACCTGCCTACCTAAGGTTAGTTACCTGCCTAATGAGCCACGTGACTCCCTTCATGCACCTGCCAAACCTCCTGTGAGCTGTCAGATGTCAACCCTTGTTCAGGGTATGCTAGAAAAACCCAGGACACACGGGGGGACACAGCCTCTCCCCCCTTTCTGAACTCCCAGCTCAGAGCTGGCTTCTCTCCCCAGCAACTAGAACAATGGTTCTCAACCTTTAGGTCTCGACCCCTGCATAGCTGACATTTACATTATGTTTTATAGTAGTGGCGAAATTACAGTAGGAAGTAGCAATGAAATAATTTTATGGTTGGGGGGTCACCACAACATGAAGGGCTGTCGTTAAAGGGTCACAGCATTAGGAAGGTTGAGAACCACTGGCCTAGAGGTAGTGGTTCTAAAATCTTGAAAGTGATACTTAGAAACAATTTAGATGACGGTCACAGGGCAATGACTAAGGACCTGAAAATACAAGCACATTGCAAAATTATGACAAAACTACAGGAAATGATTTTTTTTTTTTGCTTTCAATAATCTGATAAAAAAAAAATTCCAAGGATGGCCAAAGGGGGAAAACATTGCAATGAAAGACACAATCTCACATCTGTAGCTACAATCTCTGTGTAAGCATATCAAAATATTTACAATAAAATGTTGTTACCTGATTCTAACGACTATTTCTTCTAATAAAGCAGACCCTGCTGTTGTAGTTGGGAGGAAAGAGAGTCAGGTTATCCTGGGATGTGCTTTTGTTCTTAATAATTAATGGCCGGATCCAGAGTTCGTTCCAAAAGAGGACAGCATGGAGGACAGCAGGTCTAATAGGATCTGGGGGCTGGAGGCTTTGGTGGAGAGCACCCGCTCAGAGAGTCCTGCTAATGTGGCTTGCCCAGGGCTTGTAACTGCCAGATGCAGGGCCAGGGCCCTTTCATCCTCTCAGGGCAGGGTCCTTATGATTCTTTCCAATGGCCACCAAGTGGACACTGAGTGCCCCTGACTCTTCCTTGACGTTCCATGACTGGCTAGATCACAGGACTGTTTTAGTCACTAGAAGAGGGCAGAAGGCCTCTCAGAATCCATGCCTCATCCACAGAGCTCCTCTCCTCTCTGTTCCTCTGCCTTCCCCTCTCCATCACTTAGAGGACTCTGGGGCATACTGGAGCCACAAGGAGGAGCAGGGACCTTTGAGTGTTGGCAGGAAGAGAGCTGCCTCTGTATACTGAGTGCCCACCTACATTCTGGGATGAGAAAGAACTTCCACTGGGCTGAGTTACTGGCTTTGATGAGTCTGTTATCACTGCTTAACGTCTAATAATACAGTAGCCTGATTATTAATTGACTGAGGGCTGAAACCCAACCACTTGATTTCTTCACAACCTTTGACAAAACAGTTTTGCCTCTGCTGAACATTTGACGCCACTGAGGAATAATTCACTAGTGTGTGTTGGGGGTAAACAATTAATCCTAAAGACAAAACTAATGTGTCTTATGCAGTCTTCTGTTTCACTAGTTTTCTGTGAGACGTGAGGATCACAGGTTCTCATTTGTCAGTTTGCAGAAAGGGAAAACTCTTTGCTCCCCATACTTTGTAGGAAACTTTTAAAGAGGTTTGTTTAAACCAAATAATAATGCTTTAGAAGGTGTAACAAGGCCACATGGGTGGATGTCTAGGACCAGCAGCTCTTGGAGCCTGCCTGTCCTTTGTACTGCACCAGAGTCACCATGGGGTAGAGGCTGTGAGAGCAATGCTGTCACTTCACAGAGGCTTGAGTTCATCTCTCACCTCTACCAGTGACCAGCTTTGTGATCTCAATTAAGTGACTCCCTTCTGAGTCTGTCACTTGGTAGAATGGAGACTACACTCCTTATAAATCCATTCATTTCCTTGTTCATTCAGCATTTAAAAGTATGTATGCCAATCCACCTCCCCATCTGAGGAAAATCTGTCCCAATGCCCTGTGCGCATTCCTGAAACTGAAGATACCACCAAACCTATGCATAGATACAGGAAAATGTATGTATGTGTACATACATACACATGTACCAATGAAAAAAATTAAATTTATAAATTAAACACAGTAAGAGATAAACAACAGTAACAAAGCACAGCCATCATAACGATACATTGTAATAAAAACTACTAAAAGGTCATGAATTCACTTCTGAACTTTGCATTTAAAATGTTCTCAAACTTTGTTTGAATGCTGGTAATGAAACAGCACCAAGCAAACCCACAAGCTCTTGGGGCAAGATGCTGTTCTGTCTACAGCCATTGCTTTATGCACCAATGCTATGGTGAAGTGATCTAGACGGGTAAGGCCTTATCCTCAACCAAACCTGTATCTTATTGTGCTGATGTAAGCCCGGTAGGTTTACGAGCCCCTGCAGCACGGGAGGAGGTCAGTCAATGGGCATGAGGAAGAGCTGTGTTGTTAACATTGGCATTCTCTCATCACTCACTCACCTGCCCGGTTGTTCCGGATACTTCTGCTTGGTATAGGCCTCAAGCGTGGCATAAACCTTCTCTCGAAGAGTCTCCACCTCAGAGGGGTTGGACAAACCCTTGGCATCTGCAGAGAGCAATGGATTTGATTTCTGGTTAATGCTTCAGCAGGACACTTCTCCAGACAGTGTCCCTATCATACTGGCCTCCCCGCTCCCCCAGCATTAGGAGAGACACATGGAACCCAAGCATGGGGACAACTGGGAAGTAAGCAGATCACGGTGTCAGATGGCTGACCTTTCTGTGTATAAGCTCCCTCACAAATGCTCGGTTTTAAGGATTTTCAACTGTTAATAGTGAGTGAACTCTCTTCTGACTTAAGGAGGGTTTAATTCTATCCAGGCCTGTCTGGAAAAGTGACACTCACACACTTACGGGATGCTTTCTATATGTTGAGCATGGCTGCATGGTGAGATGGGGAATGGAAACTAAGCCTACACATGGGCAGAATCAGTGCCACCCTAATCCTGGAGCTAAAGGGTGCCCATATGTCACATCACACTTCGGAAGACAGGACACGCAAGCAGCCATGGATAAAGCTGGCCACTTCCTCCTCTTGAGTTCCTTTGCACCTGGACCTCCAAGATGTCACACCCTTCCCACTGACCACACACCAGGCTCCTTTGACAGTTCTTTCTCCTGCCAGCTTGTGAGGCTCTCGGTCCCCAGCCCTCTTCTCCGAAGTCTTTGCTCATAATTGACCTCTCATCAGGTTTGTGGCTGCCTCCCAATTCAGTCAGAGGTAGGCAGCTCTTAACTATATATCTTTATATATCTTTGGTCTCAGCTTCTCCTGTGAAGTCAATTCTCTTGGATGTCTACTGCCCATCTCTAAGCTCATTGTCCAAAGACAAAATCCTGGTTCCAGCACTCACCCTTAGAACTTGCTCCCCCTGGAGATTTAACCATGTCAAATGAATGGGAATTCCATGTCTATAATTGTTCTGGGAAATGAACCACCCCTGAGACATATTTGACTTCTAACTTTCTTCTACACCCTACATCTAATTCACCAGTAGATACCAGTGACTTAGACATACTCAGAATCTGACCACATTTTACCTTCCCCTTCCTTTCACAGTGAGTCGATGTCATTTCTCATAGTCTCCAGCTGCACCGCCCCCCCACCTCCACACACACCTAACCAAACTCCACACACAGTTACAACACTTTCATGACGGCTGTGGAGAGGACAGAGCTCTATACGCTGATGGGTTCTGGGATGAAGCTGTCCTATTTGAGCTGAGCTTGGCAGTGTGGGGGAGGCGTGGACAGCAACAGCAGAGCCCTGGAGGTAACCTTGAAAGAGGGATGACCCCCAGACAGTGGCTGAAGTGAAGCAGAAGTCACCTGGGTTGAAGAGCACAATGGCTCGCAGGCACCCGAGCTCTGACTTATCCATCTGCATGTCTTTCATCTTGGAAACCAGCTCAGTGAGGACTCTGTTCACAGGATGCAGGGACAAAGGAGGAGAGAAGCATGAGTTCCAGGCCAAGGACGAGCAATGAATTCCATCACTATCTGTCTACCTGTGGTGGGCCTACTCAGTTTCTAGACACTGCTGAAGGTGTTTGGGTACAGGGAGGGAGACAACAAAGTCCCTCATCCTAAGGAACGTACAGTGTGGAGGAAGAACTGGTGTGGAAACTACACTACACAGAAAAGTCCAGTGAGTTACTGCCTCCAGAGTTCAAGAGCTCACCAGGGAGGAACAATGACCTCCCAGCAGGGAAGAGAAGGGCATGAGAAATGCAGCAGGAAAAGCCAGCCCAGAGCACTATACATGTAGAAGGACCCACAGAAGGCAGCACAGGTCAAAGGGTGAGTATCTCCAGGAACCATGAGAGTGCTTGAGCACTCATGGAAAAGGATGGTGAAGAGGTAGACTCGTCTAAAGTAAGCGTGTATGTCTCCCAAAGAGACCGCTTATGAGGTGGGTAGAGGAAGGGGGGCTGGGTCCTGGAACTCAATAGACTATTTTCAGATTTCTCTTTCCTTTTACCAGAAACCCATTCTTTTAGCTCGAAGTAACCAATCTACTTATTACTTTATTTATTTAATGTATACTTTATATGATATATTATACTTTATACTGTATTTATATTGCTCTTCATGTATTTTTTTAATGCACTTTAGTACATTTAAGGGAGAGAGTCTCTGTCACGGTGTCACTTTTTGACTGAGCTTGCTTCTGCTGTAGCCTAAGAGATCTGGCATCCAGAGAGAAAGAGTCCAGAAGAAAAATGCTAGCCCAACATACCAGGCCTCTTGAAGACGCATCCTAGACCCTTTTCTCCATCCCCGGCCTCTATGATATGCTGTCCTCCTTCCCCACCTGCAGCCAACCAGCTGATGTCATGGGCCACCCAAGTCAAAAGCATGAGGGTAGCAGACCCTTCCCTCCGCCAAGCAATGATGCCAGCCTCTGACTGGCTCTATTTTGTTGCAATCACCTTTGCCTAAATCCCTCTCTAGGTCTCTAGATTTATATTTTCACATGCTTAATAGTCTCTGGAAACTGGGCTCACACCTATAATCCCAGCATTCAGGAGGCTGAAGCAGGAGGATTATTACAAGCTAAAGCCCAGCTCGAGCTATAGAATGAGACACTGTCTCCATATAAGAAAGAAATTGTTTTGATATAGTCACATGGACCTGTTTGGACGGCCTATTGTACATGAGCATTACACAGAGGGGAGAAGAGAGAAGTGTGTGTATACACAGTGTGCATGCATACAAGGTGTGCAAATCCTAAAAACAGAAGGGAATTACAACCTGTCAAAGATGGAGCCAACACCCGCACTGTGAGCGCTGCTCCTGTGGACATGGAGGCCTGTGGCCAGCAGGATGCCATCTTGGACAGATACTGAGCGGTGGGAGAAGGAGGCAATCAGCAATTCATTCCACCCTGCAAGTGTAGAGAGGAGACCTTGTGGGAAAAGCAACCACATTCCTACTTCCTTGATAGTCAGCAATGCATGGATTATTATCCCATGTAATGAAAGCAGAACTGAAAATCCTGGGAGGTTAAGACACAGCTCAAGGTGACATATGTAATTAGTGACAAAAGAAAGGACAGGGCTAGAGTTGCCTGACTTCGTGGCTCTGCATAAACTCCTGCCGTTTCTCAGAGGCAGACTAGAATGACAGCTTGAGAACAGGGACTCTTTTTGTCGTCGTTGACAACAAATATGAATTGGAGCTTTACCAGACAATAGTCACTGTTAGCTGAATGATGGAGACAGTGACTGTACCTCATAGTCTCTGTTCCAGCACCTGACAACCTAGTTGTATTTCTTTGGTGTCATCTATAGCAACAGCACAGTATGTCGCTTTCAGGGGACACTCGGTGATCACTCATCATCTAACAGGGATGCGTGAGTGGACTGGTTCCAAATGCTCGGCCAGTCCTCATCTCCCTGATGGCTCTGTGACAAAGAGGAGCTATGGCAGATGCCAACAGACTGCAGCGTCTCCAATATGGGCGACAAGATTGTAGCACAAAGAATCTTAAAATGGAGGAAAGCTTGCACCTCAAGTAACACAGGCCTGGCAGAAAGATCTCTCTCTCTCTCTCTCTCTCTCTCTCTACCTCTCTCTCTCTCTCTCTCCCCTACCCCCCCTAGTGTGTTTGTGTGTGTGTGCACATGTGTGAGTGCAGGTGTGAGGCCAGAGGAGGACATTTAGCCTTCCCACTCTATCACTCTTCTCCTTATTCTCAGGGACATGGGGCCCCTTGGTGAAACTGCAGACTGACTGGACAACAAGCCCTCGAAATCCTCCCATCTCCATGCCACTCCCAACACCTAGAGCTTGGGTGATAGGCACATGCAGCCTCAACCAACTTCTCTCTTCACACATGTGTTGGGGATCCTGTCTCAGTTCCTTCCACTTGTACAGCACCCACGTTTACCCACCATGCCATCTCCCCAGTCCCCCAAATCTCTGGCTTTCTTATTTCACCTGTGAAGAGGGACTATCTCCATTTGCCAGTCTTACAGTTAAGATACTGCTTCAAATTATCCTCAGTAAAGTTATTTATGAGACTTTGAAATTAAATGTAAATTATAAAACCACAGAAACATTTGCATGGGGGAAAAGCCCTACTCTTCCATGAATGGGGTTTCATTTGGGAATGACAGTCCTTGGGGACTGTCATTAAATGTACATTACATTAAATGTAAAGGTCTGTAAATGACATCAAATGAAGGCCAGACACAGCAGCACACACCTTTAATCTCAGTGCTTGGGAGACAGAGGTAGGCAGAGCGTCATGAGTCCAGCCTGGTCTATATAATGAGTTCAAAAAAAGTATCAATTGCAAGTTGCTCCTTTTGGGTCCCATGGGTCATTTCAAAATAGTAGCCTAGGGGATTGTCTCAGGACAAGAGGAACCCCAATGCCTTACCTGCCCGGAGCAGAATGACCTGGTCCTCCAAGGTGAGGTCTGAGAAGTGGGGGATGCGTTTGGCCCACTCAACAAGGGTGAAGAGCTGCTTGTCAGCAGCATGGCATATGTTGGTAACAGGGTCATTTGTCTGAAAAAGGAACACATTCCCATGAGGTCCTGGGACTCTAAATAACCCTCTCTGACCTCCAACCCCAGTCAGGAAATGGAAGCTGGATGGAGCTCTGACAGCATACCGAGTTTTCCATGTTCCTGTCACCGTACGATTCTGTCTTTGGTTCCACAGCAAGTTCAGCTTCTAGAATCCTCTCCACAGGCATGTCTTCGTGGCCACTACTGGCACATTCTGCCTCACTCTCGGCTCGCTCCCGGCTCCTCTGCCTTTCTTCTTGCACAGCTGGCATGTGGCAAGACTGACAGAGGTTACAGAGTGCCAAGGACCAGTGTGGGACAGTCACCTGCCTAAAGTTTCTCCTGTATAAAATGGACTCATCGTGGTACTGAACCAGGGACACTGTAATGCTGACAGGTGGAACAAAGACAGCAAAGCTGTTTCCTTGTGGGGACAAAGGTGGGTCATATTGTTTCCAATGCATTACAAAGACCCTCTTAATATTGCTGTTTTAGCTTCACTAAGGTCCAATTCCACCCTTCTTCGAAGGTGCTACCATCTCCTTGCTAACCCCATTGTGTACATTATCCCTCCTATTCTACTGGTTCTGACAAGCAGTGAGCTTGCAGCGGTTAAGGAGCAAGCCCATCGCTGCAAAAACTCCCCTTGTCAGATCCTATACATCAGCCTTGGCATTCGCGTCCCATTAGGTAGGCCCCTGTGCACCAGCCTGAACACAACATCACCTGATCCGACTTGTCAGGGAAGATCTTCAGGGAGCCAGCTGTGGGGATTTAGTAAGTGAAGGGGTGGAGGGATGTCACCTAGAAGACATTTCAGAATGTGCACTGATTTCATGGGTGGGGGAGGGCACATAGGCAAAGGTGTAGGCTGGAGTTACTTCTGCATTCCCCAAACTTGGAATTTTTCATCAAAGTTCACTCTAGCTCGCAGAACTCTTGGTCCACACATTGGGGTGCAAGGCAGACCCCACACCCCACATTGCCCTCTCAAGGTGAAGAGTTTCTGTTGGGTTCCTTCCCATCTACAAAGCTGCTGTTTCTAGTTTAGTCCCAGCAGCAGTGAGCAGAATTCAATATTGGAAGATAGTTTGCTCATACAAAGCAATGAATTCTAACTTGCTAAAGGACCTTTCCAAGTAGCCTTCCCTCCAGGTCTCTCCCTCACTGTTCCCATTCCAAAGGCCAAGGAGCCCTTATCCTCTGAGGATATGATGAGCCACAGAGGCTGTCTGAAGGGCTGGAACTGGGGTGCTGCATATGGAGTCTCTCTTGTGAAGGATGAGACTGGTTTCCTGAGGCCAGAGAAGAGCCCTAAAACCACCACTAATGATCCCAACCAGGTAGTAATATTATGTGGCCCACAGAAACAGGAAGAGTATAGGAAGGATGGAGAAAATAAACAAAGGGATCAGACAAGAGAAGAAACTGAAAGACAACAGAAAGGTGTAGGGGACAGTGTAAGCCATGCCTGCTAGAAGGTGGCTACAGATGTGCCTCACCATGCCTGTCATGGCATGGTCAAGGTGAGGTCAGGATGACACATGACAGGGTTTTAAGGGGCAGCAAGGCACATAGAAGCCCCTTCTCTCTGGCCTCACTGCCTTGCTGCCCCTGGCACGCTCTGGCTTGTGTTTGGCTGATGTTTTTCTAATAAAGGATATCTTTATCCCAAGCTCCATATCCTTATCGTAAGCTCCTTTTATTTCTCAGTAGAGAGGAGGAAATGCAAGAGGAGAGTGAACACACACCTCAGAGCTAAAGAAATCTTTTCAAATGTATCTTGGCCACGTGCATGCAGATGCTCTCAGATATGACACTCAGCCTCCTCCCAGCCTTGCTTCTTTGCCCATGGGGCTAGAATTGCAGTCACTGACTGAGATAGATTTGTGGGAATTACCAAAACAACTGTAAAAGTTTTGATGGAATATTTATTTCTCCTTTCCCTTTGTCTTCCTGCCCTATGGGCTTATGTCTCTCCCCCAGTCTTCCCACCGGGTCCCTTCCTCTTTCTGTGTTTCCCTTTCTTCCTCATTCTTTTTCAGTTCACTCTGTCAGTCTTCATTCCGTGATAACCTGTGGGAACTACAGTGCATGTTTTTCTCTCAGTCGGATTTTTTGGTTGAAGTTAAATGTTATTGCACTTATCTTTAAGAAATCAATCCATTTCTCCTTGTCCTGAATTTTAAAAACCAAATTCTTTCAAGTCAAGTTCTTTCTGTGATCGTCTTCTGACAGACTTGTGACACTCAAGGAAAATAACCTTGTAGCTTCTAAGAAAGTCTTGGCTTCAGGAAACTAGGTTCAATTCCCAGTTGCCATTAATTGAGTAAGAATTGGCTATTCCCTCTTCCTATGAGTACTATAAACCTCACTGTTAAAACTGAAGCAACATATCATTATTAGAAGCCATTCTACATGGCAGATTCCCTCCGCTCCTGCTACAATACATAACGATATCTCCAGAACAACTACTAGCTGATCTAAAATGGTCCCAGCCTCCAGTTACTGTGTATTTTCAGGTTCTCCATCAGCTGGCATTAATGGAGCACTTTCCAGATCAGAAGCTATATTTCATACTTGATATTTTATATAGATTATTATATCTCATTTAACCCCTTCCAATAACTCTCTGGGGTACTGTGAACCACAGAAAACCTAGATAACCTGTCTGAAGTCAAAAGCTAAGACAAGTAGGAGCAGTGTGGAGCCCATTTACAGACCTTCCACACTGCTCCTAGGGCACTAGGATAGGCTGAACTAGCAGGACCAAAGGATGTCTACACCATGTACATCCTTGAAGCCATAGCAAGGATTTCCCCCTTTCTCTTAGTGAAATCTGGATGTTTTGGTGGGGGAATGGCTTGACTTGGCCATCTTGTTCACACTGGTGTCTCTACTAAGGAAAGTCACAGAGAGGCAGCTTGGGACACCATTTGGCTCTTAGGGTCTTTTCCTCATCTGTGAGCTGGTTCCTGTTGGTTGGGTGATTCTGAAAGGTATCCTTCTCCTGTCATATTTCCTTACTGATGGCATTCCCTCTATGCATGGGCTCAATGACCTGTTCCTTCATTGTTTCTTTCTGGCAGATTTCCTCAAACCCACAAGAGGTGTTGAAGGAACGACTCGGCGATTGTCCTACTGCAAGGGGAGGGCATCCTGCACCAGCACTAAGAGTCCCCAGGAACACCAGGCATCTGCACAAAGCCCTCTACTTAATTAACTGCCCACTTCAATTTATTTGTGTTACTTAGCAGGATGACTTTCGATCTTTTAAAGCAAGAACGACAACGAGGGAAAGGCACTTTCAGATTTGTTACTCTCTGACACAAGGATAGCCCGCTAACTCACACTATAAATTAAAAGATGAAATCACTTCAATGCCTGGTGACACTCTCTGGGACTGAGAGGGCCGGTCTGCCAGACCTGTAAATGCCAATAATCCACAAAGACTGAGGAATATGCCAACGTGAAATGACTTGCTGCAGACCGGGGTTATAAATCCTAGATGGCATCAACAAGCCTGCAGTGAGACTATAGCAGGAAGCCAATTCCACCCGGAAGGTCAGCCTGGTGCTCCCTTGAAGCCAGAGAGAACAAGGCTTCTAATAGCTCCGAGTCCTGCTGCCCATTTACTGGAAGGGAAATGGAGAGGGCCCTGTGTGAACACCTGTCCTTGGACTCTCAGAGAAGAGAGATGACAGAGAAAGAGTCGTCTCTGGCCCTATGAGCTCTGGAGGTAAGCCTGGAGAAACTGTGGCACTTAGATTCATCTTAACCTCCACATCAAACCTCTCCCTCCCACAGAGTCCAGTGAGCAGCCCGGACCTTCCTTATGCTTCTGACTTCATATCTCTCTGCATGCAGCCTGCTCTCCTTGAGTAGAGAGGAGCAGTGGGGTACCTCACCTTCCCTCTTCATGCCCATGACCAGGCACTTCTGGTAACGACAGTACTGGCAGCGGTTGCGTTGGCGCTTGTCAATGAGGCAGTCTTTGTTATCCCGACAGGTGTAGATGAGGTCTTTCCTTATGGTTCTTTTGAAGAAGCCTTTGCAGCCTTCGCAGCTGTATACGCCGTAGTGCTTTCCTGGGTACAAGATAGCATCCCATAGACCGCTTGTATTTATTTGGGTTTCTCATGGCAAAGAAGCCTGGGACTACCCCCCAAGGAAACAGCTATAGCCCCTAAGCACAAATAACAACTCCCAGAGAGTGCTAGCTGCACCACAGGATGCAAAGTAAGCATAAATAACCTTTTTTGTGTCTTCCCTCCATATCTCCAACTCCAGACAGCATCATTAAAAAATTTCTGACCTCAAGATTTTATTGACATTTATTTTTATCAAAGCAACTCTTGGATTTGGATAAGCAAATGCCCCACCTCAGCTCAATATTTTAGTGTACATAACAAATAAAAGATGTATTATCCGGCAGGAGAAGAACCTTGATTTAACTGACATTTCTCAAAATGAACCCAAGGTCTCAGGAAACCCATTAAACTCATCATCTTGTACTGTAAACTATGAACACTCCTGAGCTACTGCCTGTGGGTGCAAAAAAAAAAAAAAAACCAAAAAACAAAAAACAAAAAACCTGCTATAAAATCTTTACAGTGTAACATTATACTCAATCTTAAATAGGGCATACATTTCTGATAGACAGTAATTTTGCTTCATCTAAAATAATTGGTTGTATGCTTCACTGTCTCTGGGTCCTATAGGTATCCCTGGCAAGAACAGATTATTTGTGTCAAGAGAGCTGCCTGCCACACCTGTCTCCAACAGCTACCATGAGTCAATCAATGCTTGCTCTAAGGCACTGGTTCTCAACCTGTGGGTCACAGCCCTTTGCAGGGCAGCAAACAACTCTTTCATGGGGGATATTAGATATCCTGCATATCAGATATCTACATTATCATTCTTAACAGCAGCAAAATTACAGTCATGAAGTAGCAATGAAATAATTGTATTGGGAGTCACCACACATGAGGAACTGTATTAAAGGGTTGCAGCATTAAGAAGGTTGAGAACCACTGCCATAAGGAAAGTCTCTATGCTGTATACTACGCAGCTATGGTCACATGACTGGAGTCACAGACCTTGAAAATGTAATGAAGCAGATTGTTTAAAACACTTTAGGTCCGCCTCTAGGATACAAAATGTGGTTCCATATAGCCACAGACCCAATTATCTAATTCTGTTTTATTTCTGTTGATGCTAAAACCCATGTGAAGTCCCTGAGAACTCACAAATGTAACTTCACGCACCCCAGAGCTTACCTGTCAGTGGAGATCACCCTATGAAGTGGGGGCTAGAGACAGCCTGCTTGATGATAAGTTGTGCCAAATTACCTGGCTACACTAACTTTCTGAATTCACAGTAATGATAAATATGGCCCTTCGTCTTGGCCCCAGATACCTTAATACTTTCATCTCTGAGATATTTAACTTTGAGAAGCAGGACCCTAATTTGACCATAGTATGACAGTCATCCCATGGCTTTGCTACACATGAAGGGACCTACTACTTTCAATTAAAGCAACCAAAACAAAGAAAATGCTCTGTCAGGCTGTGACTGACATTCCGTCATGGCAACAGCCATGTCTTCATGATTTGAAAATGAGTTGTAAAGCAAATGTTGGCCATGAAGCTGTCGAAGTCTGAGGCACCTGTGGCTTCCCATGTTACAGCCTGCCGTAGTAACTTTGATTAGAGGCTGGGGAGATGTTAAGTCAGCCATCCTGGTCTGCCATAGTCAGGACATGCTCTGTCTTCTCCCTGTTTTAATTAGTTGGGACAGAGGGTCTCACTGTGTAACCCAGGCTCACTACAAACTCATGATCCCCCTGCCTCACCACTAATGCTGGCATCACAAGCAGGCACCCATGCTTGTCACTCTCATTCTCAGACTCAAATGTGCTCAAAACTGATGGAGGAGGAAGTCAGAGTGCAAAGAATGGAGAGGAAGGGAAAGAAGCAATTTTGGCAAAATGGAAGACGACAAGCCAACGGAAACACATTGATGTATACTTGAAAAAATCTACCACGTTGTGAAAGGAAAAAATGAAACATGCTCAAATAGGAAAGAATTTCTCTTCCATGGGGAAATCTTTTACTTTCTCTTTGTACTTTTATGATTCTTCCCATTTTTTAATTGGTTTTAAAATCATGTATTTGGGACATTTTATGATTATAAGAAATAATTTTTTAAAAATTAAAGAAAAATCTAGCATGGGGTATTTGATCGTCACTTTAATGTCTCAATCCCAGACACGTTTGCAATTGTGTTATTCCAGAGAGGAGCCTCTGAAATATTTCCACTGAAGCTAATCCTTCAAGATAGAAACCTGCAGGCTTTGGGCCCCATGAATGAAATCTACAGGCTAGGTCCCCAGCTGGACCACTCTAAAGGGCCTTTTCATTTCACCAGGTGCAGTACACGCGTGGAGGGAACCCTTCTCTGGAACTCTGTCTCAGAGGACCCATACCTGAGGATCTGTCTCCACAGATGGCACAGATGTGTTTCACCAGAGACCCGGGGCTGGTGGATGGATAGTTCATGTTTCCAATCCCAGGCAGACCTGGTAAGGGCTTGATGTCCTCAGAGCTGCTGACACTATTGACAACATTTAGCTGCAAACAAAGACAAAGAATAAAACATAGGCAGGATTAGCCCAATCTCCCAGGCCTCTTGCAAGGAGCATGTACTTAGCTCCATTTCAAGAAGTAACTTCCAAGTATAGAGTTCCCCAACTGTTCATCTGTGACAGGAATGTAAAACCATGGGACAAATGCCCAAGATGAAAGAACTCATTTTTAGAAGCTAAAACATAACCAGAGCACCACAACACACCTCTATTAAGCTGTTTGTGTTTCTTTCTTTTACTCATGTGATTTGACTTGAGTTGTACTGCACACATAAGACTATGTCAGCTGTGTGACTTTAAATTTTTTATCAGCTACTGACTGCAGATTCAGCAGTGCACTATGGCCCTTGGGCAAGACATACAGATGCTAAAAGCCAAGCCTTCTCCCTCCACCCCAAAATGAAAAACAATTCATTAGTTGATCACTAGACATTCCCCAGGGCTGAGACACAAAATAAAAGTGCATATTTGGGGGTTCATGAAAAAAATGGAAGGGCAGGTGCGTGACTCACCTCTATGAGCTTACTGAAGATGCCAGCACCAATGTTTTGTCCCTGCAATGCCCCTGGTAAGCCCCTACCCCTACCCCCCATGGCATGGAGCTGGTACAAATGGATATCTTGACTTTCCTAGTCCACATCCTTTGTCAAAAGTGACCATCTCCTCCCCACTTATCCTGGTGCCTGTAAGGTGTCCAAGAAGCTGAGGCTCAGTGTTCGTAGTCATCAGAGAAAACAAGTTGAATAAATCTGAGGCAGTCATCCAGTCAGAAACAGTCTGTGGGCACACAGCAGTGTTCTTGGTTGGGCAGAGGGAGACATAAAACCTAGAAGTTCTATCACTTCATCCTCAAAGATGTTTGGTTTCCTTGAGGAGTCAGAATATGCACAATTAAGAACCCGCATATGAGGGGCTGGAGAGAAGGCTCAGGCAGTGAAGTACTTTCCTGTGCAAGTGTGAGCGCCTGAGTAAATGCTATAGATATATTTTTTTAAGTCAAAATGTGGTGGCATGTGCTCAGAATCCCAGTGCTTGGGGAGTGGAGACAAGTGGATCCCTGGGACTCTCTGGATGGCCAGCCTAGACAAAGCAGCAGGCTCCAGGCCAGTGAAACACCAGCATCAAAAGAAGGGGGAGGAGGCCTAGGAGGAGTGGGAGTAGCGGGGAGCAGGAGGGGAGGAGAGGGAAAGAAGAAACAAAGACAGACAGAAGTAGATGACACCTGAAGAACAACTGAAGTTGTCCCATGATCACAACAGGCAAGCTCACACATAAACATACGTATGCACGCACGCACACACACAAAGAACGAACATGCAACTTGAGAGAAAGGAAAGTGGTTCGAGTCCGTACAAGTGTATCAGTTGGAAACATCAGGAAAATATCTAAGGGCTAACACAGGGTCCACGGACTTCCTGTGATCTTCATGAAATTTTAATTATATTGTCTAACCATGTATCTGTAACTCCAAACTGAACCAGAAGCAGGATTTCCCTCTGTTCTGGGACTTTGGTATAGGAAGAAAGCCCAATAACCTTCAATAGCATAAAGTTAGGTTCCTTCTAAAACCACTGGCCTACGGCTGGAGAGATGGCTCAGTGATTAAGACACTAGCTGTTCTTCCAGAGGTCCTGAGTTCAATTCCCAGCAACCTCATGTTGGCTCACAACCATCTTTAATCAGATCTGGTGTCTTCTTCTGTCCTTCAGGGATACATGCAGACAGAACACTGTATACATAATAAATTTTAAAAAAACTAGGCTTTCAATTTGATAAGTAAATATTTATTGAGCATGGAAGACAGACAGGGGCTCTGAGTTGAAGGCTGTGAATATTTTGTTAATTTGTATAATGGATGAAAATGTGTGATGGAAGAATTCCTTCCCTCTTTTTATTCGAGGTTAAGCCAGGCTATCTGGAGCCACACCCAGTATCTTATCCTGCTTCTGTGTAGCATAGACAAGTTCTGCACCTGGGAACGTGGAGAGAAAATGATGCCCATGGCTGGTGCCTGGAGGTCCTCAGATATGGTGGGTCTGAGGACTGTTCTTGCAGTGGGGACTTCTATCACATCACAGATGGCACTGATATACCTCTACAGGTAAAAAGTAAATCACCACATGTTGGCACACACCTTTAATCCCAGCACTTGAGAGGCAGAGGCAGGGGGATCTCTGTGAGTTTGAGGCCAGCCCGGTGTACAGAAAAAGTTCTGGAACTGTCAGGGCTGTACAGAGAAACCCTGCCTCAAAAAAGAAAAAAAAAAAAAGGTGGGGGGATGAAGAGATGGTTCAGAGGTTAAGAGCACTGACTGCTCTTGCAGAGGACTTGGGTTCAATTCCTGGCCCACATGGTAGCTTACAATTGTCTGTAGCTCCAGTTCCAGGGAATTGGACACTCTCATACAGACACACAAGCAGGCAAAATACCAATGTACATAAAATAAAAACAAATCATTAAAAATAAATACATTAAAATAAAAAAAGAACCACTGGCATGGTATGAATCACTGCAACAGCTTTTCCTAAGTGCCCCAAGAGCACATCAGTTAATTCTCGGTTCCATAAACTGGAAGCCAGTCCATCAGATGAGCTCAGAGAGTGAGCCTTATAGCTGGTCACAGCTCCCTCTCATCCCCTAGCTCTGCAGCTGCATCTTGCAGTAACCAGAAGAGTAAGCAATGCATGTGACCATCTCTGGGAAGCTAGATCAATGCCAATTACTACCAAAAGTCCTCACAACAACCCAAAGAGGTCTTCCTGTTTTTATTCTATGTAGGGATGAAGGGGTAGACATTTGTGAACTATTCAGGTGTGTGTGTGTGTGTGTGTGTGTGTGTGTGTGTGTGTGCCTGTGCGTGTGCAGAGGCCAGAAAAAGATGGTGAGTATTCTGTTCTATTATTCACCTTTATTATCTTGAGATGGGGTCTCTTGCTCAGCCTGGAGCTTGGCTGGTGGCAAGTAAGCTCCAACAATCTTTTCTCCATCCCAAGCAAGGCTGGGATTATAGGCATATCGGTAACCATACCTAGTTTTCTTAGGTGGGTCCTGGGGATTCGAACTCAGGTCCTCATGCCTGTGTATCCTGTGCTCTTACCCACTGTGCCATCTCCATAGCCCCCTGTTCTTGGAATGGGTTTTTTCTTTTGTTCATTCAGAAACACTTTGGCTGGTCCACAAGCAAGAAGATGCAGGCACTGCCTCCAGGAATTGTCCAGTAAAATCAGGTGGGATAGTTTAGGAAGGAAAGATTATAACCTGTGAGATCAGGGAAGACTTCCTGAAGGTGGCAGCACTTGAAATAAAACCTGCCCCCAATTGGTAGTGGGTGGGTGGGCCAATGATTGGTAAAGGCTTGGAGTGAGGTCCTGAAGAGAAGCCCAAGAGCCTGGGGAGCAACTGTGCCCACGGGGCGGATGTGGGTGGTAGATGAGATTGAGAGATGGGCAGTGGCAGGGTCTTGGTGGCTCAATGGCCAGGCAAGGGTGATGGCAATTAGGGGCCACTAGAAATTGTGAGCAGAGGAATTTGGCTTTCAAACTCAGCAGACTGAGGAAGGATGGGAAAAGACCACTTGGTACCTCACTAGGTCTAATACCTGGAGCTAGGTGCCCAGGTTCCTGGATCCCAGGTCATCATTCTTCCTCCACCGTATCCTTGCCCTACCTCCTTGACCAGGAGCCCATGAAGGAGCAGAGCAGTTTATACATTCTCTCCCCATCTGAGTCAGCAGCCCCCTCCCACTTCTCTTCTTCAGGATCTCCAGTGGTGCTGGGACAACGTGGTCAGGACAAATGAGTTGATGCTCTCTCCTCCATCCACCCCTGGCTTGGCGTTTGTGTGGGCTGAGACAATGGTGCAGGGAATGGAAGGCAGCTGTTGTCAATACAGACCTATTAGCTGCCTGGCCCCAAAGTCCCTGAACCTTAGCTGTCTCGTTCCATTAGAGGCAGCTCTGCTGAAACAGGCACTTTAGAGCTGAAATTCAGCGGGCGATCTGACCTGCCACTGCAGGCAGGCTGGCTGCACCCTCAGAATGGGACAGGAGCATACTGGCTCATCTGTTCAGTGCAGATTCAGCCAGTGGCCAGTTGAACATGCTTCAACCAAATCTGACTTGTGGGCTTGGGTCTCACTCTGTATCCCAGGCTAGCTCTGAAACAATCCTCTTTCCTCTGCCTCCCAAGTACTGGTATTACAGGTGAGCATCACTATGCCCAGCTAACCAAGTCTTTTTTTTAACTGACATGAATATTAGACTTCTAAATACAATTTCTCTTGCAGATTTAATGTTTGATTTCTTTTTCTCATCAGATTGGATAATCTTTAAGTCTATTCCAACTATAGTATTTGCAGTTTTATGAAAATATTTTCTATAAAAATGCAAACATTTGACAGGGTAAGAACTCAGTTGTCAATAAATCACCAAGCCAAAAACCGAAACAAAACAAAAAAATCAGTAGGGATAGTGTCTAGGTCAGGCAGCAGGGATCAGTAGGAGAGAGAGAGGAGGGAGACACCAAATATATATTATATACAACCTTTTCAGAGACTGTCCAACAGAGTTATACTGGAAAATATACAGCACTTGGCACAGGAGCATTTGGGTGAATACATACACAATGAAATCTGTAGACTAAATAGCTACATGAAAAGTGTACAGGTGCCTTCTTGGATATAGATCTGGTATCTGAAAATTGCTCACGCTACTAAGATGCTCCCAAAAGGGACTGAATCATATAGACATACATATATGTAATTCATGTGTAACATATATGTGTATATGATTCATGTATGTGCATGTGTATATATAATTCATGTGTGTATAATTCATATATATGTATATATAATGTATACACCATATGTGTGTGTGATTCAGTCACCTGTGTATGTTTATTTTTGTATGTAAACAACCTAGAATTGGGCATGGCTCTGTGAATACTGGTTGAAACAAACTTCTCCAGAACCTTTCAGCAACACAGTGTACCTGAATCAAGGATCAGTTTGTATAGTATATACCATGTAGGATTAATAATAATAACAGTAATAATAATATCCTCTGGCTGCCACAGGGCATTACAGAACTCGAGAAGCATTTTTCAAATCCATATCTCCTTTGACATTCATTAAAATCCCTTTGGGAAAATCAGGGCAAGCATTTGTGCCCCACAGTAGAGAAAATGAAACTCAAACAAAAATGAGCTAAAGTGGTTTGTGAAAGGTCACACGGTCCTTTCCAATCCACGCCAGCTCAGTTCTCCTTGGTCCTCAAGATCGAAAACTCAGGGTGCACTCAGAGGACTTCAAAGACAAAAACAACAGGGCAGAGTGGGAGACCCCATCTGCTTTCCCCCACGGAGCACTTCCTCCCCTCAGTACTCCCGAATTGTACTTACAGGTCACAGCATGCTTCGGTGGCGAGCTCCCACAGGCCCAGTGCTGAGCAGAGAAGACAGGATGTAGGAACAACCCCTACCCAAAGCCTCAGAGTCTAGGTCTCCGTGGCTAACACCAAGACCTTTTGCCGTGTGTCACCTGGTTAACTGGGCAAAGTTCTGCTGCGTGTGGTTCCGGATCCCAAGCCCAGAGCATTGCTCGCTGTCTGAGGCTGCTTCACCAGCACTTGGCAAGCTTAATATAGCTACCAAAGCCAAACTTGGCCCAGCCTCTGCACACAGCCCAGTTGGCCAGGCCTGCAGCTTTCAGCTGACCTTTCAACCCCGATCCCTCTGTACAGGCATATGGTCCAGGAATAGCGGCCCTGACACACGGCTCTGAAGATGAATTTATTTGCCAGGTTTGGATTAGTCAGAAGTCTCCATTGTGATTACTAAAAGCAGCCTCGGAGAGACAGTGTTTGCTGGCTACCTACCCACAGGTCCTGCCACTCTCCCAACTTACCCTGGTTTATAGGCCACATTTACAGCACTTCCATACCCCCAAAGGTGGAGTCAAATAGCACTCAGGCACTCTAAGTCTTCACAGTTTTTACTTATATTGTATGCATTTATTCATGAACTAACCAGTTGTGTGTGTGTGTGTGTGTGTGTAAAACAGAAATCAACCACGAATAGTATTCCTCAGTAGCTATCTACCATGTGTTTTGAGACAGGTTATCTCACGAGGGCCCTGGAGGTCACTGGTGTGTCTAGCCTGGCTGGCCACTGAGACCCAGGGATTCCCCTGTCTGTGTTGGGATTACAAGCACAATCACCACACGCAGGTTTATATGTGGGTTCTGGGGATCAAACCCTGGTCCTCATTCTTGTGCAGAAGGCACTTTGCCAACTGTGCTGTCTTCCAGCCCTACGTTCTTTTATAGCTCAGGCTGGCCTGGAGCTCATTCTATAGCTTCCCAGTTGGCCTTGAACTTGTAGGGATCTTTCTGCTTCAGGCTGCCGAGCATTAGGATTACAGATAGGAGCCACCATGACCCATCTATTTAAATGAATGGCAATGCCCTTTGCAAAACCCAACTTTCACCCTTACACTGCAATGTGTCATTCCAACTGCCAGGCTTTCACTCTCATCCCTTGAACGTGTTTGTAGAAAAGAAACTTAGTAAACAAAGCACATTCATTCTTAAAGGCAGGAAGTGGCATGCATATTCCACATTCTGACAGCCACCCAAGTCCTCTTAGGCCCTAGCGCCCATGATCGGGCAATCCACAGGTTCCTTCTCTGCTCCCCTTGAGTCTTGCTCTTGAATGTGTGTCACACAGAATGCTATGATTACACTGCATGATGTAGCAAGCACAACGTTTCTTGGGTGTCAGAGCAAAGGGGTATAAGAAATTCTCTCACACAATTTTGAAGACTGACCAGTGCCAGGATCTGCATAGTAAGTCGGCAGATAAACTCCAGGAATGGTGATGCTACAGTCTGAAGAGCAGTAAGGTGAAGAGCAGTAAGGTGAAAGCAATGCTTCAGCAATGCTTCAGCTCAAGATCAAAGGTGGGAAACTATTACACACATACAGCCCAGGACTAGAGAGAAGGCTCAGTAGATAAGGACCACTGTATAAACATGAGTTTGGATCCCCAAAACATGAAAGCCAGACGTGGTGTTGTGCATCTGAATCCCCAGTGCTAGGGATGGAGGTGGGCTGATCCTAAGAACTGACTGGCCAGCAAGTCTAGCTAAGGGATTGCACTACAGGCTCAGCGGAAGACCCTGTCTCAAAAGCAAAGATTGAGAAATGATTGAGGAAGACACACAAAGCTGACTTCCGGTCTCTACGCTGGCCTGCCCACAGGCCTGAGCACACATGTGCATATACACATACATACTCTGGCCCTTACGAAGTACGACATCTTTGAGTTGGAGTTAAATAGTTGTTTTTGCAAGCTTTGAAGACTTAAGGATTGTTTTTCTTTAAAGAATTTTATTAAGTATTATTTTGTGTGTATGTATGTTTTGCCTGAATGGATATTTGTACTTCTATCTTTGAAGTGTCTGCAGAGGCCATAAGAGGGCATTGAATCCTCTAAAACAGGACTTACAGGTCATTGTGAGCCATCATAAGGGCACTGGGAACCAAACCCAAGTCCTTGCAAGAGCAGTAAGTGCTCTTAATCACTCAGCACTCCAGTCTGGGGATTATATTTTTATATAGCATTATTACAGGGTGGCCGACCACTCCAAGAGGGAAAAGCTACCAATCCTATAAGAAAGGCAAAGCCATTTGGCCATCCTGAGGGCCCCACAGAGCAGCTGTGCACACACCTTTTCTCCACGGCATCAGGAGACCCTCAGAATTCAGGTCATGCTTTCTCCTTGACTCCCCTTAGTCTCCAACACAATGTGGATATATGTATACCTAGTTCTGGATTTGTCTATGTGCTGGGCCTGCCTGTTTCCCCTCTCAGTTGAAAACGCTTAGCAAAGACTTGCCCTGATCGTTTCTGTATTCCCTTTAACAAAAGCATATAGTATCTCGTTGCCTAGATAATCATTCCTTTGTGAGTATATAAGTATGCATGTGTAAATACACATATGTATTGAGATAAGAGGTTAACATGAGTGGCCAGGAAGCCCTCATGTGTTGGGAGAGATGTTGGGAGATGTTGGGCCCCAGCCCCCACGGAGTCTCTGTGAGTTGACAACCACAGGTGCATCCTGTTTTCTAGTCCTGGATTACAGCCTGGGCCTTACTCCACTGGCATCAAAACACGAGCTCTTACACCTGGGGTTTTGCTACTGTGCCCAAGTCTGTATATAAGGCTGCTCACTCCCTGGAACAGGGGCAGACGCACATAGCATGAGTGTCCAGATGGTTTGGTTTTTAATTAAATCTCCAGGATTTTGCCCAATACTCGGACTTAGTCATGGCTCGGACTCCACAAATGGAGGTTCCATTAGACTTAGTCGAGGTGTGGATGCCACACTCATCGATCCTCCTGTCTCTATCTTTCCAGCACTAGGGTTACAGGCGCATGCCATGTCCTGCTTTTTTCGGGGGTTAGGGATCTGAACTTAGTTCCTCATGCTTGTATGGCAAGCACTACACAGGTGGAGCCATTTTTCCAACCACCTAGATTAGTGGTTCTCAACCTTCCTAATGCTGTGACCCTTTGAAACAGTTCCTCACCCCCAACCATAAGATTATTTTCATTGCTACTGTTATGAATCATAATGTAAATATCTAACGTGCAGGATATCTGATATGAGCCCCCCAAAGGGGTCGCAATCCACAGGTTGAGAACCATTGCCCTAGATACTCATTATTAAATAAGAAAAATGAAAGGGTTCTACAAACATCCTTAAACCCACCAGAGACATGGCCTTGTGGCCACAGTCTCTTGGACCACAAGAGACTTATTGTTAAGCCCCTAGGACTTCTCAGAGGCTGTGAGGTCCTAAAGGAGAGCAGTCTATAAGAGACAATCCAATCATTTCAGAAAGCCCACAGTGAGCTATGGCTCCAGCATAAGCTCTTAGTCTGGTCCGCAGTCTATCCTAGGAGCAACCATAGACCTTGAAGATCGATAATCTAAACTTGGAGAGAAATAACACCTACCTGAGAGCTGGGTGGGGCCACCAAGTTGATGCCTGGAGGGGCTGCCAATGCTCCTGAGGGTGGACCCATGGCAGAAGTGATGACTCGGTAGGGAGAACCGAGAGCATTGAGGGGGGTTCCCACAGCACCCAGTGTCCGTGGGGCACTCACTGGAGTGTCCGTGTAGCTGGGGTGGCTGTCCATTGGCTTCCCTGTGGGCAAGACTGCTGATGGGCTCATGGATGTGGAGCCAGTGTGGGCAGGGGAGCCTGTGAAAGGAAAACCATAGGTCATGAGAGGTTAGGGAAGCAAAGATAGGGCTCCTGTGGAGATAGAGGCCTAGCCTACCTCTGATCTTGCTTCCTGGGTAGATCCCCTCCATTTGGCCACTCCTACAAATGCTAGTTGCTCAGACAAGCCAAGTGCAGGGATAGCAGAAGGCTTGGCCTAGAAGAGGAAATCACTGATGTCTTAGTTCTCTGAGTTTCACTCTGCATCCCTTGTGGCCTGAACGATATGCACGGCAAGCACAACAATGGCATGACTCACAAAGTCCCCAGGTCCCTGTGACTGTGTCCTGGGCCAGTCAGTCAGGAAGAGCAAGTCAATGCCCATGTGAGGAATAGAGTGAACGAACAGGTGCCCGAGCTTTATCAAGATTCCCTACCTCAGCTTCGTACAGCTGTGAGAACTGAGGTGAGACTAACATCCACTCACCCATATGCAAATTGGAATGGCTGAACTGGCCTTGTGGGTACCAGAGGCTGGGAAGCACAGGAAGGTAAGTGCGCACAGGCTTGTAGACAGCACTTCCACCTCCAGGGAAAGGGCGCTATGACACTAGTGGCTGTGGAAGAAGCTCTGAGAGGATGGGAGCAGTGATTAGTATAAACTACTGGTGTTCCCACTAACACAAGATGAAAGAGATGGGTGGGTGTTCTCCCATCATCTTGAAAGCCCACCAGGGAACATTCTCTCCAGTGGGATTATAAACCCCAGTCTGCAAAACAGTCTAGCAAACATAGCAAGGGCAGCCCTGCCCCCCAACAGCTGATAGGAACGTCCAGATGCCAAGAAGTATGCAAAATCCTGCCCTTAGTTCAGTCATGGCACCTTGCTGTACACAGGGACAGAAAGAGAAAAGTGAGTGGTTAGTGAGTGTGGCCTGCAGGAGAAGCTGCCCAATGCCAAACACCTCCTGTGATCACACTCCATGGGAGCAATAAGTGCTAAGTGCTAAGTTCTGAACAGGGAGTGTCAGAAATTAACTGTGGAATTGACCTGAAATGTCTGCCTGGAGTTTCTCTTGGCCCTTCTGCTTCGTTAGTTAAGGTCTACCTAAGGAAAGGAGTTACTCTAGGGCTGGCAAGGTGGCTTAGTGGGTAAAGGCACCAGCTGCCACGTCTAGAGACTGGAGTTCAAACCCTGGAACCCACATAGTGGAAGAAGAGAACTGGCTCCCACAAACTGTCCTCCGACTCCCATACATGTACCGTGGCATGAGTGGCACGCACACACACACACACACACACACACACACACACACACACACACACACACACACACACACACTAAAGGCAACAAACTAAATCAGGAACAATTGTTTCATGCAGAAAACCGTTTCCAGACCCCAAACTCATCCCACCTGGGCCCAACATCCCACTTTTGTCTAAAACTGTCATTCTGAAGGGAACTATTTAAACTCTTTTTAAGCAATAAATTGATTTTAGAGAAATACCAAGTGTAATGGCTAATCTGCATTGTCGACCTGACTGGATTTAGAATCACCTAGGAGACACACCTGGGCAAGTCTGTTTCCGGATAGGTTTAACTGAGGAGGGAACATGCACCCTGAATGTAGGCATCATAACCCCATGGATAGCGGTTCTGAACTGAATAGCAGGGGACAAGGGACAATGGCAGATGGGTACTGGTTTCCTGATCTGCTTGGATGTCAGCAAACATCCCCACACCCCAGACAGAGGCTAGTCCTGCTGCCACACCTCCCCCACCCCCCATGATGGGCTGTATCCCCTGAACCAGGAGCCAAAATAAATCCTTCTCCCTCAAGCTGCTTTCTCCCAGATTCATTGTCATGGAAATGAGCCAAGGAACAATATGCCAAATACAAAGTATATTCTCTCTATAAAACTGTAAAAATCATCATCAAATGATTTTTAAGAAACGTGGACTTCTCCCCAAAAGGAGAAAAAAGAAAACTGGATGTGGTGGTACAAACCTTTAATCCTAGCACTTGAGAGGCAGAAGTAGTCAGCTGAGCTCCAGGCCAGCCTGGTTAGCAAAAAAACAAGGAATGGGGAGAGGGAGGAAGGGAGGAAGGGAGGGAAGGAACAAGGGAGGGAGGGAGGGAGGAAGGGAAGATAAGAGGAGAGGAGGGAAGGGAAGGACTGGCCTGCACAGAAACATAGAAATAGATACTAGAGAATGTATAAGGTATTTCTGAGATAAACTGAGATGGTAACGTGCACACAATTTAAAAATGGAAGCACATTGTTACTGCTGCTAGTAAAAGTGAAGGCAATTTGACTATGAACTGCAGTGGTGGGAAGGGTTCTTTGTTGAGATAAAATAAAATAGTGCATATACCCAGTTACCAATTGTCTCAGAGGTGTACAGGACCAGCAAGATGGCTTAGTGGGTAACAGCACTTGCTGCCAAATCTGATGACCTGAGTGAGAATCTTTCCAGGACTCACACAGTAGGAGAGAACTAACTCCTGAGGTCATCCTCTAATCTCCCACATATGCCACGTCACAAGTATGCAATAGATAAACACATATACACATACTCTCACACTAGCAAATAAATAAGTATAATTTTTATTTTAAAAAATGTTAATGTGGCCGACTTCTAATGTGTCAGTCAACCCAAAAGAGTGGACAATTTATAACCAGATTTTCAAAACTGAAATCAAATTCAGAGAGACAAATGAATCTTGCACAAATGTTTTTTGGAACTCTGTCCCTGACAATGACCTAATAGTTCTTAGCAAAGGTAGTTTTGCTTTTAGCAAAGATATTGGGCTCTTCTATGGGTTGAATGTTTATGTCCCTCCAAAACTCATTTTCGAACTCAAACCCCAAGCTTGAGGAGGTAAAGAGACCTCTGGATCGATGCCCTTCTGAAAGAAGCTTCAGAGTGCTACAAGGCATTCCAGATCTCATCTGCATGTGAGGAAACAACATTTGTCTCTTTTCCACTCCTTCCCTCACAAGAGGATCAGAATTCACAGAGGGCACAGGATCAGAGTGGAGAGCCAGCCCGAGCTAGACACTGAGTCTGTCAGGGCTTTGATCTTGGACTTTGAAGCCTCAGGAATTATAAGCAAAAAGTCATTATTTATGAATTAGCCAGACTGAAGTACCTTGTTATAGCAGTGGGGATGAACAGTTGCTTGCTCGGGTTCACTCTGCCTCTGCATCCTGTCTACCTTGCTAGCTCCTTGATCCTGCATCTTGAACTTACATCATTTGTAATATGCCAACTGCCTAGAAACCTCGATAATGCACTTGGGCTATTCTACAGGGTTCATTTTTCTTTCTTCAATCAGCAGAGGTGTGTGTGTGTGTGTGTGTGTGTGTGTGTGTGTGTGTGTGTGTGTATGCATGTATGTGTTGGAAACTCCTTGGGAGGTCCTCATCTTTCCTGACAATAGACCAAGGAAAAGTGTTTTCTTTCTGTGGGCCTCATTTCTCCCAGCAAGGAGCTGGTGTTTGGTAGCCTCTATGATCCTTCCAGATAGTTCTGTTCTCTGATGGTACCCAGAGCACAGCCTTCAAGCACTGGAGAGAAAGCCAGACAATAGTAGTGTGCAATGGTCCGAGGTTAGCCTCTGGATGAGGGGACCCTGCTACCACCATCTGGACTCTGTTAGGCCTTAAAGCTGTCTGGCAGGTACAGTTTGAAATGCTGACTATCATCCGGGGCCCAGACTGTGACACGAATATCTAGGATGCAGAAAAAACACCATCACTTTCTGAAGTGTGTTGTAGCACCGTGGCCTCAGGAACGATCCTATAGAGGAGACACAAAGTCTGACATGGAAAAATGCCCTAGGTTGACCTCCAGACTCCGCTTTCTCAGCCATGTAGATTTTTGTTTCCTTAAACAACCAAAATTTACTCCATCAGAGTTCTGTATGCTGAAAGCCCAACATCTGTATGCTGCTGTGGTGTTGAGGTTTGCAGGTACCCTCCTTGCTGTGTCCTCCATGTGCCCTTGCTCCTGGGTCTCTTCCTCTCCTTACAGTCCAAGTCCTGCTGGTCCCTCTGTGGAACTGTATGGAGTGGTACAACCATGCCTGCCTCAGAGAACCGGAGAGAATGCCTGAGACCCACGGCCCAGTTGCAGCAGCTGGAAGGCTCACTACCCTGTAGTGAGGGCGAGGAAGGGACTATGTGTGAGTTGACAGTCACAGAAGACTAGTTTGGGGGAGATGGAAGGGCTGTGGGGGGTGTGGCTCAGTGGTAGCAGTTGCCTGCAGTGCATAAGGCCTTGGGTTCAGTATCTAGCACTGAAAAGTGGATTAGTCCAATCCAAGTGAACAGTGAACACTCACATAAGGGTTCCAACTATTAAGCTTTGATACAGGCACACGGGGTGGGGGGGGGTTAGTATTGGATTTTCTAAATGACTGACTCATTTGGAAAGTGATCCTCTGTCACCCCAAATACCCCAAAGCATCCTTAGGTCCCCTCATATCATTTCATAATTCAGCCTGTCACACAGGTCCTCTTTGATGATGTTTCTTCAGAATTCCTGGTGACCAGTGGTCAGTCACCCCTTTGCTTGTCCAGCCAGCCTGGGCCACCTGCACCCTGGACTAACTGTGAATGTGATCCAATACATTTGTAGACTACAATATCTTGCAACAATGTCAGAAGGTTGGACACCCCTGCTATAAACAATCATCATGGTTCCTAGCACTTTGCTCAAAATAATTTTTGTTGACTAATTATTGACTAGCTAAGCATTTGTTCATTATTATATATAATGAGATGTAGAACACATCAACAGAAATTATTTGCATAAGAAAATGTTCCTGGCAGTTATCAAAAGCAAAATCTGTGAAATCTCTAAACAACAAATGAAGTGTGTGTGTGTGTGTGTGTGTGTGTGTGTGTGTGTGTGTGTGTGTGTGTGTGTAAAGGAGAGAGGGAGAAAGGAATAGAAAACAGAGAGAAGGGGAGAGGAGAAACAGACAGATAGTTGTTGAGAAAGAGAAAAGGGAAGTACTGAGATGTACAGAATTCTTACCAAGGTAAGGAGTTGCTTAGCAACGGCTCCTCCGCCAATGAAAGTGAAATGTCAAGCCTGTAGTCTTTCTGACTGGCCAGACAAGGGAGCAAATGGCTTGGCGTGTCCACCCCTTTGCTGCTGTGCCAGGGTGAAGAGTTTGTTTTCCCACTGGCAACCCTCTTCAGGAGGGCAAGGAGACTTGTCACGAGCCATTGAAAATGGCTAATGCCCACCCATGGGGAAGGGGACAGTTTCTCAGAACTGGATTCTCCACAATAAGTTGGGGTGAAGGGGAGCATCCTGGGGCCCCATCCCACTCTGGTTTCTCCCACGGTGGGGGACAAATCCCACTCCCAAGTCTCCCCCCTTTCATTCAGTAGAAAGATACTGTGCCTAAACTGACAATCAGAATATTCGGTGCCTGGCTTGTTCTTTGTTTAAGGAAAACTTACACATCCTTTCCCTACTTGGCTCTGAATGTGCTGGCAGGCTTTTGAGCGAGTTCGGCAGGGGACTGCCTTATGAAGGGCTTTAATTGACACTTTTGTGTTGTCTCCTCTCCTGAATAACAAGAACAGCTAAATTATTGAGGAATTGCCATGAGCCAGACAGAGTTCTCAACATTTTACATATGTTAATTCACCTCATGCCAACAGCACTTGGAGGGTGGTACTTCAAAAAAAAATATTAGCACAGATTCATTACATGAATTGGTGGGCTTCACTGTGATACTCTCGTGTACATGTGCCATGTACTTTGAGGCTGCTACTCTTATTGTCCCTACTTGTGTGGATGTGAAATCTGGGAGTCATCAGGATCAAACAACTTACATCGGGAACAAGGCATTTGAGACTAAGGAAAGCAACAGAGATTCAGCTTAATCCCAGTCCCTCTGGTTGCACAATGGTAGGTAGCTTCTGGAAGTTTTCCTGAGATGGTCCTTCCTACCATTCTTCCTGATTCAGCTCTTAGCCTGTCCCTGGATCCTGACCCTGGATCCTTCTAACAGGAGTCTCCTAGTCCTAACTCCAGCCTTTCATAGTCCAAACCCCAGCTATGGTTCCCTTTTGCAAGACCAGCATAACCTTCCATGGCAGAGCTATTCTGTACTAGGATTTGCTAAAATATGTCTTTTATATTTGAATCATTATTGGCATTTTCCAAAGCACTTTCACATTAGTATCTGGGCTGGATGGAAAGGTTTTTTATGCCCATTTGACTGGAGCAGAGCTGGATGTCTTAACAGGTGTGGAAAGTAAGGTTAGTAGAAACAAGACTTCCTGGGAGACTCCCGGGAGGGCAGGAGGACAGGTGATGGGGAGCCCACCTGGAAGCGAGCCCAGCGGGGAGCTCTGCAGCCAAAGTATTTCCTGGATTTTTTTAAGAGAGAAGAAACAAGAACTTGCCCGGAGTGGAAAACATGGAGAAACGACCCTGCTTCTGCCTCTGGGGTGTTCAGTCCTGTGCTGTGTCCATAGCCACTGAGAGGGAAGTAAGGGAGAGACCAAAAAGATGCACTGGTAATGATCTGTGGGGTCGGGCAGACAGCCTTTCCCAGCCACTGGGGGAGTTCTGCCTAGACTCACAGTTCAGGAAGAGGCTGTGTGGTGGCTTCTTTCAGTGCCTCAAGGGAGGTGGGGTGGGGGAGTAGTTTTTGTCATCTTTTCTCTTTCTTCCACTTCCCCTCCCCCTCCCCATTCCTCCCACCACCCTCTGCTCCCACCCTAAAATCTGTGATGATGGAGTGGTGAAAAGCAGGGAAAGATTGATAATCAGCCTCATTATTACCGGCATTATATATAATTATAGCAAAACCTCACTCATTTGGATCAATTGAGAGGAAAATCAGTTTAAATTCCTGACAAGTTGGCAGATTACTTTTAAATTACAATTTTATTACTTCTAAGTAACACACGTGAATAGTTTGTGTTTCAAGTACCATAAGCTAATGGTTACTAAGTGGGGATTTTATAAAACCTGCTTTAAAAGACTCTTTTGTAATTAACACCCCGTTAATATGCTAATGACATTCCTACTATGCTTTTTAAATTGCTTGAAAACAGATGTATCTTAAATAGGCTCAATGCTTCTCTCATCAGCTTATTTGCTTAACAAACCTTCTTTTTTTGTAAATTAGCAAATACAAACTAGTTTATACCATGATCAGTTTTTGTTTTAATATTTATTTCTTGTGAATGTATACAGATTCTTGCCTATGAATGCAGGTATGAACGGGCCAAGGCACATGTGTGTGGATGCCAGAGGACAACCTCAAATGTCAGTCTTCAACTTCACCTTGTTTGAGACAAGCATCTCTGGTGGTGGTGACAGGGGTGGTAGTGGTGGCTAGCACAGAACTTCCTCTCCTGGCTCTGCCTCCCTTTCTCAGCTCCGCCTCCCTCTCCTGGCTCCTCCTTCCATCTCCAGGTAGACACTCTGTGTGTCCAAGTGGCTTTTGGGGATTTGAACTCACATCCTCCCACTCATTCAGAAGGTGCTATTACCCACTGGGCCATCTCCCCAGTGCCCTGTGACCATTTAATCACCTTTCTTAACTGATTATGTCATAAGTTAATAAGACTATATTGCTTTTGATTAGGAACCAGACTTATAAGACTTCAAGAAACACCTTGTTTTAAAAAAGAGGGAATGAACACAGAGATACAGCTGCTCAGGGCCATGCAGGGCAAAGCTCCAGCCTCCTGATTCCTTTAACCAAGCATTTTGTGCCCACTAAATAATGCCTATAGTCTTGACGTTCTTTGTGAATCTATGTTGCTATTTCCATAGCAACTACTGGCTTTTTCAAAAGCCTTTTTTGAGTGCTATGTGCCAAGCTCCATGACAAACCTTTTAGGTAGAACCATTACTCCTTGAGGAAAGGCCTGTTTTGTTCCAGCTACAGGCTGGTACAGGTGGCTTGTAAGGTTAAGACTTATCCCCATTAGGCAGATCAGCAAACAGAGGTTCCTGATGACAAAGTAGGTCTTTCAAGAGGGCTTGCTGTGAGTTACTGCAGCCAGTGCAGTAGAAGTCTGCTCTAACCTCACACCATGTCTGTCCACCTCTTTGGGTAGTTTTGCTCACACACTACTTTTCCAACCAGGACCGATTATAAGCCTGGTTGATCCAGATAGGTTTGATGCTGTCCCCCTAACAAATGAGATGTACTCAGGGATCCCACTATAACAAAAACTGTCTATCCCACAAGCCAGGTACCATGTATTCTATGAGCCCTTCTAGCCATGTCCCAGGGGGAGACTGAGGCAGGTGCTGAGGGAGCCACTGAATAACTTCATTGCTGATGTCTCTGAACATCAGTTCTGCCCACCACAGCTCTTTAACCCATGACCTCTATCTCTCTGGGCTTCTTGTTCAGGTTCTCCCAGCCTCAGAATAAGGATAGCCTTCTCTTTTTTAAATTTTTTTAATTTTAATTAGAAAGAAGATTATTTTACATGTCAATCCCAGGTCCCTCTCCCTCCCCTCATCCCCTGCCCTCCCAACTAACATCCTACCTATCCCATAGGGTAGCCTTTTCTAAACACTGGAGTTGTCTTAAATTACAATTAAGTATATTTCTATACAATGTTACCCTTGGCTTCATCTGTTCTTGGGTTCTAAATACCTGAATTTTTCAGATTTATACACTTAAACTCAGCCTGAAAGAAATTTCCAGTAATAACAAAGCCTCAAATGTTTTCAAGGATTTGGAGCCTGTGTGTATACTCCAGGAAGCCAACAGGGTATAGGTCCTACACACACCAGGTTTTTTAGCCCTCAAGTTGAATGAATGAATGGTTGAATGAATGAATGAATGAATGAATGAATGAATGAATGAATGTGCAGGCATTCTCTCATCAGTCCAGGGAACTACTTCCCAGCTCGCTGACTTCTGCTCTGCTCCCCTCATTGCCAGAGCCCAGAAAACACAGGTACTGTGAAACCCCAGCCCTCCATGAGGCTGCCTCTCCATCACACTCAAGATGGAAAACAGAGACAAAGATGTTGCGTCCCAGAAATAAAACTCGGGCAAACAGCCTAAAATATTTATTAAGCACTTTCCCTGCCAGTCTTCTAACTTCTTGTAAATGTTCTTTTGATTTAAAGATCACAGCCTTTTCCATTTTTAGAGTTCAAATATTAATTCTGAAATCCTAACAGTAGCTTGAGTTGACCCTGAACCTGGAAATCCTTACTGTGCACACCCCTTGCCCTCTTTGACAAGGGCAGCAAGGGGCTCCAGGCTCTTTAATTCAAAGGTGACAAACAGAAGTCAGGAGTTAGCAAGGTCCCTGCCCTGGTGCAAAGGGCTCTGGAAGAGCAGGGGTAGGAGGTCCCTGATCATTGCCGCCCTGTGAGCATCTGCCCTGGAATGACATGCTAACCTGTGACTGTCTGAAACCTGTGGTCCTCCAGGAGTCAAACCCAGGTCATGTTTACTTCAGCATGTCCCAGTGTACAGTCTGATACTTTCAGGCAGATATCCCTCTTGCAAGGGCTGGGGACAGCTACACGTACACACAGAATTCCAGTCACATTTAATTGCCACTCTCCAAATATTGTGTGGAGAGGGGGAACAGACTTCCATAGAGTATTTATAAATTTCCATGCTTCCCTTACAGCTGTTTGTCACTGCTTACCCACTCAAAGTGGACAGCAGGGAAGGGAGTCCCTGTGGGTTAGCTCCCCCCACCCCCACCCCCACCCCTGTCCTCTTCCTGCCCACTCAAGGTTGTCCCCAATGGAACTGCGAAAATGAGTTTGAAGATGACAACCTTCCCTACATCCTGGCCAAGCTCCATGTGCTTCTCTAAGCGTCTCCAACAGTCATTGGACAGTCAGGGCAGAGCCCAAGGGATGCTGTCCGACTGTGAGAACTCAGCTCTCTGAGACAGAGAAACCAGAAGAAAAGGGTTTTTACAGCCAGGGTGCTGGGAATCTCAATGAACAGAAGAGCCATCAGAAATGGTAATAAAACTTCTCCAGGGAAATGCCCTGGGGACCAGCAGCCTTGTTGGAGCACAGCCATGGCTATAGCTGCTTCTCACTACAAGGGTTCATTCGAGCACTTCTCACAGATGCAGTGTGGCCTGCAAAAGTGTATGCTGCTCACAGTCCAGCCCACCCCTGCCCCAGAATGGAAAACACCTGCACATAGTAAAATAAAATATGACCCACCTAGGGGAAAAAATAACCTTTGTTTGGTCCCCTGCTCCCTCCCTAAAAAATTTTATTCTTTTGCTACAATGATTCAAAAGAGGAAAAAGTAAGTTCTATGAACCACAGTAAGTTGTAAATAATATAGGGAAAAATAGCTATGCAAGTTGTTCTTACAAAAAACTCATCCGTTTCATTTCTGGGACTCTTTCCTACCACCTACCCCACCTCCCTCTAGCCCTGGGTGTGGCCACACAGTATAAAGTTAAGCTCAGGGGCCCTGGTAGACTCAGATCCTGCCTGGACTCTGCTCCTTGCTGGTAGTGATGACCTTGGAGAGTTTGCTCAAGCTCTCTAGGGTTCTGCTTTCTGTCTGTACAATGGGAGAAATGTTAATAGTATCTTATCTCCAAGGACCCCAGAGAACACCATACATCCATGTAGTGGCCCAGAGAGTGCTTGGCACACACAGGTTCCACGTAAATGCTGGCTATTACTCTCCACTCTCTCGAGGATGACTGAGCCAGAAATGGGCCCATCTCATGATAGCCACCCAAACCCAGGAATTCTAAAAAGTAAATGCCTTCGATTTCCTGAACTCTGTGCCATCCACTTTCGCACCAGAAGAGAAAACAGAAGCTCCCTTCAATAGAGTTGACATCAGACACCCAGGGCTAAAGGCACAGCTCTCAGCAGACTTCGATGCTAGACTTTTGGGGAAGTGAAAGATTTCTCTTTGCATAGTTTCTTCTCTTGGCTGCTACTGATCAATCTACCTCTTTGTAATATTGTAAATGTTTCAGAAAATAGTTTATCCTAAATATGTTCCTTCCTACATCTCATAAACAGTTATTTCTTCCTACACAAAACCTAACCACTTACGCCCATGGTAACTTTCAATTAACCACCCACACATCTGTGGAGGGGAAAATGTGTTCTTGAAAATACACACATGTGTATATACATATGTACACAGATGGATGATCCCAACTTGACTCTCCTCCATGGCTATTCTCAAGTGGAAAGGGGGCAGGTCAAAGCCAAAGCCAGGTCAGGTGGGCAAGACTCTCAAAAATCAGGAGGTCCCTAAGAAGCCACCAGTTAATGTCCCAGAGTTCACTATTGCTCATACGCTATTCTGCAGTTTATTTCTCAATGGCCAGGCCACTGTGCCAGCAGCCACCACCAACCAGTCAGTGATCAGCCCAATTTTCCCAGCTGGAGTGAGGTAGACTGCTGTCCCTATCCTTGCAAAGTAAGTGTGCTGGCTTCAAAGGCTGTGAGGCAGCTCTGCAGAGCGTGGACCTGTAGCCTGACTACCTGGGTTCAAAGGATAGCTGTGCCGTTTCTACTTGTGAGGATCCTTTACCTCCCAAAGCCTTCAGTTACTCTTTCTCTAAAAGAAACAGAGCAGCAACCAGTGTCAGCCAGCCTGCTTGCCGCTGGCTTGACCCCAGCAGAGTACTCACACTGACAGCTGGTTCCTGTCTTGTAGGTGCTTGTCACCCTCTGTCCCTACTCTTCTCTCCCCTGGGACTACCACAAAACTGGATGGGTTATCACAAGCTTTGTCTTGAAGCATACTGGAACAAGATGTCTTTTCCCCAGTTCAGGTGGCAAACCCAAGACTTAGCCAAGAAGGAGAAAACAGTTCTACTATCCAGGACAGAGTCCAAGCCCAGAAAGTGGGGACTTTGCAGGTCCCTGTAGGAACTGGTCTTCAGCCACATCATAAGCACAGCCCAGGCATGTGTGTTACTCCCCAACAATGGTGTTGCTGCCCTGGAGATTCTTACAGGACCCCAGAACCTTCTGTGGCTCCATTTGCTAATATGTGAAAAGGCAGGCATCATCCATCACTGTAATTATGAAGGCAGAGGCATTATGGTTACAGGTGATGTCCCCAGGTTTCCTGAGCCTGCAGTGGGATCCCTCACCTGCATTGCAGGTTCTTAGTAAAGACAGGGCATGGTCCTTTGGCTCATGCAAACAAAATGGAAAACATCAACAGAACCAAGCAAAAGAAGTCATCCCTTCCTTAGGGATGACAATGAAAAGCACCATTGGAAGCAAGCATTTAAACAACCCTTCCCGATGTTACAGCAGATCTGATATAACAATTTCACTAAATACTGGAGCCGCCACAATTATTAATATTGAAGCCTGAAAAATGTGTGGGTTTTTGCAGATTTGGTTGTACATTTTTTCCAGATCCCCAATTCATTATTCTACAGTAATATCTGATATTTAAATTGATTTGCATGTTGGCTTCTGAGCAAAATGGGAGGGATGCAGGGATGGAAATACTAATCTGTATTTGGTACCAAATGTACAGACGCTACTGTTTTTTCATCTGCTAGCCATCTCATTTAATTCTCAAAACAAAACTCTAAGAATCAGATTACAAATCCCACTTTTGAGAGTGAAGGTGTGAATGAAGGTATAGAGAGGTTCGGTAGCTTGCCTACAATCACACAGGTAAGTGATGAATGATGAAGTACCAAAGTCAACAATGTCATTCTCTGTGTGTATGTCTCTCTCTCTTTCTGTATGTGTGTTTATATGTGTATGTGTTTCTGTTTGCTACATCCAGTAAAAGCAGCTCAACTATAAATGTGAATTAGAGGTGTTTCTGAAAGCACTTTGCAACTCTACCCTTCATGACCTTGGACCAGTCTCCACCTTCTTCTAGGCCTCAGCTTGCTGTCTATCCAAAGGCAACATCCCCGACTCTCCCTACGGTCCTTGAGTTGCTAACATTTCACAGCTCCAGCTAGCATCCCTCAAGGAACCTTAGCCTAAGCCCCTCTTTCTTCTTCTGTTTTGAAGCCATCATCTCACTGATCTTGAGGGTCTCAAGAATCAAGCTGAAAATAAACATGCCCCTCAAACAGCAAAGATCGTGTGCAAGGAAAAAATCTGTCCTCAGCCCTGAAGGGTACTGGGATGAGAGTGGAGAAGGGCCCGACTACAACCTGGAAGCCACATGTCAGGTGATATTATTGCCACCACTCTCAGCCATCAAACTGTCCCAAAAAAGCTTGGGCTTTACCTTGGGTCCATTCCCATGTTCCCTTGTCCCTGGGCCCAAGCAGCAATCTTCTAATGCTTCAGCCACTAAGCACAATACAGCATTACTGTGTATACCCAAGGAGCCTACCCCAGTGCCAATGGTAGTGTGTCATTGTCATTCACATTCAATCTCTAGGTTCCTGGCCTCTGTTGGGCTCACACAGTCACTGGATGCACTCTGAAGCAATGAGATACCTCCTGGCCCAAAGCCTCCAAACAAGGGACAGTTGTGTGTCACACTGCCTCACAGAGGATACAGTCTAGTAAAGTGACAAACTTTCTTCCTGGGCCTTTGGACAAATTGGCTCTGTTCACCGAGGAGGTCAAGAGAGCAGGGACTTCACTTCTGAAGATCTTGCAAATCTGTCTGCTTCACCGTGCCTGCCTGAACCCACACAGCAGGGGCTCTGACTTTGGTTCCCAGGAACGGGAACTCCATGCCACCACCAGACACATGAGAAGTCAGTTGGTTTGACTGCTGGTTGCATTTACACATGGCTGGGTGTCCAGACAACTCCTGTCCCAGAAGGGGGGGACAGCCCCCAGGACAGATGTGCCTGGCCATGCAGGCAGCCCATGAACTCAGCCTCTGGAAGCTTCTCTGGGGAGTGAGTGACTACCCTGCCTGGCTTGGCTACTTAGAGCCTTAGTTTGCAGGTTCGGTCTCCTAAGAGCCTGGCCTTCCCTACCCCCAGCCCTAAATCTCGACCCCTAGAGCGGAAATGATGACAGCAACCCTTGCTGTGGAATTGGGGGCAGCAGCAGGGGAGGAGAGAAGAGGCTATTAGCAAATCAAAAGGGGGAAACGCAGGGAGGAAAGCAGGGTGGCAAATTAAAGGGGTATGTTTCCTTTTTGAAAATCCCATTGTAGAGAAATCAGCTTTTACATAAAAACAACCTTGTCTGTGTTGTAAAGTATTTCCAGCACTTTTTGCCCAAGCAGAACCTTTTACATCACTTTTCCCCCCTCATTACAAATTAAATAATAGGTACATCTTTGCAATTTCCCTCACTCTTTCACTTTTCACACCCACAGGACATGGGGGTGGGGGTTGTGGCAAAGCTCTTTATCTTTGTTTCAGACCCTCTCCAACACTCCTTTAGACTCTCAGAATACCCCCAGGCCCTTTTTCTGATATGCAAGCATGCCTTCACTTTGGGACCATCCTCGCTTCTGCACGGATAAGCACCCACTAAACACGCGGTACACGCATTGCACATGCATATGAACATACATGCCCGCCTGTTTCCTCCCTGCCGCTCCCCGACAGGTTCCCACTCACACGGTGAAGCCCAAGTGAGGTCCTTACCACCAAAGCCGGTGGGAAACTTCATGAAGTGGGAATAATTTCCATACATGTTTGCTGTTGTTCAGTTCATTCCTCTGCCGCGCTTCTGAAGAGTGCAGCCTCTCCCGGCTCCCAGGCACAGCCCGGCTTCCTTCAACTTGGGCTAACAAGAGTGGCCATCGCTTGCTAGCAGCCGGGGGAGCGCAGGCTGGGCCAGCCCTCTGGGATTAGTCAGGAATCTGCCTCTAGATCCGAGAGTCCACATAGTGTTGAGAGGCCGTGGCGGCGGCAGCAGCTGGTGCCTGTCAGTAATCACGCATAATGCTGCCGCCACTGCTACTACTCTTGCCTCTTGCCGCCGCCGCCGTCGCTGCTGCTGCTGCTGCCGCCGCCGCCGCCGCCGCCGCCGCCGCCGCCGCCGCCACCGCGCCTGAGATCCTGTTGCTAGTTTGATTAACTCTGGTTTAGGCTGCTGTGAGCGACTCTTCCAGCTCCCCGCTAGTCCCCAGAGGTCCCTACCGGGTGGCACAATCTATTAGCTGGGAACCAATCGATGTGTGAGTGCCCTAGTAGGTCAGGAGAGAGGGGGAGGTGGCAGCCGATAGAAGACTCTTTAGGTGCCTTTTCCTTGACTCGCACCCACAAAAATCAATGGGGTTTTATTAAAATGCATTTTCTCACTCTGGCTCCTCTCTGTCCAGTGCACTTGTTATTTGATCTGTGAAAGGGGGCGGGGGGGTGTGGGGGCCAAGAGAGAACAGAGCCCTTTCATAAGCACAAAATTAGAAAAGCATGAGACTAGATGCCCGAAGACGAAAAACTAAAATAGAGCAGCCTTTAGATTTGGGCTGGGCCCCTCCTGCTTGGGAGGCCAGCCCACAGTGGTCCATACTCTAACAATGGAAGCCCGACAGAGCAAGCAAGACCAGGGCAGGGTCACAAGGAAGCCTACAGGTAAGAGGCTTCCTACAGGTAGGAAAGGGATGTGCCCCCCACAAAGTGGTGTTCAGGCTGATGTTTCACTGTGGGGGTGAAGGAGGTAACTTCACCTTGCAAACCATCATTCTGCCATCTACTCAAAGATCATCCCTGCTTCTTTACTGACACAGAGTCCCTTGGATAGAGCCAACCACAGATGGATGTCTAAGTCCCTTTGGTATTTGGGTCTGATGTACATATTCCCTGGGAAAGCACTGCTCAGCCTATATTTGAATACTTTCAGTGTTGGGAAACTCACTACCATACCATTTCATCTCTAGAGAGAGTTCATCACCCTACCTCTTCTCCCTACAGCTTCAGCACACAGAATCTCAGCTACTCTTTGAAACCACAGAAGAGAAGCCCATGGGGTTTGTCACTGGATCATCTGCAAGCTCTGACAAAGATCTACCAAACACAGTCATACCTTCTCTAGATGTGCCTGATTCTTGCAGTGTTTACAACTATTCAAACATGGGCGGGGGCTGGGGGATGGCTCTGTGGGTAAGAATGCTTGATGAGCATGATGTAGGATGTGAGTTCAGATCCCCAGTGCCCATGGAACAAAGCTGAATGTGGCCATGTGCACCTGTGACTCCAGCACTGGGGATAAGAGTAGATGCAGGAATTTGGCTGATGGGGCTTGCTAGCCACCAGCTGAGTTGAAGAAGAAATGATGAGCTTGGGCTCAGAGAGAGATTCTGTGGTCTCAAAAGAACAGAGTAGAAAGTGATAAAAGACACCTGGCATTCTTTTCTAGCCTCTGCATTTGCATGCATGGGCATGCACACTTGCTCACAGACATACACCAACCAATCACACACACACACACACACACACACACACACACACACTTGTTTCTAATAATGTCATTTCTATAGACACTCACATGGAAGAGAAAAGGAGTTGGCCAGACTTGCATGATTACTCTAGTATGGGCCAAATTGTTCTTCAAGTTGTGATAGGAAGGTGATGGGCATGCTGTGAGGGATGAGAACTGAGGGGTCACACAAAGGATGAAGGTTTCTCCTGATACTGCCCAGGACACAGATGGCCAGAGAAGTAAATCAAACCAGAGTGCTGGGGACAAAACCAACATCTGAACTCTACAAGAAACCAAAATGAAAACTAAGAAAAAAGTGCCAGAGGTGAGAACAAAGTCAAGATGGCAAAAAAAAAAAGAAAAGAAAAGAAAAGAAAAGAGAAAAAAGAAAAAGGAAAAAGGAAGCCATGAAGGGGACCAGAGCAACAGCAGTCAAGAAGGAGAGTGACATTGTGAACTGAATGGATTCATTCTGGTGTTCCTGTGGATGGATGCTGGGTCTCAAAGCATTAATCAAGGGTGGGCTGATGTAAGTAGTGCAGTACAGCTCCAAGGGGGTGCACCTGCTCACGTGGGCCAGCATCCGGGCTCTACCTGTAAATTCTCGGAGTACTAACTTGATAAACCCTCCCCACTCATGCTGTATGCTAACCTTAGGTACAACCCTCATCCAGTTCCTGGATGACTGGTTTGGAGGCCTTCTTGCATTGTCTACCTGTATTCCTTTAAAATGAAAGTTTTTTGAGGGTATACTTTCTTTATTCCAGCTATTTTGGAACATGTTTCTGTTAGCCAGTGTATCTCTTATACATATCCCCATTTCATGACTTCTGAAAACACAACAGATGGCCTTCTGTGTCTTATCCACCCCATTAATCAAAATGTTGAAAGGAATATAACAAAGATAGCATCTTGTACCACTAGAAAATTCATGTCTTGGTGCCAAGTCTGCGGCCAGTCTTGCTTCAAATCCCAACTCTACTGCTATAAAGCCCAGTGATACCTGTAAATTACTGGATCTTTCTGGGCTGTGAGTATTCAGTGAACCCACAAATGCCTACCACTTAGGCTACGTCAGAGGCATAATACATGTGCCTCGTGTACAAGCTAATTTGATGATGACAAGGAAGATGGCATGAAATTTCCAGTGAGGCACTTTAGTTCACTTTCTTTAAATAAACTCCATCCACTATCCACTTCAACGAGAAACAGGAATGCAGTCTAACCTACCACCTGTTCCCAATTGTCTGTCTTCTCCACTGTGGTGTCTGAAGCAAGCGTTTCCATCAAGAACAAACCATGTTTTCTAGGACATGCCTGTTAGAAAGGAAACATGCTGCTTCAATTGGCTGTTTGATGATTCCATGCTTGCAAGGGGTCTAAGTATTCAGACACTCAAAAGCCATCCTTTAAAAGGCCCACTCGAGAGCCCAGCCCAAAGTTAATGTTGCGATGATATGTTGGTGGTTTACATCTCTAGTCAGTCACTGTTAGGTACGTTTTCAACTTCTTTTCCTCATAGGATAAGCAGGCTACTTTTTTGATAAATATCTTTTAAATTTTAAGTAATTTAAGTCTCACAAATTAATCAAAATCATTATTGGAGATAGAGACGAGGGATACATGCGTTCTTTCCCTACCATCGATTTCTCTGATAAGCAAACTACATTTAAAAATGTATTTATTATTTTATTGTACTGGTGTTTTTTCTTGCATGTTATGTTTGTATACCATGTGTCTAGTACCTGTAGGTATCTGAAGAGGACATAGGAGGCCATGGAACTGGAGTTACAGACAGTTGTGAACCACCATGTGGGTGCTGAGAATTGAATCCAGGTTCTCTAGAAGAGCAGTCAGTGCTCCTAACCACTGAACCATCTCTTTACCCCCCAGAAGAAACAAATTTCTTAACCCAGCATGAAGACCTCACCATTGTATCTCAACAGAATCTTTGAACTGTAGGTAGAGGAAAATATTAAGGGACAGTTGTCACAAAACATTGGGTCCATACTGTTCTGCCACTTTGCAGCTTTCTGGTCTGGAGCAAGCTGGACTCCGAGGGAAAAAAAATACACATGTTGTCCATCTCATTGAAGCCTCTGGTTTTGGTTTTTGTTTTGTGGATCATGTATGAGAAGAACTGGGCTTGTGTTCGCTTTTATATTGTAAATTCAAAGAATTAATGCTTTCTTGTTTTTTCCTCACCCCTACCCCCTTTTGGTGCATTCCTTCAATATGGCTTATTATTCATTTTCATTTCGTTTTTCCCATCTGCCAAATTCTTTCCCATCCAAGTTCCAGCTCAGTTCCACACCTTTATAGGAAAATCTCCCCCCAGCCTATGTCTGACAAAACGCATGTTCAGGTGGCATTTCCTAGGTGTGGGCTCACCACATCTCCAGCACAGTGGAACTGAGTGGTTACTAGCTTTCCTTCACAGTGCCTTGTGTTCACTGCAGAACTGTTAACTCTGCAAAGACAGTGACAGTGGATTTTGTGAGTGATTCTGACATAAATGCTCCTAGATATTCAATTAATATGCCGCATCAAAAACTGGTTGCCATGCTTGCAATAGCCCCAGTGTACCACTAACACATAAGGGCTCCTTCCCTGTGACCCCTTCCAAGAGGCTTACCATCCACCCAAAACATCCTGTAAAGTTAAAAGAAGTGTGGATATTCTCTTCAGTCTCACAGCACCACTGTGTATTATCCCAAACCATTAGTGATGTGACAACAGTATCCTGACTGTCCAGTATGTCTAACATAAGCCCTCCCCAGACAGCTACATGAACTTCAGTCACTCCAGTGTCTCCATCTGTTAGTGAATTCTCATCAAGATGTCAAATAAATGACCACATGCTCCTTGTCTGTAGAAGGAACTAGCTAATTCATTCATGAAAATTCTGAGCTTACTTTTTGCCAAGGTTAAATGTCCTCTTAAATGATGCATTGAACTTGTATTAACGAGCTCTGAGTAGAGCTTTTGATTAAATGAGGACAGGCATTTGCACTATAACATTAAACATTAATCCAGCCAACAAATCTTATATTTAAAAGCCTGATAATCAAAGGGTACAGCTTTATCTCTAGGTAGTTTTGTTTTTATTTTGACCAATGGTGATCTAAAATAATATTTTGCAACAAATACAGAAGAAAACCTAAAGTCACTCACTTGATGATTACCAATAAACATTAGGTACAGAAATCAGATGTGCCAATCTTACAGTTATGTGATGGGTTGGTGCTTTTATATCTTCTAATTTTACCTATGCAATAGTATATTAAGTTCCAATTGTGTTCCCAAAATCCTAGAAATAAGTAAGATGGGCTTTATTACCTTGCTTTTATAAATGAACAAATTGACATCAAAGTTGTAAGATCAGAGAACAAAAGATAATTACACAAATCTCTCTCTCTCTCTCTCTCTCTCTCACACACACACACACACACACACACACACACACACACACACACACACACACACACACACACACACAGAATGTAATCTCATCACCGTCAATGACAGAGTGGATATGACATCAGATTCCTGGGGCTGGAGAGACAGCTAAGGGTTAAGAGCATTTGTTGCTCTTGCAGAAGACCCAGGTTGGGTACCCAATAACCACATGAAAGCTCAAAACTATCTGGAATCCTAATTCCAGAGGATCTGATGCCCTTTCTGGCCTCTTCAGCCACTCTATATACATGCAGATGAAACACATATAAACAAACTAAGTAAATCTTTTTTTAAAAATCCATATCCCCAACTCTGACTCCTGGGCAGAGTGACTCTTCCAGACCATTGTCTTCCTGTCACTTTCGATACATGTCTGAGTTTCCTGGGGCTATGATTAAATACCCTGACAAAGGCAATTTCAGGGGAAAGTGGTTTACTTTGGGTTACAATTCAAGGGTGTGGTCCAGCATGGAAGAAAGTTCTGGAGCTTGCATCACTAGTCATTGCATCCACAGTCAGGAGGCAGAAGGTGACAAACACCTCGTGCTCATCTCACTATGGTTTAGTCAGTTCAGAAACCCAGTCCATAGAACGGTACTACCCACTGTTAAGGCAGGTCTCTCATCTGAATTGATGTAATGGAGATGATCTCCCACAGAAACGCCCAAAGGTTGGTCTCTTGGGTTATTCTAGATTCTGCCAAATTGCCAATCAGTGTGAACCATCACAGAATGGTTCTCTTACACATGTGTGGTCCAAAGTGGAGGTTCCTACATATTGCTTTAGCTCTTTTTCATTACTCATCCAACATGTATTGGCCTCTAATTATCAGGAGAGATCTATGAATGAAAAAGATGGACATTGTCCCTGACGAGCAGTCTGATAGAGGAGACATGTATTAAACAGGCACATATGTCCTTAGAAACCATGATAAGTGCTAGGAAGGAAAACAAACTGGATGAGATGAGGAACTATAGCAGGAGATGCTAATTTAAACTGAAAGGTCATGGCAAACTTCTGAGGCAATGGAAACTATAGTCATATTTGAAGGAGCCTTAGGATTCAACAGAACAAAAAGCAGGAAGGTGGGGAGGGAAGAGTGTTCTAGGCAGCAAGAAGGGCAGGTCCAATGACTGAGGAGAGAGTGAACACGTGGGATCCAGACACTGGGGGTGAAATATTCTTTCCCTCATGTTAAATGGCCAGCATCGTAGAACTCCATTTTCCGGCTGTCTCTCATGGTTCTGGACTGGATGGACCACACCAATGTTGGGTGTTGTGCAGAATCTCTTTTCCTACCTTTGTCTCTCCTCACTGCTGGTCAGATGGGTGAATTGTTGTTTTCCAGTGACACCCCCAATCCCCTCATGCATGTGTTCCATCTGCTCCTCAGTTCAGAGCAGTCCCCACCTCTACTCTCTGTTCAAAGCCTATCCCTGAAGGCCATTCACAAGGGGTGGCTCTCTGAGTTCACTTCCTCCCTCCCTCCCTTCCCCCTTCCCTACCTCCCTCCCTCCCTTACTCCCTCTCTCCCTCCTGTCCCCCCCATCTCCCCAACCTCAACCCCTGCTTCTAACTGACATAGCTGTGGCTGGCACCACCGTTGTATCAACATGCTTCTCCTTGCATTATCATAAATGTCTCTGAAAACTCTTAATGAATGGCAAACCCTAGATGACTGGCAACTAAGTCTGAGTTATTTCTGTAGCTCATAAAGCCCCCACAACAGAATCTTACATATAGCAGAAACCTAGTAACTATATGATAAATGCAACCATATGCTGAGTACAGCAAGATCTCCTGATGTCAACTCCAGGATGCTGAGCATGAGGAATGAGTGTGGCTGTGAACAGATTCCACAGTTGGATTGTTTTTAAACGGACATGGACATACTGGTTAGCACATACATGCATATATGCACGTTCACGCCAGTCAATGATACCTTGTCTCTTCACATCTTTGCATCTTTATTGTTAGAGATAGAGTCTCTCATTGAACACAAAGCTCACCAATTTGGCTATGCTGGCTGGGCAGCAAGCTCAAGCAATCCACCTGTCTCCACTCCTCCAGTATAGCAGTAGGAACCAATACACCGCCACACCCAGGTTTTATCTAGGGGCTGGGGATCCAAACTCAGGTCCTCACTCTTCTACTGTAAGCATTTTCCCAACTGAGCCTTCTCACCAGCCATCCACTGAATTTTAGAGCCCAGACATCACTGTCATGGAATTACAGGCTTATCTGGACAGTACTACAGTACAGCAGTCTCAGTAATTGAGATAATCTGAAGACGGATACTAGGTGCCTACAGCATAGTGCTGATTAGCTTTGTTAGAACCATCTCGTTGTATCAAAAATGCAAATGGCCTAAATATGCCCAGGGTGCAAATTATAGCTATGGTGTCTTTAGTGGCTTAGAAACCAGCTATTAGTTTGTACCACGGCCAGTTGTCCCTGTCACCAGTGAAATGAGCTGACTGAGTTGTTCCCATGCAAGGAAGGTACTGGCACTTGTGTGACATTGGACTCACCCAGGAAACCTAAACACTAGTGCACATCTTCACTACTAGAGTTTATATGGTTGGTATGGGGTGAAGGCCTGGGTTTTGGAGCTGTCAAGATCCCAGGGAGCTGAGGAGGAGCTGAGTTTGGGAACCACTCACAAGAATGCACCAGCAGAGATGGCTGGGATAATCCTGGGAAAACAGGAAGATCCCTTTTTCATATCTGCTAGAATGCATAGTGGGGCCTGAAGGACTCAAGAAGCTCCTGCTGCTCTGGAGGTGTGGCTGGTTGTCCCTACTGGCTGTGTAGACTTCGCAGGTTCTAACCTGCAGTTCGACAGCACTGTGTCCCCAACCTTGCCTGGTCCCATCCAACTCCTTCTACTGTGAAAAATCTTACTCACTAAAGGCCAGTTCCTCTTCCAGATCTTCCCTCAAAGTACTTAATGTTCCTGCTGCTCTTTAAAAAAGCATGGTTAAGTGCCTTACAGCTCTAACTTTATACTGGAATCATAACTAGTTGTCAAATAGTAGTCTTCGTGCACACATGGACAATCTCACATTTATATACCAAAGAATCTACCTTTATAGATTGATAAATGCCTGTAGAGTGTATGGTGGTAGATAATGGTGAGGATTATTATTATTATTAGTGGTGTGTGTGTGTGTGTGTGTGTGTGTGTGTGTGTATTTGTGTACATACATGCGCAGGTGCTTATGCAGACCAACAATTGATGCCATTCAATTGTTCTCCACCTTGTTTATTTTTTTATTAGCACCATAATCTTTTCACTATTTTGTGTCTCTCTGTGTGTGGTACATGGATTTATACATGTGTATGTGTATATATGCTCATGTGGGGGACAACAGTTAACACTGAGTGTCTTCCTCTGTTGCTATCCACTTTGTTTTGTGAGATGGAGTCTTCTTGAATATGGAACTCACTCACTGGGTGCACTGGCTGGCCTGAGGATCCTCCTGCCTCTGCTTCCCCAGCTCTAGTATGACAGGCATGCAACAGAACACTCCACTTTTCATGTGGGTGCTGGGGACAAGAGTTCAGGCCCTCATGCTTACACAATAAGCACTTTACTGACTGAGCCATTTCCACAGCCTGAGATGACAATTATTAACAGAGCAGACTTTACCCTGCTGTTTCTTACTGTAAGCCATGAGTGCTAGGGAAACTTACTCCTAATGGAATGAGATTGTCATAAATTCTTTAAAGTAGAAAGAACAGTTGCAAAGACTCCTATTTCTCTTGATTCCCAGCCATGTAATGATCACAAAGCCCTCCTGTCATAAACAACCCAACCACAGCTGCAATGCACATGGCAGCTCCGAGGAGGCAGAACAACGGTGATCATGCTGGGAGAAGAATGGAGCTGAGACCAGGGGAAAACATCTGGTCCCCTCCAAAGGGGAGCCATTGGTGCAAATATGCAACAGTCTACTCCAGACGGGGTCCAGATGCAAGACAACTCAGCCAGAGAGGTGGATGTCACATGCAAGAAACCTCTTCGAGTCCCTGAAATGGAGGAAGAAATTCTAAAGTGTAGCATTGCTCTTAGGCCGAAGCCATTGGCACTCAGATTCCACTGAGCTGCCCATGCTGGCTACTGGCCGCATGTATTCACATACTCAGGTGTAGGTTAGAGGCTGCAACCCAATCACACACAAGCAAAGCAGTCTATTTTCAGATCCCTCTTACTCTTGGGGAAGAGGCTCTAAATATACTATCCAGTGACTGCAGGAGGCAGATTACCATGGCTGGCAGCTGAACAGGGTGTGGCAGACAGGGACGTCAGAAGTGCCACCATTAGCCTCAGCACAACCCAAAGGTCCTACCACTTGTAGAGCTATATTTACACAGAGGCAAATGGCTATTGCACTTGATTTGATTTCCATTTAGGAACTTGTAGAGATGAGCTCTTCCATTTAGGAACTTGTAGAGATGAGCTCTGTGTGGCAGGAAAAGCTACTGGGTAGTCCTCTAAAGATCCACTGAGCAAATCATGGAGCTGTCACAAGCTAGGACAGGGAGCAAAGCCCATTTTTGCTCTGTTCTATGATGTTTACACCATAGGAAGGTTTGCAAGTCTATAAACAGTAGTCATGAAACTTCTCATGTGTCTAACACTTGATAATATATGCCATGTCATTGTTGCCCATTCTTGGTAGGGTATAAAAACAAAATCCAAGATGGCTCTGTGGGTAAAGCACTTGCTTGCTGTACAAGAGTGAGGATTGTGTTTGACTCCCTACAACTCCCCTAAAGCCAGACATTGGCAGCACACATCTGCCATCCTAGTGTTTCTGTGGCAAGAAAGAAGCAGAGACTGGAGACTCCCCAGGAGTTCATCAACAAAAGAGAGACTCCATTTCAAACAAGGCAGCAATGACCAACACCTGCAGTTGTCCTCTGACTGCCACAAGGTCACCATGGGATGAATGGCCCATACTCACACACTATATGAGCCCCCATGTCACTAGCTATTTTCTGTCAGGGCAATAACTCCGAAGGGATAAAAATCCTCTTGTTTGGGGAGGAGTAGAAGAAGGGATTTATTAACATTCAGCAGCAAAAGCAGAAATGGCTGTAGGGGAGAAATAGTTTGGTGGAGTAAGTGAAATTGGAATGTTTAGCACCATTGGAGTTTGACAGAGCTCTGCAGTTGGTGTGCTAAATTAGCCTTAGGCTAGGGATATGCTTTAGGGTTAGAGCACTGGCCTATCAGGCAAGAGTTCCTGAGTTCAATCCCCTGTGGGGTAAATAAATAAGGTTTACAAAAGGGACTAGACCCAGCCTGGCTAGTATCTGATGGGACACTGAAGAGACACAATAACATCTCTGGGAACTAGAAGGAAGGGTCTGAGGTGTGCTCCTAAACAGGGCTGCACCCCGTGCATCGGGCCTCCTGGGAAGGCTTGTGAAGAGATTTCTGGAGTCAGATTCTTTGGGCCTGGGAGGTTCCTGCACACCTGCATCTCTGATAAGCTCCACGGATGATTGCTGTCATGTCAGGCATAAATCCCACTCTTGAGAATATCTTCAAAAGGCTAAGTCTTAACTGAGTACACTACATTATAGGGTCAAAGATAATCCTTGCTCCTCCATAGAGCTGGTGGTATTAAGACCTTAGTTAGGTTAGTTCCCATGTTATGACAAATAACCCGAGAGAAACCATTTGAAGGAAGTATATATTTGGGCACACAGGTTCAGAGGATTTAGTCCATGGTTGCTTTGCTCTGCTGCTTCTGAGCCCATGCAGCTGAAACAGAATAACTGGAAGAGCAGAGTGGCTCACCCCAGGGCAACAGGAGGCAGAGAGAAAGGGGCTAGAGACAAGCAAGATACCCCTCCAAAAGCAGTCCTCAATCCAGGTAATCCCTACCACCCAAAGTTCCTACTGCCCCCCCTCCAGTAATGCCACCAAATTATAAATCCATCAGTGGATTAATAACTGATGAGTAAGGACACTCACTCATGACTGATCACTCCCCCAAAGCCTTTCATTGGCACCAAGCCTTTAACACATGAGCCCTTGGGGCGGGGTGTGGGGGGACACTGCATATCTAAAGTAAGATTAGAAGCCAGTTCTTTTGATTTCCAATGCTGTGCTCTTTTTCCCCCACTCCTCCTTCTATGCCTGTAGTCCTTGAACTGTCCACACTCTAGTTCCTGGCATCAAGTAAGTGGTCCCGGCTCTGGACAGATGAAAGTTCTAGAAGGTGAGGTAAGTAAGTGTAGTGGTGAGGTAAGTGTAGGGGTGAGGTAAGTATAGGGGTGAGGTAAGTGTAGGGGTGAGGTAAGTGTAGGGGTGAGGTAAGTGTAGGGGTGAGGTAAGTGTAGGGGTGAGGTAGAAACAATGCGCTGCTGGTCTGCGACTACGGCTGTTGAAAAAAATGGGAGGGAAGGGAGGGAAGCATAGCTCAACCAGAGTAGTTCCAGAATATCTCAAATGAAGAGAACCAGAGGATTAAACCACAAGCAGAGGGGTGATCTAGAGAGAGCTCCTGGTGCCTCGGTATGCAGAGACAAAGGCTTTCTGACTGCCTGTGAGTTCACCCATGAGCAGCTGTTGGGATGCTGTGCTATTTCTGAAATGACCCAAACATCACCGACTCTCGTGGAGGAATTTCAGACATATCAGCAGGATAGTATTTAGCGACCAGATATTTAGGGACTGGAGCCTTTCTGACGCCAAGACCAAGTCCATGTGCAAGGCCACTGTTCTCTTCTAGGAGAGACCTCTTGGTCCTCTCTGATGCTTTTGTTCTAGTTTCTTAGGCTTCATCGCACCAAGCCTGGAAGGGCCATGGAAGCTGAGGCTCAGAGGGTGGTGGCGGCAGGGCAAACTCCACCTGATAGATGGAAAAAGCCTCCAAGGTGTTCGAGCCACCAAAACATCAAGGGAAGAAATTCAATTAATCCAACAAGTAGTTCTTGAGCAATCATTGCTTCGGTGGCTGTTTGAGGGACAGGGTCACACCCTCTCTACAGTCCAGTGAGGGATCACTCATTTCTGCTAATTAAGAAAAGCACTAATGATTAGTTCTGGGAACAAATGGCCCATTTCTCACTGAAGAATGGGAAGAGGGCTGTTTTAAAGCTTCCACTTATTGATTAGTTTTCATGTGGTAGTCCAGGAGAATGCCGTGAGTAGGTGAGGTAGAGGAGGCTACCACCCTCCCCCTCTCACCCATCCTGAATGCTCTGGATACATTCATCCTTCTAAGGCATAGCTCAGATGCAACTCCTCAGACTAAGCATTGCTATCGGTTCTCCTCTGCTATACAGAGAGCCACATTCCATCCCATCCACCTCGCTGAGCCCTTTAGAGAGCTCATGTCATATGGCCCTGTTATAGCTCGTGTCGGATGACCCTTGGTTTCTCATTTGCTTCAGCTACTTTCTCCTCCAGGGTCACTCCCGTCCCACTACCTACTGCTGCCTACTCAATCTCAGTCAGCCCTTCTCCAGATGCTAAACGTCACCTCTCCTTGACCCTTTCCAACCAGGCACTCTGTGTGTCTCCCCTTTCTATATCACCCTGAGCTTAAAACCCCCACTTCCTGTCACCTGCCAGCACCCTGTGCCTGTGTTTCTGATCTGCAGTTAGCTTGGTTAATATGGTCTTCGAATTTTCTAAATATGGTGCATATCCACAAACTGATGTCATTTAACCCTACTGCTGGTAATACGTGCTCCCTCACATCCTTTGATTTTTGTCTTTTTAGTTGGTGATGTAACTGTTATGTGGCAGGTGGCCCACTTCTCTTCTGGGGGACAGGGCATGCTGATTTGTTATTTTGTTTTCATTTTTGTTTTTATTTTGACAATAGGGATTGAACCTAGAAGTTGTGACTGCAGCTGGGCAAGCACTTTGCCACGGAACTATATCCCCAGTCTTCTTTTTTTCTTTTTAATTAGGACAGAATCTCAGTACATATGTGGGTCTTGAACTCACTCTGAAAATTGTCCAAGTCTTGAGTTTGTAATTCTCCTGCCTCAGCCTCTAGAGTATCTGGGATTGTAGCCCTGCATTAATCAGGCTGGGTTTGAGTCTGGCTTTGAGTCCTGGCCTTGAATAACTATATGAATATGAGCAGTCAGAGCCCTTCACATTTCATTCCTACAGTCTCCTCAGTCTTTAAATTTAGTATAGAATTCTCCTCAGCCTTTAAAATGAGCACAAAATTCAGAGTTCAAAGGTATATTATGAAGATGGAAAGCCAGGCTGCATTTGAAAGCCTTTAGTGCAACGTGACGCATAATAACATGTACAATCATTCTGAGTGTGTGAGGAAAGGGGAGGAAACAGAATGAAGAAACACGGACACCGAAGTCTCGGCAATGCTGTTCTAGCCAAAAGCAGGGCATCAGCCCTACCACTCAGGACCTGTCTGTCCTGACCCCTGACAAATCCCTAACCCTCCAAAAACACAGGTTCATCATCTCCTCAAAAGGGCTCTAAGAGTCTGGCTCCCTGGGAGGAGCAGGCTTACTAATAAAGAGATTGTCTTAATAATGTGAAGTACCCGGGTGCTATGGTAACGGGCATTACAGGATCTAGAGAAGAGGAGCAGCTTTTGATAAGAATAGGGAGGCTGCAGATGGGGAAAGGAGGTGGGGGTGCACGTGGGAAGTGCAGGTTGGATAGACACAGCATAATCACCCGAGGGAATAAACAAGCAGGGTGTGGCTGGTCCTCTCTCACAGGGTGGCCCCTCCCATCGGAGACTTGCCCAGCTGGAGGGCATCTTAAGCATCCCAGGTGCCAATGCAGTTGCAGGTCCCTGAGCATAAGATGGTAACCTGGGAGCTTTTCTTCTTAAGGACATAAGAACATGGAAAATCTACATAAACTCAGAGTGTGGTTATCACCAATTAAAAGCCCAAGTTATTACTGTTGTTTTAAATTTGCCAGCAAATGACAAGTTTAACAAGTTCTTTTATGAGTCAGTGTGCCACAGCCCTTGACTGATGGTGTACTCTCTGGGTCTTATTGTTCTAGTTTCCTTTCTGTGACAATGATAAAACAGTCTTACTAAAAGCGACTTGGGAAGGAAAGGATTTATAGTTACAGTTCACGCCTCATCATTGAGGGAAAAATCAGGGCGGACAGGAACTCAAGGCAGGAGCTTGAAACACAAACCTTGGAGGAACTTTGTTTACTGGCTGACTCTCAGCTAGCTTTCTTATACAGCTTAGGGACACCTACCTAAAGATGGTACTGCCCATAGTGGGCAGGGCCCTCCTACATCAAGAAAATGTTCCACAACAGTGCCCCCAGGCCAATCCAATCCAGGCAGATTTTCCCGCTGAGGTTCCCTCTTCCCCATTGACTCTCAACTGTGTCAAGCTGATAATTAAGACTAACCAGCTCACCTACCAAAGTGCTGGACCAGAACATTTGTGCACTGTGACTAGGAGGTCAATGGCAATGGCAGTGTCCATGTCACCAGGCTTCCTTCTGTTAAATACTATCTGTTAGCATAAGGACATGCTGCAGGGCATAGGATGCTGGCAGTGCCATGAGAAGCACGTCAGGAGAGTGAGCCGGGGAAGGAACGGAGGAGTTTGCTCCAAACACTGGTCTCACTACTTATGCTCATTTGCTTCTGCCTGAGGGTCTGGGAGCTTGGTGTCTGGACCCTGCTTGACAAGCCAGCTGTAAGAGCTTAGGGTTTTCTTAAGGAGAAGCACATCTGTTCACAGACAGTTTTTAATGACCCTGTTATTGAAAGAGCTTCTTCATAGAGTCCCAAATGTGTCCTCATTAACCTTTGCTTTTTGTTCTACTTCCTGCTATTTCCTCAGTCATACATGAGGCCCTGGGCCAATCACAACAACCAAGAGGGTTTGGAGCCTTCTTAGTCCTGGCATGGGCTCCTTTGGTAAAATATTAGTTGCCTCAAAAGCAAGTTGAATGTAGTTAGCTTTTTAGTTCATTGAATAACATGGGGGTTTCTACTGCCAGGACCATAGGAGAGTATTAAAAAGAGGAGGGTTTTCCACAAGAAACCTGGAGGAGCTTCCCAACCACCAAGCTGTAGGTCTGAGGGAATGCAGCACTATGGGTAACTCCAAGTGTTCTCTTTCCGTAGATTTCCTTTTTTAAAAAAAGAACTAGACTCTTCCAGACTCCATTAGCATAAGATTAATTGTGTCTGTAGGGAAAAGAACTGACTGTGGTTCTTTTAATATTTCATTTGAATTTAAAGTGGAACCAGAAGTAGATTTGTCCATCAAGAAAGCAAACAAACAAGGAAACAATGCTGGTGAGGAGAAATATGAATGAGTGCAGTCACCATGGAAACAGGAGTCCTCAAGAAAATACACATAGAACTTTCCATGACCCAGCTATACCACCAATGGGTGTATGCCCAAAGGAATCAAAGGTGAGAGACATATGCACACCATGGTTACTGTAGCACTATGGGATCCGCCCAGGTGCCCATCAGCAGATGAACAGATAGAAAACACACACACACACACACACACACACACACACACACACACACACACACAGGCACACATGCAGTGGGACATACACAATGGAGTTTTATCCAACCATTAAGAATAAAATGCTCCCAATAGCACAGACACTGAGATCAACTGCTAATAAATAGGACCTCATGAAACTGAGACGCTTCTATAAGGTAAAGGACACTGTCAATAGGACAAAACGGGAGCCTACAGAATAGGAAAAGATCTTCACCAACTCCACATCCAACAGAGGGCTGATTTCCAAAATATATAAATAACTCAAGAAACTAGACATCAAAAAACCAAATAATGCAATTTTAAGAATAGGGTACAGACCTAAACAGAGAATTCTCGACAGAAGAATGTCAAATGCCAGAGAAACACTTAAAGAAATGTTCATCACCCTTAGCCATCGGGGAAATGTGAAGAAAAATGACTCTGAGATTCTATCTCACACCTGTCAGAATGGCTAAGTTCAAAAACACAAATGACAGTTTCATGCTGGAGAGGATGTGGAACAAGGGGAACTCTCCTCCATTGGTGGGAGTGCAAATTTGTACAGCCACTTTGGAAATCAATATGGTGGTTTCTCAGAAAACTGGGTATCAATCTACCTCAAGACTTAGCAATACTGCTCTTGGGTATCTACCCAAAGGATGCTCAATCAAAACCACATACCACAAGGACACTTGCTCAACTATGTTCATAGCAGCATTATTTGTAATAACCAGAACCTGAAAACAACCTAGATGTCCCCTAACAGAAGAAATGATTTTAAAATGTGGTATATTTACACAATGGAGTGTTATTCAGCTGTTTAAAACAATGACATCAGGATATTTGAAGGCAAATGGATGGAACCAGAGAAAATCAGCCAGTGAGGTAAACCAGACCCAGAAAGACAAACATGGTGTTTACTCACTCTCAAGTGGATATGTAGCCTGAACTGGCTGACTCCTGTGACCAGACTGGTGACTACCCCAATTGTCATCAGAGAGCCTTCATCCAGTAACTGATGGAAAGAGAGACAGAGACCCACAGCCCAACATTAGACTGAGCTCAGGAAGGAGCTACTCAAGAGAGGGAGTGAGGATCATAGGAGCCAGAGGGGTCAAGGACATCACAAGAAAACTCACAGAATCAACTAACCCAGCTCAAAGGGACTCACAGAGACAAAACCAACAACTAGGCAGCCTACATGAGACAGATCTAAGTAGCCAAGATATATGCAACATTTGTGTAGTTTGGTCTATTTGTGAGACTCCTAACAATGGGAGCAGGGACTGTCCCAAATGTTTTGGCTGGCTCTTGGGAACATATTTCTCATATTGAAATGCCTTGCCCAGACTAAGTACATAGGGGGGTTCTTAGTCTTATGGCAACTTGATATTCCATGCTTTGTTGATACCCATGGGAGCCCTGTCCCTTTCTAAACAGAAAGAGGGGAGAAATGGATTGAGGGGGTACAAAAGGCAGATAGAGGGAAGGAATGGAAGGAGAGGAGGGAGGGGAAACTGTGACTGGGATGTAAAATAAATAAAATTTTAAAAAGAGAATGAAATGTTCACAAGGAACTAAAGATCATGTTAAGTGAAATTAGATCCACTTGTAAGATAAGTGGCACATATTTTCTCTCACTTGTAGACTCTAGAAACAAACAAAAAAGACAAGGAGGTAGAAGGTACATTACTACAGAGGGGGAAAGGGATGAGGATAAGGGAAAGAAAGGCTGAGAGATGATAAGAGGGTGTGAACCTCACAGAAGCAGTTGCAGGCATGTATAACAGTGCTCCGAGGAATCGGATCATTTTGTCCAAAGAGTCTAATAAAAATGCTAACACAAAAGTAAATTTTTCCAAAGTCAGACAGGGAAAAGACACAGTAAAATTTAAACAATCATTGACAGACATAGGGTCTCTTAATTTTGATTTGATTTCCATTTTCTTCTGCAAACCTCTCAATAATTTACAAATTATATTTATAGTATTTACTATATATCTCCATTATGTTTATATTACCTACTATATTTATAATAGCAGTAATTAAACACTTTAAATCTTTAATCAAAAGCATTCTTCCATTTTCTGAATTGTCTGTATCTACTAATTGTCTGTATCTATTAATATCACAGGCCATAGCCTATTTCTCCATATGTTTCATCGCGAAAGCAAGCAGCTGGGGAACAGCAAAACAAACCAACCAAATGGCCTATGAGGTTCACATCCCAAAAACAAAAAACAAAAACCTCATACAATTAAAGCTAAAGGATCAAAAAGACAAAAGATAACCAAAGATGCTGAGCATGCGGCATGGACATTATGGAAAACACCATAGAAGCTTCTACGAAAAATTACAAACAAAACCATCACACAGTCCAGCAACCACTCAGACAGAGCTCACCCCCTCCCACCACTACCTCAGTACTTCTTGATCCTATGGCCTGGCATAGACATCCAATGATCCATACCAGTCTCTCCAAGGTTTCTTTTACTTTACTAACATACCTGGCCATCTCTTCTTGACACAGGTCCCTTTGTCCCCTTGACTCGGTTCTCTCCAACCTGTGTTCCCAACTAAATTCCTTGTTATTTCCCCGCATAAACCTGAATTTTAGGATCTATAGTAAGGGTGGGTATACTTGGATGACTCCTGGTTAAACGTGGACCATCTACACTAAGGGATGGATATACTTGGATGACTCAGGCTCCCCTATCCAAATCAGCCTTTCAGAGTTCTCCACTCCATTTTTTTCTACCAAGTTATACAGGTCAAAAATTTAAGGCTCATCCCTGATAACACTTTCCTCTTTTGTCCTCATTTCTCACTCCTCGTCTAACCACCTCTCCATCACTAAGGAATCTACCTGGTTTTGTTTTCTACCTGGGCATCCACAAAACCTCCTAACTTCTTTCTGTGTTTCCACTAAGGCTCAAAATCCCGTAGTGACTGGCTGTTGCACTGGAAAGTAAACTTTCTTCCCATAACTTGTTCTTCAAATGCTCCCACGTTGTGACCTCTGGCTAGTCCATTATCACACACACTCCACCCCATACATACATGAAATGTGTATATCATCCCATTGGTCTCTGCCTCATAGACACACAAGCCTCCCTTCAGTGCCCAGAACACGTTGCGATCTTCCTGTCCCAGGACCTTTGAATGTACTATTTCCTCTGCTGGGAAGGCTTTTATATATTCTCTTCCAGGCAGCTTCAGCCAACCATTTTGGCCACAGCATAAAATCAATGTCTACCACCTCAGGAAAAAAAAATCAGAAACTTCAGTGTAAATTAGATCTCCACGCTGTGTTCCCAACTATACTACTTATTTCCCCTCATGATTATTACCAATTTTTATGTTTATTATTCCATAAAGAATTCTTAGAATATATGCAGGGAGTTTGTAACTTTAAACTGATTTCCATTTAGGAAAGAATCCTGTTAAGAAAATAGGACTGGAGGCAGAGAAATGGCTCAGTAGTTTAGAGCACTTGTTGTTCTTGCAGAAGACCCAAGTTTGACTCTCAACACCCACATGGTGGCTCACAGCCATCCACAAGTTTAGTTCCAGGGGATCTGATACCACACGTGATATACAAACATGCATGCAGGCAAAACACTCATAGATATAACAATAAATAAATCTAAAAAACAATTTTCTAAAGAAAGAAAACAGGACTACATACCCAGAATTAAGAAAGGTTGTGGCACAAACCTTTAATCCCAGCACTCGGGAAGCAGACACAGGCAGATCTCCGAGTTCGAGACCAGCCTGGTCTACAGAGTGAGTTCTAGGATAGCCAGGGTTACATGAAGAAACTCTGTCTCAAAAAAAAAAAAAAAAAAAAAAACAGGAGGAGGAGGAGGAAAGAATGGATGGATCAATTTACTCTGCCAATCAAAAATTATGAATAGGTACCCAAGGACTGTAAGGTGTTTGGGGAAAAGTAATATATCACACACACACACACACACACACACAAAAAAAAAAAACAACAACAACAACAACAAAACCTTTTTAAAGATTAGCTTTATTTTTTATTGTTTATGTATATATGCATGTTTGAGCATAGCTGCCAAAGGAGGCACAAAGAGGGTGTTGGGTCCCCTGAAGCCAGAGTTACAGACAGTCGTGAGCCTCCTAACACGGGCACTGGAAACCAAACCTGGGTCCTCTGCAAACCAGTGTCTGCTCTTCACCACCAAGCCATCTCTTCAGAAAGCACTCAAAGCAAAACCTTTTTGAATAATTCTAACTAGTGTTAGGATTCAAAGAGACACCACATGCATAAAACAAAACCACCGCTGTAAATATGTGACATTCAGACAGCAAGAAAGAGTTATTACAAATTAAAGTCAAAGAAATCCTCCAGGTTCACACATAGAAAGGCAAGGAAGGAAGGAAGGAGGGAGGGAGGGAGGGAGGGAAGGAGGGAGGGAGGGAGGGAAGGAGGGAGAGAGGGAGGGAGGGAAGGAAGGAAAAAAAGAGCCAGCCTGTATGGTGGCACATGCCTATAATCCCAGCACTTGAGAGGCTGAGGCAGAAGGATTGCCACAAGTTAAGTTCAAGGCTAGCCTGAACTATGACAAAGCATGTTACAAGGCACCTACCCTACAAAGGCTACCAACAAGAACAACAACAAAGATGAAGAAATAGAAAGTATCAGGGGGTGGAGGTGCGAATGGCCAGAAAGGATCGATCCAGCGGGTGGACCATCTATTTAGAGAGTCCAGAAAATCAGTATGCAGAATATGAAAAGACGATAACAATAAATGAAAGACAAATGTCTGGAACTTACAGAAACTATAAATGAGGTCACACATACCCCCATAAACACACATACAACCCAGGTAAAGCTGAGAAGCTAGGTCAACATCCCTCTCATCCAGTTAAAGCTGAGAAACACTGAGGGCTGAAGAGATACTAAAGCTCCCAAAACAGAGAGAAACAAAGCTGGCCATCTACAAAGGAACCATGGCGAGATTGTCACCACTAAAACAGCATGTTCTGTGTCAACACTCAGGAAAAATAACCCCAAACCTGCGATTCTAGATAAACCAATCAGAGATGGGGAGAGGGGGTTCCACATGTACAAAAGACTCTGGGAGTCTGCCTCTTGTGACCCCTCCTGTAGCCACTTAAACACACCCTGAAGAAGAGCAAAGCAGATGTCCTAGAGGAGAACATGGGGTCACAAAAGACAGGAAGTGAACTGAGGCCCCACAGATTTCTCTAGCAAGCCAGAGAATCGAACCCTTGGAGGAACATCTTCCAGAGCAGAGGGATAGCCCTGAAACATGCATTTGCTGGGTTGTATAGATGACCTTTCCTGTTGCTGAGATAAGATACAATGCAAGGGAGGAAGTGGTCTGGAAGGCACAGCAGTTGGACCCAGAGGTGCTGGTCACATGGCATCAGCAGGCAGGAAGCAGAGAATAATGAGTGCTAGTGCCCGTTCACTGTCTCCTTTCTATTCAGTCCAGGAGCCCAGGCCATGGGATGGTGCCACCCACTGTTAAGGTGGGTCTTCCAAGTCAATTAGCCTAATCTAGAGCATCACACACAAGCATAACCAGAGGCTTGTGTCCTCAGTGACTTTAGATCCCACCCAGTGACTGTGGGGCTAAGATGAAAGAATAGCACTATATTATAAACAAGAAGAAAGGAAGATCAGAAAAACTATTTTTAAAAAGTCACAGTTAAAATACACAAAAAATGAAACTGCATCGCAATTCTGAGCATGGATTACTGACTCTTCAAGCATTCTCCCTTGAATGGAACTTAATTGTATGCAATTGTGTCTTTTCTATGAGTCTAATCACACTTTTTTGGTTCTGAAGAGAATAGTTACATAATCATACTGTCAACACTCATTGAGTTCCAAATTTAAAAAATCAACATATAAATAAAACAGACGACTAATAACAATTAAGGGACAGAATGCAAATAGCACACCCTAACATGAAAGTGATAAAAAGGGTGGCAAGAATCTGCTGTGGTGATGGGAGGAAATCCCTGTTACAATGTGGAAGTAGGAAAGACTGTCTAAAATAGAAATTTATTCTTTTTTAAAAAATCATCCTTCAAAAATATAAAATGAATGCTTAAAATTGTGTGGCTCGGGGCTGAGGTATGTAGCTCAGTGGTAGAGCAAATGTTTTGTATGTTTAAGCAATGAAGAAACAAAAGCAAAACAAGGAGGATGTTGTAAATGAGTTACATTCTTCCTTTCCTATAGAAAAAAAAATGTCAGTCAACACAATATGAAATAGAAAAACTAAGGAAAGATAGATAAGTATTTAGGTGATTTGGAAACAGTCACCAGAAGAGCCAAGAACAGACTTGTGGAGCTAAGTGAGGGGGCAAAAAGGGACACTGTTCGTGTTTTGTTTGGTTGGTTTGGTTTGGTTTTAATGGAGCACCATGTATCTAAGACTAGCTTCAGTCTGGCTATGGAGCCAAGAATGACTGACTTTCTAATCCTCCTGCCTCACCTCCCAAGTGCTGGAATTGCAGGTTGTGCCACTATGCGTGGTTTATGTGGTGGTGAAGATCAAACTGAGCCTCCTACATGCTAAGCAAGTGCTCTACCCACTGAGCTCTACAGCCCCTGGCCAAGATCCTTTTGTTTTTTGATAGTTTCCCACATGCATATGCTGAGAGTCTACCCCCATTTCCTTCTGTTTCTCCCAGGACTTGCTCTCCTGCTGACACCTTCTCCACAGGAAGCACCTCCTACCCTGATGTCATTTCTTTTGTCTGCTGATTTTAATTAGGATTGCTTGCATGAGCACCAGTTAGGAAGTATTTGTTGGAATGTGACACCCAAGAAATTTTTACATGACCCAGAACACACAGGCATATAAAATAGGTATCGAGCGTTTACTGATAATAAATTATAAAGAACCTTATTTTAAAGTCATTCTTTGGTTTATATACATATATATTAGATATATATCTAAAAGCAAATTTGCATGCTAATGAGATCTGCTTGTTTATTTTTACACAAACAATAAACCTTGGCAGAAGAGTTGACATGTATATGGAGAATCTTCAACATTTTGTGGTGTTGGTTGATATTTTTATTTTATGACCCTCAGTGTTGAGAACATTGCACAAAATGGCATAAGTCTGTTTACAGCCGTTCAGAAACTGCCAGACATCCTGTTCTAATCCCAAGCCAAAATCCATTCAATAGTTTTTTATAAAACTTGAGTGATTCCTAAAATCAAAATTCTAATACAATGCAATCCCAATACTGATGTGATATTTTCATACTGAGGAAAGATGACCAGAAAATATTGAAAAGTCTTTGCTTGTCTAACTATGCCCTAATGTTTCTATGAGAGCAGAAAAATGTGTGTGTACACTAAAAACTCTAGTTTATAGCATACAACAGCCTTGAATCTGAGCTGATGTCCTTTGAGTAGTGTCAGTTGTCACAGTGTGTTGTGACAGTATGCCTGGTACCCAGTGTGTATATTGTGTGTTCAGAACCAAGACTGTGGCGAAATCATGATACGGCCGGGTGAGCACTGCCAGAAGTGACTCAGATGCATATGCATTGCATTCTGAGTTGATTTGTGGTGGTTTGAACTTTCAGAAACCATGACTTCTTGCCAGATTGTACATGATCTCCACTCAACAGCAGTCCCAACACACAGCTTAGGAAGCTGGCTCTAGAGGGGACAATCATGACAACTGAAGACAGAGCATATGACTTAGTGGCTGAAATAATGAACTGGAAACAAACAAACAAAAATAGCCCCGCTAAACGTAACTTACAGTCTCTGTGACACCAGGCAAGTGTGGAAAGTTATATTCATCTTCTAGGGGTTTCCTGGCTTGAATAAAGCTCACTTTCACCAACCACTTAGAACAATGCACAAGATGAGAACCCATTCTTTTATTATATTAAGCTAATATAAGAGGAAACCTAAGGGCAGCCAAGAATGTGCTGGGCATCCTGTGGAGTGGCAAGCTCCCTAACTTTTTATAAGTCTTTACGCTCCATAACCGATAGAGACCACTGATTTTAGCAGGAAAATGACATCCACAAGCCAGTGACCCTTACTAATAGCCATATTAGTATCCACATTAATTCTAGTTGCTAGAACACGTTAAGCATTGTGCTAGAGGCATGTAAAGCAGTTCACAGAGGTTATCTCATCCCATCCTCACCACCACCAGGTGACACAGACTTCATGTCCATTTTTATCTTGCAGAAGAGAAAACTTAGAGGGATTATATTAAACCATATAAATGTCATACACCTGCTTTTAACCCTTAAACAAGTGACAACTTGGTATAATTCTATTCTAGAACTAAGTAGCCCAAACCACTTACCAGCAGAACCAGATTTTGTGCTTGGCTCTACTGGATTTGACATGGATAGGATCACTCCTGCAGAGTGTTTGAGGAGGTTCCTGGAATGACGAACAGGCCAGTAGAGAGAAGGGCTATAGTGCACACATGCGGGCAGCTGGACTTTGTGGTACTGGCTGAAGGAGGCATTAAATCGTCCTAAATTACTCTAGTGGGCTGACAAGGTGAATCCAAATTTGTAGGACGTGATGCTGTCTCAGTTTAAGGGATACTTGGACAAAGAGGAGAGGGAGAGAGGGGAGGGGGGGTAGGGGAAGGAGCGGGGAAGGAAAGAGAGGAGGAGAGGGAAGGGGAGTGAAGAGAAAAAGAGGGGAGGGGTGAGTCTGGTGAGATGACTAAGTGGGTGAGGCGCTTGCCTTCCAAGCATGAGGACCTGGGTTTGGAGCCCAGCACACTTGTAAAAGCCAGGTGTGGCCATGCATGTCTGTTTCCAGTGTTCTGAGGGGAGGAAGATGAACAAACTCCTGGAGCTGCTGGCTGGCAGGCTAGTCTTTTCAAATCAATGAGCTTCCGATTCAGTGAAGAGACCAGAAGTGGACCTCTGGCCTTTACAGTGTGTGTGTGTGTGTGTGTGTGTGTGTGTGTGTGTGTGTGTGTGTGTGTGTGTGTGTGTGTGTATTGAAAAAAAACATAAAAACTGGATATTTTCCCTTTGTTGCTGCATGTGATTTTCTAGCTCCTGAGCCCCACAGGTGTCCTTAGAAACATGCCAGCCCAGTCAGTCTTCAGTGAGCAGAAATGCCTCAGAAGGCAAAAGTGTGAAGATATCAGGGACTGTGAGTTTCTGGGAGCACTCCCGCCTCACTCCCGCAGACAGGTACAAAGACCAGCTCTACCCTGAAGGCTCAGCGCTAGCTCCAGCTGTATAGAGGCCTCAGTGCTCCGTGCAGGTCCCTTTCAACGTTGGTTCATGGGAAAGGTCCCCTTACCCAGTACTTTTGACCCCAACCTGTGTTTTACCTGCCTGGCCTCACCCTGGCTGTTCGGTGAGGCCTCCCCACTCTTTCAACACACATCTCTGCCCCCTGAACACTTGAGCACACTCCGGCTTCCTCTTCTTATTACTTTGAGAAAATTCTGTAGGTGGAAAGAAATTTAATCGGTAATAATAATGCTTTCTATTTTTAGAGCCCCTGCCTTCTGCACAACCCGAGGAGCACCACAGTTATATTGGAATCAGGTAAAGGGTTGAAAGAGTCGTCAAAAGGTCTTCTAGGAAACTCTCCTGCAGTGAGGCAAAACTTTCCAGAAACTTCCCTTAAGCAATTGATCACCTCTGTTGGTCTGACTCTGAAATCAGACTCAGCCCAGTAAGCTCTACTTGGGAGCCTCACCCCTTGCAGACTCCTTTGCAATCCTCTCCTCTTCTTGGTCCCTCTGAGATGGTTAGGGTATGGAAACAGACTCTGGATGCCTCCCACCCTCCAGCCTCCTACCCACCAACCTCTACTCACTGATATACAGATTGTCCTAACACTCAGCTCTGATCATGTTTGAAATGAAGGGTCAGACTCCAAAGACCACAGCAAGTCATCCAAAAGAGTGATGAGAAGGTATAGAGCAGATAAAGGGGCATGGCCCACAAAGGCTTGAGTCCTCAAGGGAGGAGTGTGTAACAGAATGAGCTTAGAGCAAAGCCGAGAGGAGGTGACCACACAGGACAGAAGTAGGGTAGGGCCTGATTGAAACCAGGACTTCTCCTTGCCTGACCTGGAGTGCTGGGCAGTGCAGCCTCAGGGTCAGCCTTGGGCAGTGTTAAGGTGAAAGACTGATTCCAAGGAGAAGGCATATCAGTTAGGAGGGAGCTAAAAGAGGATGCAAGATTGCTCCCCTGACCTTCATTACCAAGCTCCAGGTTCCTTACACCAACTACCCAGTTCCTGCCTATGTGTCTGTGCAGTCCCTGTGTGTGCAAACGTAGGCAAATCCCCTCCTTTCTGTAAGGTAAATAATCTCGGCTACCTACTGCAGTTTCTAAACCACAGGGTAGGGAAGAGTTTTAGATTTCGAGTCAAAAAGCCTACTTTCAAACATGCTACATGCCACATGGCTGCACCAGTATGCCAGAGAGAGAGAGAGAGAGAGAGAGAGAGAGAGAGAGAGAGAGAGAGAGAGAGAGAGAGAGTGTGTGTGTGTGTGTGTGTGTGTGTGTGTGTGTGTGTTCATGTGAAGGTCAGAGTACAACCTAGCCTCATTACTCAAACATTGACCACCATTTTTCGTTCTTTCTTTTTCTTTTTTAACAACAACAAAAAGTAAGGCTGGACGACCAGGGGGCCCCAGGGATCCACCTGTTTCTGTCTCTGTTATACAGGCTGGAAACAACAAGCACAAGTCACTGTACCTGGCTTCATTTTTTTAAGCATTGGTTTTATGGATCAAAACTCAGGTCTTCAAGCTTATAAGGCAAACACTTTACTGACTGGGTTATTAATGCCACCTTACCCTACTTTGGTTTCTTTAGCTTCCAACTGGAGTAGCTTGGAAGTCTCATTCGGATACCCAGGACAGTTGTGTCCCACTCAATGCTAACAGTAAAATCTTGGTGGAGGATTTTGTTCTGGAGTTTGAGATCCTTTCTACATTTTCCACTGAGTTCTGCAGCCCTAAACTGCGGGAGATGCTCTTGATAGACAAGCAGACTGTGGGGTTCTATTTAACGGCACTGCTGGCATGGCTGTGCTAGGCTTTGGCCGCATTTTTCTGGTGCCCAGTTAGAGGGTTAACAAGAAAGGGTTGAATGAGTGAAGCAGGATGAGATGGGACTGAGTGTGCATCTCTGTGTGTGAATCCTCTAAAGGAGAAGGGGGAAGATGGGGTGCAAAGGCAAACAAATACAAAGAGAAAAACAGAGAGGCAAGGAGAGGCCTGGGCTGGAAGGAGGGGTCAAGGCCCCGCTGGTCCTCTATGGATTGCCTGGGGAGAGGATATGGAAACCACAGTGAAGGGTGGTGCATCCACATTGTCAGTGGGCTCTCCCACCCAGGCCACATGAGCCTCAGTGGAATCCTTCCCCAGTGTCCTGCATCCAAGATGGAGACATTTCCCAGGGCCAGGGCTTAGCGGAAGGTGGCAACCCTGCCAGCTTTCTGGAATCTGCCGACCGTTTCCAGGGCTGCTTCTGAGGACAGGCTCTCTTAACACATACTGTTCTGTGACATCACTGATGGTGACCTTTGGGGTCCAGCAGGGTGGAGTCTGAAGGGAAGGGGACAGGCCATGATTCTTTGGTCATCACAAAGGTTGGGATTGTGAGCTGGCCAGAGTTGGGAGCAGCTTCAATGAGGACAATGTCTCTTGCTGGATTGGGAACCACTTTCCTGCCCTAGGACACATTGCAGAACTATAGTAGACTGTTGTTTTGACGCTTTTTCTAAATTAAAAAGCACATTGTTGGGCAGAGGCTCTCCGTGTGTGTGTGTGTGTGTGTGTGTGTGTGTGTGTGTGTGTGTGTGTGTGTGTGTGTGTAGAAGTGTAAGGAGACTTGGAAAATTGATTTTGCTCTTAGAGCAAGTGGTGGTGATGTGGAGTAGAAAGCTCCTAGCACAGCTGGCAGAGGGAAGTGCAGTTCTGCTTTGTTTTTTCAGAAGCCTGGGGGATGGTGGGAAAGGACAGGAGGAAAAGACCAGAGGAAGGAATGGAGGGGACAGAGACAACTTCTCCCAGTTCAAGGCAAACACCAAATGGTGCTTAGAGAGATCAATGTGCCCAGCGAGTCCAAAGCTGATTAAAGCTGAGCAAACACAGCCAACTGCCCCGTATTCACTTCAAGTAATAGCCTGAAACACTTGAAGGAAATAACTCAATCACCTTATTGATCCGGGATTTCAGCTACCTCCTCACAAGCTGTCACACGTGTGAGCACAGCCACAAGCCCCTCTGTATCATTTTAATCTTGCTTCTTTAAAAACTAAGTAACTGCCATGCCCTGGTAGGCTAATTTAGAAAATAAAATTATACCTGTTTCTATATGCATATTAATCACTCAAGCCTACCTCCTCAAACTGAAGAATGGCAGCGTCATCTCTCCTGAGATTCCCTCCCCCACAAGCTAAAGAGCCCCAGTGCACACTCAGCCCAAATTGCTCAGCAGCAGATGGACAGTGTGGGGAGGGGGAGTAGGGGGAGCTGGAGGAGAGGTGGGAAGGGGAACTGGGATTGGAATGTAAAAAATAAATAATAATAAAAAAGAAACAGCCAGGGGGCTCAGGATGTAGTTCAGTTGGCTATAGTTCAGCAGAGTTCGTACAAGAAGCCCTAGGTTTTATCTTCAGCAGAACGTAACGTAAACTGGGTGTAGTGGTGCAGGTGGGAGGCTCAGAAGTTCAAGGTCATCTTCATCAGTAGAGAGAGTAGGAGGCCAAGAGAGAATACAAGTCTCGAAACGCAGCGAGGGGAAGGAGGCCAGAGAGAGAGAGAGCTCAGTGGGTAAAGTGCTTACTGTGCAGGCATGGGGACCTAAGCTCAGTCTCTAGCACATACATCTAAAAGGGAGGGGAAACATGCTGGTGCTGTTTGTAACCTCAGCCCTGGGGAGGCAGAGAGAGATGGGTCCTTGGGACTCACTAGCCAGTCACTTTGCCTAATAGGCAGGCCCCAGTTCCCAGTGAGAGAGTCTATCTCAAAACACAAGGCAGACCAGACTGTTCCTGAAGAATGATTACACACAGACACACACATGTACACAGAAGGAAAGAAAAGAGAAAGGCAAAGAACATTATCAGTGTAAAGATATGCTGGGAATATCAAGGGTGTACTAGCCCACTCCTGAAGAATGACTGCATACAGACAGGAACACGGACACACCAGAAAGGGAAAGACAAAGCTAAGACCCCGACTAGTTCACTAGCCCATTCCCTGCTGTTGCCATTGCTAGCCCCTGCCATGTGGTCAGATGCTGAAGTCCCCACAGCTTAATGTCTCCTTATGGTTAGGCCAGTATTCTGCCAGTCCAGACCTCCGCTTAGGCTGCAGGGTTTTCAGGGGATGACAAGCCTATTGCTTCACAATCTCTCATCCACTTACATTCACAAGACTGACCATGTCTTGTCTTCCCAAGCAGGAGTCCTCCCCCAAAGGAGTCCTCCCTCTCGTTAGAGGCTCCGCATGTTTTCTTCCTCTAACTGACCTCAGACAGAGCCATTAAGTCATCTCAAGCCACTTGTATCTTACCTTACAAAAACAGAAGGACTAGAAAGCATCTCAGACATTACCCAACCCCATATCCTTATTTTACACACAAGGAAGACGCGGCCAGTCTTGCCACCAGCCTGGGTAATTCTATTTCTGCAGTGTGGGTGTGACACAGATGCTTCTTGCTTCAGATCTTGGTGCTCTGGTTTGAATACGGCTTGTCTCCTCTGAAATGCATGTTGAACTTTGAGGCCTAGTCTATAATGGTGTTGAGGAGTCATGAAGCCTGTCAGAGGTGACTAGTTCTGTAAAAGGGATTAATGCTGAGGACAAGATTAGGTACCAAAAGCAGGTTGTTGTAAATCCAGGTCATGCCTGTGTCCTGCCTCTCTAGCTTGCACCCACTTGCTTTCCTACTCTCTGTTGTGAGTTGGAGCAGCCCAAGATCCTCAGGAGAAAAGTGGCAGACGTTGGCACCAGACTCTTGGGCATCCCACTCTCCAGAACTTTTACCCCAAATAATCCTCTTTCCTTTGTAAATTGCCTAGCATCAGATACTTTGCCACAGCAGCAGAGAATGAGTGAAGATTTCGTGAAAGCACCAGAGAAGGTGCAAGACGCTCCTTTAGTTATGCTGCCTTCACTCCACAACAAACCCATATCAGGTGTGTTAGTCAGTTCTCCATCGCTGTAAGGAAATAGTCCAAGACAACTCATAAAGACAGAAACAATTTTCTGTGATTCGTGGTTTTGGAGTTTCCAAGATTGAAGCCCCATTGCTTTAGTTCTCTCGTGAGACAGCACAGCCTTCTGGGAGCAAGAAACAGAGAAAGTAAATTGCTCACTTCGGGAGCTAAAAGCAAGTGAAAGAGAGAACAAGACTGTGGCTCATGATCCCCTTCAAGACTGTGCCCCCAAAACCTAAGGACCATGATCCCCTTCAAGGGTGTGCTCAAAGACCTAAGGGCCATGCTCCCCTTCAAGTGTGCCCCCAAAGACCTAAGGACCATGCTCCCCTTAAGAGTGTGCCCCAAAGACCTAAGGACCATGCTCCCCTTAAGAGTGTGCCCCAAAGACCTAAGGACCATGCTCCCCTTCAAGGGTGTGCCCCAAAGACCTAAGGACCACGATCCCTTCAAGTGTGCCCCAAAGACCTAAGGACCATGCTCCCCTTCAAGAGTGTGCCCCAAAGACCTAAGGACCATGCTCCCCTTCAAGGGTGTGCCCCAAAGACCTAAGGACCATGATCCCTTCAAGTGTGCCCCAAAGACCTAAGGACTCCCTCCACTAAGTCCCACCTCCTAACAGTCCCAACTCCCATTAGGAACCAAGCCTTCAGCACATGGCTTCTTGGAGAACACCCTTCAAACCACAGCACTTCTGCTAAGACTTAACCCAGAGGAAGTGCTGGATGTTTGCTATGACACAGGAAGTCCCACCTCCCAAAACTCCCCTCTTCCAGGAATGTCAGGATGACCTGTCATTCTAAACCAGCATTTCTGTCACCATCTCTCAGTTCTGACTTTCCTTTGCTCTGCCATTGTCCCTCTATCCCATCTGTTCTATTGTGTCTTCCCCCACCCCACCCCCCTGTTTTCTTCTCTCCAAATACTTTTTAAATCAACACAAGTACTCACCCACACATCTCATTTGTGCAATGCCCTGGGCAAGAAGGGTCACTGGCCTCCATCCTCTTCAGTCGGTCACAGGTGAGACAGATTCAGGGCAGCCAGGTCTACAACCACCCAAATCCTGGGAAGGGAAATAGACAGACTACAGCCAGAAATGCCTGTGCACCCAACACTCCTAGGTGTCAGCTAGGAACATCAATCCAGGCTCATCCATATGGCCCGGTGTTGTAGAATATTATTTTAACTGGGCAAAGATGTGTTACATTTGTTTATGCTGCAGAATAGTACTTTAACTGTGTAAAGGTGTGTTACTTTTGTTTGTGCTGTATTTGTTTAGCAATGTAAGAATGTGTGTTTAATTATGTGAAGATATGTTGCATTTGTTTCACCTTGCCTGCCTCAGGCACTTGATTGGTCTAATAAAGAGCCAACAGTTAATAGCTAGGCAGAGAAAGAATATTTATTCTCTCTGCCAGCAGAAAGAATCAACAGGAGGAGGAATTTAGACTTGAAAGAATGAGAGAAGAAAGAGGCTAGAATGAGGGACACTCCTGGTCAAGAAGCCAGGCAGACGACAGACATAGAGAAGTAATGAACATAAGATGTCCAGAAGAAAGGTAATAAGTGCTGAGGCAAAAGGTAGATAAACTGGTTAATTTTAGTTAGAAGAGATAACTAGAAACATGCGTAAGCTAGGCTGAGCATTTAAAACTAGTAATAAGTCTCTGTGTCGTGATTCTGGAGCTGGTGGTAGCCCAAAAGAAAAGGACTGGTATAGCCTGGTGCCCAGATGCTGAGGCAGATGACACCACAAACCAGTCCACTGTGTGTAAGAGGGTTCAGTCACTCTGCTCCTTCAGATGAAATTCTTGTTATCACCTGTCACCTTATCACCACCACTGATCAGCCCATCAGGCAACACTTTCGATGCTTGTCTCCTGGGTCCTGTGTCCTGGAGGAGACCCTGTGAGGATATCCAAAGACCCAGAGCCTCCCTGAATAGAAGAGCTGGCTCTAATGGAAAAGCCAAGAGAGCACCCGAAGCTGCATGAAGCACATGGAACTGCCAGACACACCCACCAAGGGGGACTTCCAAGAGGAAGTGGATCATGACATCAGGTTTTAAAGGGAAGAAAAGGCTGAGTGTGTTAGCCCACATCTTTTCTTTTAATTGAAAATAGATTGTTTTCATACAATACATCTTAATTACGGTTTGCCCTCCTCCAACTCCTCCCAGATCCTCCT